>NC_072023.1:7836580-8137705 GCF_027791375.1 Indicator indicator | reverse complement strand
GGCTCCTCAGGCACAGAGTTTTACTCGCCATGAATTTCATCTATTATTTAACATTATTTATTTAAAGCTTTCTTCCCCCGTTTTCACCCTTCTAGAGACTTGATGCTAATCTCGGCTAAATTTAGCCATCATCTGAATAAAGCTTATTCAATTATAGGCAGCGCTGGCAATAGCAAGCTGACACTGGAAGAAAAAAATTTGCTCTCAGACACGTCTTGCAGAGAGAAAGCGATACAAGTGACTCTCATTGTTTCTCACAGTAATGATCTCTAGCAAGGACTGATAACAGTTAAGCCTCGGCTCATTAGAAGACATTCATTCTCTGGAAATTGTTCTCCAGCCTCTGCAGATGTCACCTCAGTGCCTGTCTTTGTATTGTTCATTCTCTTCTGAACCCCTCCCTGGATAGATCCTGGCAGCCTGTGTCAGTATCTGCTGGTCCGATGGTGCTAATTCGCTTTTCTGGACAGGGCTTACTTGGTGCTCATTCTTGGCTTTGGGGCTGGTGAAAGTTAACCATGCGCTGCCTGTTTCGCATGTCACTTCTCACTCTTAATTTTCCTTTTATAGTAATCTGAACCGTTTTTTGATTGATTTGGAGGGACAGTCACTGGGTGTGTAATGAAGAGCACTTCTCCATGTTCTTGTTTTCCGTGGTAATGAGTGGAATATAGAGCTTGGCTAGCTCTCGGTGCCCTGCCGTGTTTATTCCCCCAGTCATGTGAAAGCTAATGAAGTTATGAGGAGATTATTGTAGTTTTGCAAAGGATAAGCTGAACATGCAATGGGTTAATAGCCTACTGCTGAAATTAGAATGCTCTCTAGTGCTCCTTTCAGTCAGCAGAAGATTTCTTATTGCACGTGTTACTTAGATTATCTTTTGTCAGAGTGAGACAAATGCTAGCTGCCAGTGATCTTACCACTGGGAAAGTGTTTTCAAAGAAACCTCATCAGTCAAATGCTCTCTTTTAGCTTCTAAAAGACAACTTCCTTGTAAGCTATTTATGGTTACATATTGCATACTGTATGCAAGGTATCTTACTCCTCTGGTTAAACACTACTTTTGCATAATTTAGCTTTATTAGGAACACCTAATACCTTGTTACAGACACTTAGTGTCAGACTGCTGTAACCTTATAAATGCCTTTATGAGGGCAACTGATGCAGAAGAAAATTTTCCTTACCAACACCATTAAACATGTTTAATAAATTAGGGTGGTAGAAGCAGTACTGGTGTTTTATCCTATTGAAAACGTGTGCTCTTTTCTACCTTGAAAGCAAACCATTATCAATACTCTCCTATTTCTGTTGAGCCAATTAACAAAACTTTCAGTTAGGTTGGTCTCTCAGAAAAATCTGACTCCCTTCTTGTTAAACACCTTCAGTAGCAAGAAACCATAATACAGGCAATGCCTCCTTTGACCAGCAAGGTTGAGTGCAGACTTGCTATGATTTTAGTCAGCAGTTACCTGCAGAATAAAATTTAATGAGTGCACAGGGTCACTTTGAGAAGAGGGAAGGCAAAGTACTTTCTTTAACTGCGTTTGCAATCTCCTGCCTCAGAGTCTGGTCAGGTTCTTGGACCTAGTTAGTGCACTAAGAAGTTAAATGGATGCCTGCTTTATGGTATAATGCATTCCCTAGATGTGGATCTGTTGCCAAAGATCACAGTCCAACACGGGCTGTGGATTTTTAACGCTTTATGAAATCATGTACCTATTATTAATACATTATACTTCCTCAACTCCTTGTAACAGGACCTGGCAGCTTTTCTCAGGCCATGATTATTCGTGTTTCTTCTAACTGTGTTCTGGCTTTAGCTGTGCTTGGTCTTGCCAGACACGGTGATAATAGCGTCTGTCATATCTTTGGCTGGGTGACTTTGGTACAACTAATAGGTGTCATGCTCCTGCAGACACAGGTGCAGAGTCTTCCCTTGCTCTTCGACTTCAATAGAGAATTATGCTTACATCTTTTCCCTGCAGTGCTAAACAAGGTCAGTTTATTAAATTACATTAGGAAGGTGTGATTGTCTCTTACTGTGAACTGGATTTTTCCTCTGTATTAAGTTACTTTAAATTAGTATACATGTAGAATTTAGGCTTTTGGATCACATAATCTCTTCTCTGACATGCCATAAACTGTAAAATATGCTCTGCTGACTTTGGATTAAGTCAACTAACCTGTCTTTGATAAATCTGCTTTATGCTGAGCACAGCGTATAAAATGCTGTATTTCTCTTTGCAGGAGCTTCCATGGCTTTATCACTCTTGCAGCCTCATTTCATCACGGTATATACATTTAACTATCACTTTCTTTTATCTGAGTCAGTGTTGGAAGCAGCTGAGCAGATCCTACAAATAGTTTTTTCCAGACTAGTGTGTACTCTAAAAAATTGCACGTTGGGAGGCTTTGTGTCTATGTCAGTAAAAAAAAAAAATAAAAAATTTACCGGTATTTCATTGTACTGTTTTAAGGCCTCTGCTCATATTAAAAATTCAATCAAGGAAACTTCATCACTTTGTAATCTCTCAAAAATCAGTGCAGTTAGCTCTTGGAAGTGCTTTGGGGACAGAATGAATGTCAAACGGTGTTCATTTAAATGTATAGCATCCAAATAAATTGCTGTCTTAGAGCATTAATAATCTAACTTTGAATGGCAAAAACCACAGGTACTGCATTGCAGATTGAGAATGCCTTTGTTTCAGAGAGTTAAGCTGTCTTGGAAAGCTTTTTGAGGCTAATGTTCATGTTTTATAGCTTCTTTAAATCTCATGCCTCGCTGGGTGCCCATGAGCTAGCTGGCTTTTCAGTTACAAATAACCCAGCATACAGATCAGTTTAAGGTTTAAGTAACTTCCATATGTGAATATTATCAGTCTGCTTTCTGCTTGCTTTCTTATAGCATTGAAAAACAGCAATTTTCCCTGTTCATCTCAGAGTGACTGTTCTGCTCCCTATTATTCTGGGCTTTGAAAGATGTCTAAGGTTATTGCACATTTGGTGTGTCCCACCTTATTATTCTGTACTACAGGCTAACAAAGATGTTATTGGTATTCATGGTTAATCACATTGCTGTCTGTCACAGTTCATAATAGCTGTTTGTTTGCTCTTACTTTATGTTCCAGCTTACAGATCCTGGGAGTTATGTAGGAGGTCTGAAGGAATATTGTGAAGAATGTTAGAAAACAGAAGCTGAGGGCAGCCTTAGAAGTAAAATACAACAATCACAAGCATTGATTTAGATTAAGGCTTTTTAAAAACAGTCTTATGATTTGGGGAAATGGCATCCTGATGTTTGAGCACTTGGTGTTACCCACACTGTGTTTTCTCTGCCAAAATGAATCAGAGCAGTTTTCAAGGTCATTTATAACAGATTTTCACTTCTGCATTTTTCTTTGTGTGTGGATTATGGAATGTGCTTTGCTTTAGACAGCTGTCTGCTTTCACCACATCCCCCATTCTGTATTTTCTCTTAAACAGCAGCATTCAAAGCTGCTGTCATTAATATTTAGCTGTGTTTGCCAACTTGAAGCAGTTTTTGTTGTGGTCACCATTCCTACAAAAAACGTGGATCACTGCCTGCCCTGTACCTCAAGTACATAGGAACCTTTGTCCTTTAACTGTGTGACAGGACTTTGAAAAGTGATTTGACTTTCTGGCCTTCTGAATTTGAACAAGGGCTGAACAATGCTTTGATTCATACACTTGCATGCATAAATGTCTAGCCTGACAAAGCTTTTTATTCTGATTTTTCTAATTGTGTGGTTGGATTTTTTAAATATTTTTTTCTTTTTCTTCAGTCCAATGTGGATACCTATGTCTTTCATGTACTTTTCAGCCTGTTCCAGGCTGGCTCTTCTTCACATAACTCTTACAGATAATGTTGGTGCAAGTTAAGATTAAATCAGTTTCCCACCCATAAATCACCTTCCCAGCTGCAGTAAGAAATGAACTCTGCCTCTGAACAAGAGTTACTATCCTCCTATGCAGGTGAGATATGGATGCACAAAGGTTAAGCAACCCTCAGAGTAGCTGAGACAGGATGAATGCCTAAACTAGATCTTCTGAACGATAAAATGGAGGCTCAGCCCAAAACATATCCTTGTTCTTCACCTGCTGTTTTTTGGCTCCAGATAGGAAGACAGCAAGCATCAGTAGCTTTGCTCAAGCTGTAGGAACCCACTTGGTAGAGAGAGGCTGTTACCTGCTGACTTTATTTTTTTCCCCATTCCTTCTGGATTTCAGCCTATCTTTTCTTTTTCCTTTCATGATTCTAGAATTGGTCTTGCTCGTTTTCAACCATGTGCTGCCCTTCCTGGCTTGACACTTGACCTTCTTTTGTTTCACCTTTGGCTTTCAACTTACCCTTTATTCCTCCTTTACATTATTTGATTTGCTCTTTGTAGCTTTATTTTGTGTTTGAGTCAGTAGTACAGATACTCCTTTCAGAATAAAAATATTCCCTCACTGAATAAACAGAAGACAGAAACTGAAACAAGATTTTGAGACAAGGTTCTGAATATAGCATTCTTTAACTAGAGGGGTTTGTGGAAAGGCAGTGGTGGTTCTCAGTTCTGGAAATATTGTGGCCTTTGAAATAAAGTCTCATTTCTTCCAGTAAGGCTGTATTTTGTCCTGATTATGGTGGAAATAATAATTGCTCACATAGCTTGGAAATGCTCTGAGAAGAGTCTGTAATGGAGCTGAGAGCTCCTCATGCTGTGCCCATATGAAACTGGGGAATGTCAGTTGTTGTTGACTGTGGCTGCTCTCAAAGCTTTGACAAAAAGGTGGAAGGCTCTGTTTTGTTCCCAGCCTCTCTGCTCTAGGGCCTTAAAATGTTTACAAGCCCCAGAGCTGGCTGGGGATGCAGCAAAGTTTAGCTAGTTATGGTTGTCACCAGCCATTAAGGGTTTGGAGACAGACAGGAGAGGGGCTGGGGCTGTCACAGGCTTTTGCTGCCTTAGGCAGGCCTTGTTAGTGAATGTCTCTGCTGCTTGGTGCTGAGCAGAGCTGGTGAAGTTGGGGCCAGCATTGCCTGCTGCTGCAGTTCCTGCCTACTCCATCCTTTGCTGGCACCAGTTGGGTCTTCAGGTGGCCACTGCACACACTTTGTGGTTTCCTAATTTGTTGGATTTTTTCCCCCAAATTGCTCAGGATCACACAGAGTAGCATGTGAGGTTTGCCTGGGTCAAGGAGATGTTCCATCCTGTGGCTGGCACGCTTCATTTGTCACTGTGGTGTCAGACCTCTCCCTGCACTCTTGTTATTGTCATTTTTGCCCCCCCCCCTTTTTTCTTTCCTTCCTTTGCTCTTTCTCTAATCATTGTATTTTGTCTTTCCTTGTCTTATCCCCTGTTTCATGAGCTTCTGTCTCCCTTTGTAGCCCATGGATCTCCAACCAGGATCTGCAATTTCTGAGGCTGTGGGAGAGTGACAGTTCAACCTGACCTTTTACCATGTGTTCCTGACTACCAGCAGTTGAATCCTTCTGAAATATAAATCTCCTCTCCATTTCCTTTCTCTGCCTTTCCACCTGTCTCTCCTCAGCACAGTGAAGAAACCATTCTTTTAGAAAACACTGAAAATCCACTGACATGTGCTTGGGGGACCCCTACTCTCTTGGGGTGCAAGGGCAGCCCTGGAGGTGCTGTCTACCAGGCACCCATATGCTCCTTGAGTGAGTCCCCCACAAGCCAGGCTGCCTTTTCTCCCAGGGCTGCATCTCCTGTTCTGTCTCTTTCTTCTGAGGTCTGGGGAAAAAGTGGGAGAGGAGGCCAGGCTGCCGTTTCCAGTGCTGGTGTATGGTGCCACAAGGGCTCTCCTCACTAGATGTCACTGTGAGGCTGGGTTTTACCTGCCATGAGCATGCCAGCCAGAAGAGATGGGTGCTGGGATGGGTGCTGGGCTTTAGGAAAGCTCTGATAGGGGTAGTGGGAGGGTGCAGAATTGTCCCACAGGACAAGCACAGAGCTGTTGTAGGTTTTACCCAGCTCTGGCAAGTTTTGGGCACAGAACCAGCAATACACAGGACGGTGCTCAGGTGCAACTCCATGCCACCACCTTTGAACACCTCAGCCTGTATCTGGTAGTCATCAGGATCTTGACCTCCATAAGTTTGGTTTGAGTAGTGCTCGTCTCCTGCTAGTCCTGATACCGGTTTGGCACCATGTCCCTTGCTAATGCTCAGCCCTGGATCACTCTTCACTGTCCCCATCTGCCATCACCCATCTGTAGCGCTGGCTGCAGCACACCTCCTTACGGTACGTGGGCATATTGCTGCCTCCCTGTTAGGGCTGTGGCAGAGAGGAGGCACAGTAGTAGCCTCCAAAGCCAAGGTGGGAGCTGTGATGGGTGCCGTAGGGAGGTTTGCCAAAGGCTGGCATTTTCTCCCACCACGGAAGTCAAGTGCAAGCCAGCCACATGGTTCCTGTTACTGAAGACGTGGGAGATGACTGCAGGGTGGGAGCCAGCAGACCCAAGTGCTTGTGAGGAGTCTGGCTCACATGAAGCTTCCCTGTGCAGTGAGCAAGGAGACCTCCTGTCCCACAGTGGGCATGCATGTTTCTCAACATGGTGGCAGATGCTTTTATAATTTCTTGCTTTGTTTTTTTTCCTTTCCTTCTTTCATTTTTTTTCTTTTCTTTCTTCACTTTCTCTTTTGATAGCTGTCTTTTGACTTCTGCTTCCTATTTCCCTCTCTCCTTGTTGTCTTTCTTCTCTTACCCTTGCTTTTCCAACCAGGGTCAGCAATTTCTGGGAGGATAACAGTTCAGTCTGACCTTTAATCTCCTGATCTTGACTCCCAGCACTTTAATTCCTCTGAGTTATAAGGTCAGATATTTTCTTCTCTCTTATCTTCCTCTCTTACTCCACTGTTCCTAAAATTTTGTGTTGTGAACTGGGCCTTGTGGTCATGATGTCTCCATCCTCTGAGGGAGTCCCTGCTGTGCAAAACTTGTAAGCTGTATCCTATGGAAAGGACCTGGCTAATAACTGCCCCATGAACCACCTTGTCTCTGGCATAGTTAGCTTTTAGGAGAATTATGTAGTTTTAACTTAATCAGCTGCAAGCCAGCAGCCAGGGAACAGGGGTTATGTGGAAAGCTGTCATCTCCAGGCAAGTGTTTTGGTTTGGTTGTGTGTGGATGTGCAGCCACCTCTGTTATTGGGTACACCATGATTTACCTTGGTACAAGGGCACACCCTGCATACATGCTAGCATCTACCTGAGCTTCACCTGGGTGTACTTAACATTAATGGAGGAAATGCCATGGGATGCCCAGTATGCAGCTACCTGAAAGGACCTTGTAGAGAGCCTGCTGCTGGTCTCTTCTCACAGGTAATTAGTGATAGAACAAGAGGGAATGGCCTCAACCTATGACTTGGTAGGTTTAGACTGGATATTAGGAAAAAATTTTTCACAGAGTGGTCAGGCACTGGAATGAGCTGCCCAAGGAGAGGGTTGAGTCACCAACTCTGGATGTGTCTAAAGGTCATTTGGATGTGGTGCTTGGGGGTATGGTTTAGGGGTGAACTTTGTAGAGTAGGGTTATCATTTGGATTTGGTGATCCTGAGGGGCTTTTCCAACCTAAATGTTTCTGTGATTCAGTATGTGGGTTCCTCAGCTGCATCTGTGCTGATTCTGTAGAGCTGATTCACTGCGTGGGATTTGGATGTCTCTAGGTAAATGTGTGTGTGATGTGCGCCCTGGGTATGTGCATTTACACCTGCATGTGCCTTAGTGCTAAAGAGGATGAGAAAGAGATTGGGTGCTGAACCCCTGGATGTGCAGCTCTGGGGGCTGGCCAAAGCACTGGTGAGTCCTAGAGACCTGTGCTGGCCTCAGCTTGCTGTGCTCTTCCGGCTGCCTGCGGTGCTGGAGGCTGAATCCAGCTCCGCTGCTCATGTGCTGAGGCACATTAACGTTCACTCCATCACACAGCAGCCCAATTAATATTTGATTCTGGCAAATGAAGGAGGGCAGAGAGATTAAGTGGGGTTGCCAGCTGGGGTGGTGGGAGTGGCAAAGGGGAGGCATGCTCTTTTTTTGTGCAGCCCAGAGGAGTAGGACTAAAAGAGTTTCCTGGAGGATGAATCAAGATTTCTCCTCTGCAAGTAGCTTTGAACCATCTGCCCTGGTCCTTTTTGGACATGAAACTCTGCTGAGACCAGACAGCTTTAGGGTTTCACCACTGGGTTTCTGATGACCTCTGGGCCTACTGCTGGATGTGGTCTTAGGGGAGGAGGTTGCAGGTTGCCTCAACCCTCTGATGCCTAATGACACAAATCTAATGAAGTGGGAATGGCTTGTTAGTCAGTGCTCATAGGAAACTGCAGCACTTGAAGGAGACCCCTTGGAAAGCTTTCTGCAGGAATAAAAGTGCAAATCCACGCCATGGAGGTCCTGAGGAGTAACTTCTATGTTGTTTACTCAGTGTATTGGCAGATAGTAGATCAGTTGGTGATTCCTTGTCAGTGCTGCTCAGCAGGATTTGTGTCTTTGCTTCCACATCCCAGACAGGTGGGGTGAGGCAGGCTGAGGTGGATCCTGTGTCCTGCCCTTTGCAGAGCTGCTTGCAGTTCCCTAGAGGTTGGGAGACCCAGTGAGGTTCAGTGGGACTCTGGGAATCTGCTTTAAGCCTCTCCCAGATGTGATTGCCCCTGCCCAAGTAGGCATCATGTCACTTCCCAATTGAAAAGCCAGATGAGGTTTCTAAGAGGTTTGCAGCTTATATGATTAACTTGTTTGATTTTCTCCCCTTCTCTTCCTTTTTTATTTTTAAATGTATTTTTCCCCTTTATCTCTTCTGTCTCTGTTCACTCCTGCCAGCTCCCTGCTTTGAATTTAGTTTGTATCAAGGACAGGAGAAATTAATTTTCTGCTTTCCCATATGGTCAGAATGGGTTTTCCCCTCTCCCTTTCTTTTGCCTGCCTGTTGCCAAAATAAAGAGAGATGTCTTTGGAAACATTTTCTTTTTACAATGTCCTTCTGCCCTCTCATAACTACTTGGCCTCTCTGCTGACAGTGTGGGACAGGTGCTAACACAGTACTCCTTTCTTGATCCAAGAGCTGGAGAATAAACTCTTGGGCATATTGCATATAATCCAAGAGCTGGAGAATAAACTCTTGGGCATATTGCAGATAACTGAGCAAGAGCACATCTCACTACAAAGCTAACCACAAAACAGAAGGAAAATAAATATTAGGACAGTTGGAGAGTGACAGGTTTTTCATCTTCAGCAGGAAGTCATCCCTGCTGCTGAGCCCCTGAGAGCTGCCAGCATACAGAGCAGGACCTGGGAGGGGAAGCATGGCATGGCAGGATAGTGGCCAGGAGGTGATATGGTCAGTTTGCAGCAGATAAAAATCGGTTGTTTTAATCTGAAAGTTGTGTTTTTGTGCTGTGGATATAAAAATTCCCAATTAGGCCTCAAGGAACTGAAAGCAACTTCCCAGCTGCCACAGCCCAGTGCTGTTGTTGGAACACCAATGTGCTCTTGTGGACAAGAGAGCCAATGGGATCCTGGGATGTATCAAGAAAGGTGTGTCCAGCAGGTCTAGGGAAATTCTTCTACTTCTCTACTCTGCCCTGCTGAGACCACACCTGCAATACTGTGTCCAGTTTTGGGCTCCCCAGTTCAAGAGAGACAGAGACCTGCTGGAGAGAGTCCAACAGAGAGCCAGGAGGATGCTTAGGGGACTTGAGCATCTCCCCTGTGAAGAGAGACTGAGAGCCCTGGGGCTGTTTGGTCTGGAGAAGAGAAGACTGAGAGGGGATCTGATCAATGTCTATAAATATCTGAGGGGTGGGTGTCAAGTGGAGGGGGCCAGGCTCTTTTCGGTGGTTCACAGTGATAAGACAAGGAGCAATGGGTTCAAACCTGACCACAGAAGATTTCAGCTCAACATGAGGAGAAACTTCTTTCCAGTGAGGGTGACAGAGCACTGGAACAGGCTGCCCAGGGGGGTTGTGGAGTCTCCTTCTCTGGAGACTTTCCAAACCCACCTGGATGCATTCCTGTGCAGACTACCCTAAGTGATCCTGCTCTGGCAGGGGGGTTGGACCTGATGATCTCTTGAGGTCCCTTCCAACCTCTGATATACTGTGATACTGTGAAACTCTGCAGGCTCTGTGTGTGCAGTGCTTGCTGGCAGAGCACATTTGTGAGCTGTGGCATTGATATTACCTTTTAGTGAGCAAGAATCGTTTATCTCAGCGTTCTAATTATGTTTCATTAAAATGCAAATTTGAGTTTATGCATTGAAATTGTCAGTACTGTTGCCATGGCAACTGGAGCTTGAGGGTGGGGAATTGGAATGGGTGGGACTATGCATCTCTCTCTGAATCCCTTTCAGATACTTCCAGGCAATTGAAATCACCATGCCCTTACCCAGGAATCATGGCACTTTCCCACCGGTGAATTTCAGGCATCACTGAAGTTTTCCTTGGAGTTGTTGTAAGGGGGAGGCCACCACTGTGTGTAGGTCATGGAGTAACTCCTTACAAACTGGTTAGGTTGGACATTCAGAATTTTTTTTTTTTTTTTCACTGAAAGGGTAGATAGACAGAATGCCCAGGGAGGTGATTGAGTCACCATCCCCAGATGTGTTTAAAAGCTGTGTGGATGTGGTGCTTCGGGATATGGCTTAGTGGTGGACTTGGCAGAGTAGGTCAATGGTTGGACTCAATGATCTTGAAGGTCTTTTCAAATGAAATGATTCTGTGAGTCTGTGCTTCTTGTGAGGTGTCTGGCTGGGAAAGATGAAGAACAGAATCCCTAATTACTTCAGAAAGTCCCACCTGGAAGCCCTTAGATGCTGCCACACTTAATGAAAGATCTAAGTGCCATCTGCTTTTAAAACCACTTGCCTCCAGTTAAACAAGCTGGTTGCACTGGCAGTGCCCTGCAGCAGTGAGTTCCCCTGGCCAGTCATCCCTGGCACAGAATGAGCAGAGTCTTTCCCATACCACCTTCCATGGGCCCTGCTCCTTTCTCTGTTTTGCATGGCAAGATGGCATAACTCCTCCCTGTGACTCCCAGCTATGACTCCTGGAGCTTGTCTCCCTTTTGAGAATCAAGTGAAAGGATTTTAGGATGCTGGGTGGAAGTGAATGCTGATTTGGATATAGCTGAGTACATTTTGCAGGGGGAAAAAATGTGCCTCTCTGTTTTGGCTCTTGACTGATAAATAAAGCATGATGAGTTAATTCCCAAACCACACTGACAGCTGGGCAGGGAAGACAGGACTAAGTCTGTTTTCTGGTTGCCCACCCCCGTTAAGAGGTTCACAAAATTATCTGGTTCCTCATCCTGGTGTTGCCAGGGGATTGTTTTTTTTCCACTGGACTGGAAATATGATATGCTGATGGTAAAATTTTGATGCAATCTTATGGACCTGATCACCCAAACTGCAGTTTCTGTTGAGTATAATTGACTTGGATAGCCTGAAGGCTTTTAACCATCCATTTTTTCAGTGAAATAAAGAGGAAACATTCAGAGCAGGTTTTAGTTCAGCCTTGGGAGGTCCTAAGCAAGGAGAGGCAGAGTTAGGCAATGCCCCCTGCCACAGTACAAGACAGGGAGTGGCAAACTGTACTGAGTTTAGTGGAGAACCATGAAGATGGTCAGGGAGCTGGGGCATGTAACATGAGGAGATATTGAGGGCACTGGATTTGATTAGCCTGGAGGAGAGCACTTTAACTGGAATCTGACTGGTAGGGTAATGTGTATGTGGACTGTGGAGAAAATTGAGCTACTCTTCCCAGAGGTGTGCACCTCTGGGCACAATAGGCAGCAGAGACAAGTTGCAGTGAGGCAATTTCCAATTCCATTTTAAGAAAAAAAAAAAAAATCATGAGGATGGGGCAGATGGGAAATGGTGACCCAGAGGTATTCTGGAGTCTGCATCCTTTCAGATACTCAAAACTCGAGCAGAGGAGGCAATGATCAGCCTGCTCTGGCTTTGAAGCTGGCACTGCTTTGAGCAGGGATTTGGACTGGAGGCCTCCAGAGATACCTTTCAGCACCAGATATTCTGTGGGCTCCCACTGCGGGCAGGTTCTGTGACGCACAGCGAGATGGGGAGCCCACACTCTTCTCCCCACTAGGATGAATCACAGCACGAGGGATCTGTGGGCTTCTTTTGCTGGAAAATGCAGGACCACAAAATGGACCCTCAGCTTTGGGGGAGTTACATCGGTGCTGAGAATGGGGGCTGGGCAGAGATGTAGATCCCATGAAGGCAAGGATCATGTCACTTGCTACGTCCACACTGGGCAAGCCACTAACTTGAGAAGATTGGGGCCCCTAGGAGTGACATCTGACTGGGAATGAGGGATGGGACTAAAATAGGCCATTTTCCATCTCAGGCTTTCTGAAGGAGCAGATGACAAACATATGATAGAGAATGTCCTTCCCTTGCAAGTGGAGAAGATGTGGGGGATAAAAAAAAGGTGGTATCTGTTTTTCTGTGTTTGGTATGACAAGGAAAGCCGTGGAAGTGGCTGGTGCCTGAAAGCATAGCAATGAAGAACTGGCTTGGGTGGAAAAGAAGCCATCTCACCATGTTCAATGTTACCATCATTAAGATGATCAGCTGCACCAGCAAGGAAGATCCTGAGAATGAAAGAGCAAATGTGGTAAGGGAAGTAGAGGAACACACTTTCAAAATAGCTGTGTTCTGGAGAAAACTTGCCAATAAGTGCTTACAGAGGGAGAGACAGAAGGCAAGACGGAGACCTGAAGATAAAGTGGAGAAGAGAAAATAACAGGGTGGAGGAGAGTGGGAGAAAGGAAAATTTCTATAATTTCCATAAATCTCTCCGTCCTGCTCACTTGCTGTTCCCTTGCACCTACAAATACCCTCCCTTCCCTCAGCTGCACAATGAGACAATTCCCCCTGCACCATCCTGGTGGCACTCTGTTTGTTCTGGGGATGAGCTCTGAGGGGCTTCAGCCCAGAATCTCTGCCCCACATCGCTGCCTGCAATTCCCAGTTCCCCCTTCCCAGCCAAGCTCTGAGGCAGAGAACTCATGCCACATCTCCTTCTGTATGGCACACCTGGGTGCGACAGAAGTTTCCTTTCTCACTGGGCTGAGGTTTTAAGAGCTGAAACCCTGTGTCTGCTCACATGGAAGGGCTTTCTAGCTGAGCCACGTAGTCCCCTGTCACCCCATGATTCTGGAGGGATCCATGTGTGAAAACAGGCAGTGAGCCTCGTCCTTGTCCTTACCCAGCAAGCTGACACAGCAAAATCTTCTGGGGGTAGCTTGCCTTAACCAAGCAAGTTCCTCTGGTGGCAACCAAAGCAGAGATACCAAAACCTCTAGCAGAGGTGTCAGAGCCAGGTGATGCTTTCCCCCCAGCATGGCATTCACTCCATCCCTTCCCCTGCCAACGCAGGCTGCACCCATTCAGGCAGGTGGGGATGGCAATGTGCTCACCCTCCTCCCACAGCCATTCCCTCATCCTTCCTTCCCTCAGCCTGGCAGAAACAGCTCCCCACAGGCTGCTTTTCTCTCACACCCTTGGCTGTTCTAACATACCCTCAGGGAAGGTGTAAGACTGGCTGGGGCGATGAGATTGTGATCTTTCTCTTTCCAGTTTTATTTATTTATTTTTTAATTGACAGTGGAGTTTCCCTTGCCATTTTCAGCAGACTTAAAAAAGAAACCAAAACCAACAAAACAACACACCAAACCTTCACTGAATATTCAACATCTTCCTGGAGCGTGGCGGTAGCCAGCGGGGGCTGTGGGTATGTGCTTGCAGAGGGGATGACTCATGAGTCCTCTCTTCTTGGGCCTTCAGGACTCCTCTGCTTCTCTCCTTGTGCTGGCAGCTTGTGCTGATGGGCTTGTGGCAGCCAGTTCTGACAGGGCTCTGCTCTCAGCAGCACCAGCAGCAGAGAGGAGGAGTGCAGGAGAGAGGTACCCTGCTCCTTGCAGGCTGCAGGGACAGGATGAGAAAGTCCAGTGAAAGCCTATGTGGCTGATTGAAGGAGGCTTGCCTGGAGGCTCTACAGGTAGTGCTGGAGGTGGGCTGGGGGAGAAGTCTGATTGGAAGGTCTGGTGATTTGAGATCCCCTGATTTGAAACCTCCTGTATGGATGCCCCTCAGCTGCCCCAGGCATCCCCCTGGTCTCCTTGCACAGCTTTTGCTTCAAGTTCTTTCCTGCAGGAACCTGAGCCAGTGCTGGCTCAGTTTTGCACACCCTCCCCTGCTGCTTGGTCATTGATTAAAGAAAATTTCACTTACTGCCTTATTAAAAACATAGTGAAAACAGTGTTTTTTAATTAGCAGCAGTTACTTGGCCTGTTGCAGTGGGAATGGGCGTGAGCATTGGTGAAGAGGAGGAGGAAGTAGGGGAATGCTGTGAGTTATGGGTGGCACCTTTTGGTGGCTGAATGTGAGAGCACAGAAGCAAGTTCCTGCTTGGGAGGAGGCCTGGGGTGACCTGCTCTGCTTCTTCCCAAGAAGGGAAGCTAAAAATACCGATTGGTGGCCCCTCACATTTGGGGTTTCCCATCAGCTGTCAGTCCTGAGGAGGGCTGTGCTGAAGTGTGGAAGTCTTGTTCTGGCATCCACTATGGATCCCTTGTGGTTGAGCATGACTTAATGGTTTTGATATCCTTGTTCTGATGGGCTGCTGAGGGTGTAGCTTGCTTGTTAGGAGCCTTGCCACAGCTTGACCTCACCTCTCAGGGAACTATGTCCTCCACAGCTCCTCAGCAAGTTGCCAGCTGGGGACAGACAGTGAATGTCCTCACTTTTGTATCTGCTGGTGAAGTGTGTCTGCCTGAAGACACACACTGTTTGGCTGCTCCTGTGCCCCTCATATGAGCAGGACAGGAGCTGTGCAGACAGCAAAGGTGTACTGCATCCTTTGGAAAACACCAGGAGTTCTGGCAAGAGTGTTGCTTCAGGCTTCTGCTGTTGCTCAGTTTTTCTTCCCCTACCCTCTGCTCCTCACTGCTCATCTCTGGGAAATGCCACTTGTGACCTCAGCCATGTGTGTCAGCCATGCAGGCCAGGAGCACCTGGGGCCCCTTTTCTGCAGTGACATCTCTTGAGTGCATGCTGACAGGTAGTCAGGACTCGTTGTCTCTCGAAGAAACCAGGAAAATAAGCTTGCATTTGAATCCCAGGTGCAGAGAGGATCTGCCTGTCACAGCCAATTCAGCTGCTGCTCTGCCTGGCAGTGTTATTCTCTGTTCACCTTGCTCTCTTTTCCTTTTGCTTGCTTTCCCCTTCTCTCTTTCTCTTTCCCCCCTCCTCCTTAAGCTGCCTCCCAGCAGGGACTGGCTATTGAACCACAAGGTGTGCACAGGCATTGGGAACAAATGACATTTTCTGGGCACTTGCCTCTGTTGCAGCAGTAGGGCAGCACAGATCTCTGTGAGCTGCCTTGTGCCTGAGGCTGTGTCTGTGCCCAGAGAGCGTGGGAACAATCCCTATAGGAGGAACTTCTTCACCGTGAGGGTCACAGACCACTGGACCAGGCTCCCCAGAGAGGTTGTGGAGTCTCCTTCTCTGGAGACTTTCAAGACCCATCCGGATGTGTTCCTGTGCGAGCTGTGCTGGATTCTATGGCCCTGATCTGGGAGGGGGGTTAGACTTGATGATCTCTGGAGATCCTTTCCAACCCCTAACATCCTGTGATCCTGTGAAGTATGATTGCCCTCAACTCTTTCATGAGCTGCCCCTTGTGCCTTGCAAGCCAAGGTGTGAGTCTGTACTGCCTGAGCTGCCAACAGAGGGACATGTGAGTTCCTTACATGGTCCATGGGACCAACAGCCACTCCATCTCAATGTGAGTTCTGTACAGACTGGTGGGAATAGAGATGCCTGGCTCCCACATGCAGTTGTTCAAGAGCCAGGGTAAGTCCATCCTCAGCATAAACACTGTGTGAGCAGCTCTGCTTTCCCCCTGCCCGTGGCCAAGGTGTAAGTGCAGTTGCACTTGTGTCCTCTGGAATTAGGGAAGAAGTGGTTGGAAAGGCTGGGAACAGTGCTGCAGAAGAAGTGCTATGGGTATGGCTGTGTCTGTCGCAGCAATAGGGCATAGAGGAGAGAAGGTTTAAAAACGCTGGATTTGGGCAGCTTAGAGCAGCCCCTTTTGAAGAGGGAGAATGATGAGAGTGAGGTCTTGGTGCAGTCTTCCCTTGAGAAGATTATTTTACTTTCATGGTGGCATTTTCTCAGGTGTCTGGATTGTGAAGGGTGTGTGGTGTCATGCTATGCAGCAGGGATGCTGGGGGCAGTATATGAGAGGAGTGGAAGTCTGGGCACTGGGCAAACATGAGCATCGTCCAGGAGAACAAGTCAGGAGAACAAGTATTGAGGTAAAAACCAATCAGATTATGAGAGAAGCAGACTGAGATTTTATGCATTAAGTTTTATCTGGAAGAAATTAAATATCTTCCCTAAATAAAGGCTAATGACTTGGTCATGGCTGTGCTTAGAAACTGTGTTGAGGTGGCCATGGCTGAGTTGGCTTCTCAGCATAGTGGTTCAGGGTGCTTGATACTGGGAGAGCTGGGAAAATGACATGACTAGCACTCAGGAATCCATACTGGTGGCAGGCAGAGCACCCATGGACCTTTGCAGAGGGCAAGATTAGCCAAGGGGGGATCATTCTTCATTCACTGAAGGAGCAGTGTCTGTTTGGTGTCTGTCTTTATGATGGTTTCCCTTACAGACTGGTTCTCCCTCATCAGGACTTGTTTGGCTTCCAGGGATTTGCCCAGGAGTGAGTTAAACTTCCTTATTGAGTGAGTTAAACTTCCTTATTAATAACAGACAGGTAAAAAAAATCACTGGGAAAGGTAAAGGAAATGCTGCTCTGACACCTCTGATGCAGTGGAGGAGGCAAATCCTCCAGACTGGAAAGCCATTGTCTCCCAGGGGTTTTCAGATATCACATCCTTGATGGAAGTGAATAGGACATGCCCAGCTCCACGAGAACATCTGGTAATGTAGCATGGAGGGAAGGCACAGGGACAGATGGAGACCAATGCAGCTTTCTGATTTTATTGTGGGAGGCATCTTAGTGAGAGGTAGGCTCTGTATTAATCCCCAGACTGAAGAATAAAGTGCAAGGAGCAGAGACAAGACCCACCAGCTGCATGGCTTGTAGCAAGGAGACTCCTGCTAGAGTGATGAGCAGTGCAAGGGAAGAGTGAGTCAGCCCTGCAGGGAAGGGTGATGGACCCAGACTTTGGAGAGATCAGCAGTGCCCAGTGCCTGGGCATTCAAACTCACCCTTTTATCATGGGCAGCACCTCCAGAGCCATATTTCACCATGACATAGCCTACAGTAGTCAAATGAAAATGAACACAAATTGTTAGGGAAGTATTTCAGATACCTCTTGCTGTTGTCAAGGCAGCTTTGTAGCAGGCAGCAGTGAGGACAGGCAGCAAAGGCTGACTGGCTGCTGCCAGGCAGAACATCCCAGCAGGAGATCACACAGAAGGGAGTGATGGGCCAGGGTTTGGAGCAGGGCCCCCTGCTATAGGCTCCTGAATCTTCATCCTAATGCTCATCTTTGCCAGTGGCAACTGGGCAAGCCTACAGCAGATCCCTCCCTTTTCCCTATGCCTCTACTTTGAAACTGTTTGGAAATAAAATAAAAATATGTTGAGGGAGGCAGGATGTGGAAAAACTGCCTTGGAAAAATAACTCTGCTTTAATATTTGAAAAACTGTATCTTATTTTGTTGGAACAGATGCAGTTTAGAAGAAGGAACATTAAGGAACACTTTGGGGAAATCTTTAATCCTGTAGCAACATCCAAGAGAAATAGTGTAGGAGAAAAAGACCTGGGGGAGATGAAGATACAGAGATGAATTAGCAGAGAAATAGGATGTAGCAGGCTCTGGGCACTTCCCCATAACTGTGCCCTGGGAGGACCAGCTCAGCCTTCCTTTCAGCAGCTCTCCAGTAGAGGAGGAGAGGGATGCTCAGCTCAGCTCATCTCTGCCTGTCCTTGGCTCAGCAGAAGCTTTCCCTTGAGCTGGCATCTAATACCCAGGCTTGCTCCTTTAAGCATTTACACCTCCCATCAGACTGCCAGAACCACTGCCACGTGGAGCCATAAACAGGGATAAACAGTAATTAGTATGGTAAATAGCTTGGCCTTGTGTTTTCTGGTTACGGTATCATGGTAATTATTTCCGGCTCCCCGCCGGTGTACTCCTGCTGCCTGATTTTGTGCTCTCTATGTCCTTGCCAGCCTGATTAGCACTGGATGCATTAAAATTGGCAATTGCTCTCTCCTGTCTCCAGTCCACCCCTTGGGGGAGAACTGGCCTAGGCCCATTATGCTGAGATGATCAGGGATGCTCAAGCAGTGATGCATAACATCAGAGAGCTCTCTGTCTTCTCAGGGCTGTACCTTAATGGGCAGGGTGCAGGTTCTGTGCTGAGATAACACAGGACAGCGTTTTCAGGGAACCTGCTGCTGGTCACCAGGCCTTTGTAAAACATGCCAAGGGAAATGGCCAGGTGAAACAGCTGGGCAGCTCCTACTTGTGCATCCCACTGCTGGGGCTTTTTTTCTCCTCTTCCTTTTGGCTGCTTGGCTGCAGCAAACAGCTTTGTGTCTGACAGAGGTTCTGATTTCAGTCTGGATTTTGGCCCAGCAGGGGTGGATGTGCACAGGCATGCAAGCATACACGTGGTGGCTCAAGGTCCTGCTCACTGGGGACAGACATTAAACAAGACTCATCTTGGTCTCTTGGCCAGCATCCCAAGCTCAGCCTTTCTCAAATGCAGTGTGGTTGCCTTGGCATCTGTATACACAGTCTGCAGCCAGTTGAGAGCCTGTGTGTTTGAGGGCCTCAGACCTTCCTACCAGCTGTGGAACCTGCTGCAACTAGGAAGCCAGGACTCTCTTCTCTTTCTAAACATCCTCCAGTTAAAGGAATCTGTTTTGCAATGTGCTGTGCTTTTGTCTTGTCTCAGCTCTTCCCCAGAGCTCCTGACTCATTTTTCCTTTCTGAATATCCCTCTCCTCAGCCGCCCTTTTGCAGATGACAGCAGGTAAGCATCTTGCTTTATTTGGATCCAGCTCTTTCTGATATCTATGCATGCATGTTGGAGGCACTGGAGGCAGCTTCTGGAGCTGGGGTAATTGTGCATTCACTCCCTCTCTCCCAGAGGCAAGGATATTAGCGTGAGCAATTACTTAGAACCCTCTCTCAGGTCCTGTTTTATTCATGCTTTCACCTATGAAATGTCACCAAAATGCTTGTGTTATCCCACTTATACCTGAGCTTTCCCCTCTTCTCCCCATGGAGATGCACTGCCTTGTAACCTCTGTATGCCTGGTGGGTTGAATTTTGCAGCACTTCAGGGTTCATTGGCAGATGCATTGGCTGCTCCTGATGTACACAGGCGTGTGACTTAGCTGACCCAGTTTTTTATTTTGCTGGAGATATATGGGTGTTATTATTCACAAAGTGTTGCAAACACATGCTGGGCTCTGTGAGACTCTCAGGAAGACAAAATAAATGGGCATTGCTGGGGAAGGAATGGCCAGGGGAGAAACAGCTGCTGTTTCTCCCTGAACAAAACCACCCATTACAATAGCAATACTTGATTGTGGTGGTGGCCACAGGCATTTGGGATTAGACACTCACAGAAGACAAGCTTGGAAAGGTCCTCAGGGTGTCACAGACTTCATATCCATCTCAGGACATCACTGACTTCATACCCATCTCAAGATGATCAATGACTTCATATCCATCTGAGGGTGATCAATGCATGCACTGTTCGCAACAGGTTTTGGCTGGCTTGGTGCTGAAGGCCTGAAGCTCAGGACATTCCCCTGCATCCTCAAGCAGTCTTTGCATGGTACTCCTTGCTCTTCGTGTCACTAAATGTCCTGTGCTGCAGTGTAAGCCTTTTGTTGCTTCTTCTGTCCTCTGTGGACGCTAAAAACAAACCTTTTTCTTTTGTATCAAATTTTTATGCATTTCAAGACTGTTGTTGTCTTCCCAATCTTCTGTCACCTAAATAGCTTCATTCTGCTCAGTACCTTCCTGGTAGGTCATGCTTTCTGCACCTCTGATTTTCCTAACTATTTTGAGGGGTGCTGTGTTCTCTTTCCCCATCCCCCTCAGACTGATGGAAGAAAACCTTTCCATCACCCTGGAACCATTAAATCACAGAATCAACCAGGTTGGAAGAGACCTCCGAGATCAAGTCCAACTGATCACCCAACCCTATCTGATCAACTAGACCATGGCACTGAGTGCCTTATCTTTTATTAAACACCTCCAGGGACGTTGACCCCACCACCTCCCTGGGCAGCCCATTCCAACGGGCAATCTCTCTTGCTGTGAAGAACTTCTTTCTAAGCTCAAGCCTAAACTTCCCCCTGCACAGCTTGAGACTGTGTCCTCTTGTTCTGTTGCTGGTTGCCTGGGAGAAGAGACCAACCCCCACCTGGCTACAACCCCCCCCTCAAATATGACTTTATGTCATTTTTATAGACAACTGAAGTCATTCATCAAATTTTCTTCCCAACACTTGGATTGAAGTGCATTGCTGTTTGTCAAGGCAATTAATTCTAGCTGCATCTTGGCTTAGATGTGAGCCAAAAAGGTGTCTAAAGGCAAGCTCAATTTGTGTGTGTGTGTGTCTCCTTTAGAAAGTGTTGCATTTAGAGAAGGATAAATTTGGTAAGAGATGAATCCTCTGTGTTCTAGCTGCTCCTCAGAGATTAGAGGGGCTAGGGGTGGCTGGGCTGATCTCTTAATAGATGTCATGGATACAAGAGGCCCAGCACCAAATACCCAAACAGCTCATCTGCTGTAGGGCTGGCCACGTTCCAAAGAAGCACTTGGGTGCAGGAATAGTGCAGTTTATTTACATGTAACACAAGGTTGCCAGCACTAAACACACCCTGTAGCTCCCAGCTGTGGCTGCAGTTGCACACTCAGTCTCCTGGGGAAGCACTCAGTGTAGCTGAGGTCACAAATCTTACCCAAAAGGTGTCTCCTGGCAGGAGGGTGAGGGAGGGCAAACCCAGTGATCTGTCCCATCCCTTTGGTGTCCAACTCTTGATCCTCTCCAAACGAGATATGAAATTAGGGCAATATTTATACAGCTTCACAGTTGCATCAGGTTGGAAGAGACCCTCAAAGGTCATCTTGTCCCACCCCCCTGCAGTGAGTACGGACCCCTCCAACTGGATTAGGTGACATCGAGTGTGATCTTGAATGTCTCCAGGGACAGGGCATCGACCCCATCCCCAGGCAACCCGTTCCAGTATTTTACTACTCTCATTGTAAAGAACTTCCTCCTGATGTCCAACCCAAACCTACCCTGCTCCAGTTTCAAACCATTGCCTTGTGTCTTATTGCTACAAACCCTTCTAAACAGTCCTTCCCCAGCCCTCCTGTGGGTCCCCCTCAGATATGTAATGTAGCCATGTGGTCTCCCTGGAGTCTTCTCCAGGCTGAACAGCCCCAACCCTCAGTCTGCCTCCATAGGATTGGTGCTCCAGCCCTCTGATCATCTTTGTGGCCCTCCTCTGGACCTGCTCCAGCAGGTCCATGTCTCTCTTGTGTCAGGGGCCTCAGAGCTGGACACAGTGGATTCCAGGTGAGGTCTCATGAGAGCAGAATCACCTCTCTCAGCCTGCTGGCCATGCTTCTTTTGATGCAGCCTGGGATACGATTTGCCTTTTGGGCTGCAAGTGCCCATTGCTGGCTTGTGTCCAGCTTCTCATCCACCAGTATGCCCAAGTCCTTTTTGGAGGGCTCCTCTCAATTTCACCATCCCATAGCCTGTGTTGCTATGGAGGATTGCTCTGATTATCTACAATTGTGCAGACCGTGCACCAGTTAATGGAGGTCAAGCAGTTTCTTTATCAGTTGCATAAGAAACGTTTTGGGTTTTTTTGGTGTGACTCCTCTGGTCAGCAGTGTTGAAGGTGATAGGTGTAAGAATGGAGCAGTGTTGCAGCTGGTAAATGTAAGAATGGAATGGTGGGCCTCTGCCTTGCCCCTTCCATTCTCCCCAGTGCCATGGCAACACAGAGCACTGATTCTCCACAGTCCCTGTGCCTGCTCTGGTCACCATGTGTTTATGATCCACGTGGGACTTGGTATTTTCCATTATTTTATGATTCAAACTGAAAGTGTTTGTAGTGTTGATCTAAGGGGCAGGCAGGAGAACCTTTCAGTTCATTCCATGCAGCACCCATGCTGCTTGGAAAACCATCTCACCAGTGGAAGCCATCTCTGCTGCTTGGAGAGTTTTGCAGTCATCATGCAGATGAGCTTTCTCTGCACAGCTGCCTTTAAAACCAACTTCTAGGTCCCCTGAGGGGTTTGATTTTGTTTCTTCCATCCCTGGGTGCAAAGCAGCACATGAAAATGATTTACCAATATTCTGCCAGTCTCATCCTTTCCCAGTTTTTACCCTCTGCAGCTAGGAGATTGGAAAGTGTCTGCTGTATGGGCTAGCAGAAGCTCCTGTGATTTCTCATTTGCTTCCATCATCTGTGACCTGGCCTTCACCTTTAACCTTCGGATCCCCTTTCTGCCCACTTACAGAATCATAGAATGGTTTGGGTTGGAAGGAACCTTAAGGATCATCCAGTTCCAACCCCCTTGCCAGGTTACTCAAAGCTCCATCCAACCTGGCTTTGAACACTTCCAGGGATGGGGCATCCACAGCTTCTCTGGGCAGCCTGTTCCAGTGTCTCACTACCCTTACAATGAATAATTTTTTCTTTATATCTTATCTAAATCTGCCCTCTTTCAGTGGGAAAACGTTACCCCTTGTCGTATCAATACTCTCCCTGATAAAGAGTCCCTCCCCATCTTCCCTGTGGGCCCCCTTTAAGTACTGGAAGGCTGCTATAAGGGTCTCCTGTAAGATGTCCTGGAGCCTTCTCTTTTCCAGGCTGAAGAACCCCAACTCTCTGAGCCTATCCTCATAGGATAGGTGCTCTAGTCCTTTGATCATGGCCCTCCTCTGGACCTGCTCAAGCAGGTCCTTGTCTTTCTTATGCTGAAGGCCCCAAAGGTGAACACAGTACTGCAATACTTGTGGCGGCAGGCTCTGCTGATCTGCCTTGTGCAACAGCTGAGAAGTTTCCTTAGTGTATCTCTGCCTCAGCTCTGCTCTGGCTGAATCTCCTCCTCAGCCTTTGTCTTCTTTCATCCTGGCTGTTGTAGCTCTCAATTCACCTTCTCTGCTTTAAAAATGTTTTCTTCCCTGCTGGCTTTTCCTTCTGCTGCTTTTCCTCCTTGCGATCTCACCACGTTGGCTTCAAGAGTCCTTGCTGGCACCCACGTTTTGGGAGCCATCTGCCGGCCCCTCTTCACCTCTCCTGCTGAGCACAGCTGAAATGTCACCTGTCCTCTCTCTCCCCCATTCCCTCCTGTCCTCATTTCCCTCTTTGCTGAAAGTTCAACTCCTGTGGGATGATGCATACAGAAACACTGAGCCTGTGGTTAAGACATATAATAAGCACTCGGCTCCTGCAGGCTGCTCTTCAGCCTTGGGCTCTAGGACACTTCAGCAAAAAGATGAAGACATTGCCCTCTCTGCATGGAGGGGGAAGATGACTCACACAGGGCTGCCCAGCCTGTCCATGCCTGAGCTGGGAGGAAAATCCAGGCAGATGAATCACAGAATCAGCCAGGTTGGAAGAGACCTCCAAGTCCAACCAATCACCCAACCTATCTAATCAACTAGACCCTGGCACCAAGTGCCTCATCCAGTCTCTTCTTAAACACCTCCAGGGACGCTGACCCCACCACCTCCCTGGGCAGCCCATTCCAACGGGCAATCTCTCTTGCTGTGAAGAACTTTTCTAAGCTCAAGCCTAAACTTCCCCCTGCACAGCTTGAGACTGTGTCCTCTTGTTCTGGTGCTGGTTGCCTGGGAGAAGAGGGCAACCCCCACCTGGCTACTACCTCCCTTCAGGTAGTTGTAGAGAGCAGTAAGGTCTCCCCTGAGCCTCCTCTTCTCCAGACTAAACACCCCCAGCTCCCTCAACTGCTCCTCACAGGGCTGTGCTCCAGACCCCTCACAGCTTTGTTGCCCTTCTCTGGACGCTTTTGAGCATCTCAACATCTTTCTTGAATTGAGGAGCCCAGAGCTGGACACAGGACTCAAGGTGTGACCTAACCAGTGCTGAGTACAGGGCAGAATGACTTCCCTAGTCCTGCTGGCCACCCCATTCCTGATCCAGGCCAGGATGCCATTGTCCTTCTTGGCCACCTGAGCACACTGTTGGCTCATGTTCAGCTGCTCTCAACCAGTACCCCCAGGTCCCTTTCTGCCTGATGCTTCTCCTTGAGCAGACAGCCCTGCCTGTCTCTGGGTGTTTTTGCCTGAGAAACATCCTGCCACTGAAGATGGAGGTGCATGTGAAGATGTGGATGTGTGGGCACAGACTGTCCTTGTTTTGGGTGTTAAGGTGTGTGTCTAGATATAGAGAGATGTGTGAGCTCTGGAGGGCATTTGCAGGCACAGACAGGGCTCCTGCCCTGGTGGCTTTCACAGAGGCTTTCTGCCTGGATGCTTTTCACATTGCCAGGGTGGCCTAGGGAGGGAGATGCAGAGGGTCACCACAGGTTGGGGCCAGCAAGGAAGCTGGGAGAGACTGGGAGGCAGAGGCTGTGCCTACAGTGCTGCAGCAGTTCTCCAGCTAACAATGGCTCTGTCCTGGTACTAGCTGAGTACTGGGCTCCTGGCAGTTCTGTGTTGGGCTTGGAGTGGCCCAGTTTGCTTGGCAACCAGCCCATTTAGTAGCCACATGTCTTTAGACAAGCAGCCTTCCCCCAGGAGTTTTGTGTGGCAGCCTTTTTGCCAGGGAGGATGGCATCACCCTGGCTTGAGTTGCAGATGTGAGGAAGCACTTTTGAAATATTTGTGGCCAGCCCCAGGGCAGTTTCCTGAGCTGGGCTCCCCAGCTGCCATCAAGACAGCTCCTCTTTAAAATGGTGGCTCTGGAGTACTGATGGTGACAATAAAGCATGGGTCTTTTCTGCCTTCACCCAGCTAGAGTGTTTTGTGGGTCTCTTCTTGGTGAACTGTGGGGAGTTGTTTCACATGGGTCTTGATTTCTTCTTCAGCTCCCACTTGTAAATGCTTGGGGTCCTTTCCTCCCTGTTCAACCCATTGGCATCTGCCCCTACTCTGCACAGTGCTGGGTCTGGCCCCACACGTCTCAGTGGGCTGCATGCAGGGTAGGAAAAGGAGAAGGCTTTTCCCTTCCAATCTTGTACAACAGAGGGGGTAGGATGGAGTGATAGAGAGCCTGCTTATGCTGCAAGCTGGGGACAATCCCTGCTCTCCTTGTCCAGGCCTCCTGAGCAGCCCTCAGGGATGCACTAGGCATGCTGCAGTGCTGTGGGGATACTATCTGGGTACCTGCAGTGGCATAACTTTAACAGCAGGACAAACTGGCTTGGCCAAGCCTGCATCTCCTGGTGGCTCCATGCATCTCCTTCAGCTCTGGCTGTACCATGCTCCCTGGGACTGACCATTGTCTTTGCTCCATCATCAGCAAATGAAGAACTCTTTTGGTGTGCTCAAGCACCCCACTGATGTGCTGGCAGGGGGCTGGGTGTGCCTGGGAGCAGGTGCACCCCTGCTGAGGGCCAGGGTGGTGGTGTGATCCTGTGGGAAGGGGCAGGCACCTTCTGCTGAATTCCTGACCTGACATGAAGTGACAGAGCAGAAAGAGGGAGTGCCAGGGAGGGCAGAAGGCAGGATGGGAGTGATGGAGGAGCTGGGAGAGGGGAGTGGGTGGCTAGTCTGTAGCCTGAAAGCAGAACAGGAAACTGGCTTATTATTAACCATAACCCCTGTCCCTTCCTAACATTGCATCTGATAAACTCTTCTCTAATTCTTTTTTCTTTAGATTTTTGTGTGTGTGTGTTTCTTTTTTCTTTAATTCTCCCTCAGGCACTGCTGTAGCTCAAATTTAGTTTCCAATATTTATATCTTTCTGTCTCTTCTATTTTCTTTCTTGTTAGGAAAATATACCCAAGAGGACTGTGGGACTTGGGAAGAGTTAGAAGCACAGGGGATGCCACATTGGATCAGTTAATCTAATCAAAAAATCTTTCTTTCTGCCCATACTCTGCCTCAGCAGAAAATTAAACTGCCCATCTTGGTGAAAAATGCAAGCTAGTGGATGGGGGGCATTGTGAAAAACCTTTCTCCCAACCCTCCATGGCAATGCACACCTTCTGTGTTAGATTTGGGTTCTATTTGATGACATTTGGTACCCAGGGCATCTCCCATCTGGGTGCTGGTACAGGATGACCCACTGTGTGGACGCTGAGCTGGGGCTGGCTAAAGCTGGCTTTGCACCCACTCTGTGAGATTATCTTGGATGGATCATCTGCTTTGTCTGCACCTCAGTTTCCTTGTGTCTAAGATGAGAGCTAATTAGATTTGTTCCCTTCTTCAAGTGCTTATATAACATCTCTACAGCTGAAAAATGCTGGAGGAGTTGCCTTGTTTTGTACCTCAACAAAAGAGAAAATACATCAGCTGCCTCGAGACCTGGAACATTCCTCACTGGTAACATCAAGTACATGGAAGGGCATAGTCCCCCAACAAGGGGGCAACCAATGTGCACCATGCTTGAAAGAGTGCTGCAGGGAGGTAATCACAGTCTCACAGTGTATCAGAGGTTGGAAGGGACCTCAAGAGATCATCAGGTCCAACCCCCCTGCCAGAGCAGGATCACTTAGGGTAGTCTGCACAGGAATGCATCCAGGTGGGTTTTGAAAGTCTCCAGAGAAGGAGACTCCACAACCCCCCTGGGCAGCCTGTTCCAGTGCTCTGTCATCCTCACTGTAAAGAAGTTTCTCCTCATGTTGAGCTGAAATCTTCTGTGGTCAGGTTTGAACCCATTGCTCCTTGTCTTATCACTGTGAACCACCCAAAAGAGCCTGGCCCCCTCCACTTGACACCCACCCGTCACACATTGATAGACATTGATCAGATCCCCTCTCAGTCTTCTCTTCTCCAGGCTAAACAGCCCCAGGGCTCTCAGTCTCTCTTCACAGGGGAGATGTTCAAGTCCCCTAATCATCCTCATGGCTCTCTGTTGGACTCTCTCCAGCAGGTCTCTGTCTCTCTTGAACTGGGGAGCCCAAAACTGGACACAGTATTGCAGGTGTGGTCTCAGCAGGGCAGAGTAGAGAGGTAGAAGAATTTCCCTAGACCTGCTGGACACACCTTTCTTGATACATCCCAGGATCCCATTGGCTCTCTTGGCCACAAGAGCATGGAGAACTTGCTGTCCACCAGCACTCCAAGGTCTTTCTCTGTGGAGCTGCTTTCCAGCAGAGATAATCACCCCAATAGAAAAGGTCCCTTTCAGCTTATATCCAGGGGATCTGATCTTGTTTCTTCTTGCTCTGGAGCCCACAATAAGGCTCATTGGCTGAAAGAAGTTCTCAGTTATTTTAGAAGGTGGGTAAATCTCAAACCTTGCTTGTTGTGCCAGTCTGTGCTTTTAGTTTAAGGAAAGGCATCATCTCTGCCACCTCTACTGCACTGAAAAGCACATCCTCCTTTTCATTCCTAGATTGTTTTGTGCCTTTAGTCCACAAGCTTTTCCAGAAGAAGGTACAGTATGATGGGAAAGGCCTGGACCCATCAGTATTTTAGGTGTCCTCTATCATTCACACTCAGAATTATTTACTCTTTCCCCTACTGCTGCTCTCAGTGTCTGAGTCAGAGTCATATCTTTTCCTGAGCTGTAGCAAATGTGAATAAGTCTCACCTCTCTGTAGATCTTCATACTCCTGTCTCACTCTGTTTCCACTTCTGTTCTTGCTCCCTGCAAGTCAGCCAATCTTGGACTCAGGATTTTTTGGCCGCGACCATGTTGTGCAAAGCCATCATGAGGTGGCACCACAGGTTTGCTTTTGTTGTTAGTTGTTTTTGTAAATCTCTCCCCATTTTTCTTACTAGTCCCAGCCATCCTCTTGCTTTTTGGCCCATTTCTTGTTCTCTCCCACTCAGCTGACTGCAGATGCTTGTGTGGTTTTCCTTGGAGTCCTGAGTCCAAAGCCAGGTGAGAACACGTATCAGAGCCAGCTAGCATAAACCAGCTGTGCAGAACATGGCACAGAGACTCAAAGAATTAAGGCCAAAGTGATGCATGGGTGATGAGAAGAACTAGCTGTTATTTGAGGTGCAGGTTTGGTCTCTTTTTTAAGGATCAGTGACCATGCCTGAGGGAAAATCCCAGTCCAGCCTGGGGTGCCTGTTGGCTCTTGCTGCTGACTTCTCCCTGGAGTAGCTGCTGATGGAAGGATGCATCTTCCTTGCCCAGCCTCTGCTCTGGCCTCCCTCTGGCTGTGTGAGGACAGGCAAGGGGATGCCAGACAGAGCCAGGGACCACAGCTGTGCTGAGAGGGTGATGGATCTCTTGGGGGTTGTTGACCTCAGCCTAAGCAGAATCTGTCCTTCTGCAACAGGCATTCTGCAAACGCTTACACACTGGAGGTTAGCTTGTTTGTGCTCTCTCCAAATGAAGTGCTGGTCCTTGCTGCACAGAGGATGATCAGGCTGCTGTATGCAGACTTTCTGTGCTGTCCTTTGGATGACCAGTGGAGTGAAGCAGGTCAGGATGGCTTAGCTTTGGTGCTTAACCCCCCGCTGGGAGAAAAGCCCTCTAATACTTTGAGTAGAGACAAGAAGGTTTTGGGCAAGCTGACAAATAGGCACTGTGTGAGACAGTTCCCTAGAGATAGGTGTACCTCAGTCTGGGTCTGAACCCAAGGGGCATCTTGGATAAGCTCAGGTTTCACCACTGGATCCCACAAACCTACATCTAGGGAAGATTCATCCAGGGCTTTTGAAGACAAATCTCCTCTTCCCAGCTGCTTCATGAACTGCAGTGGGGATCCTCCTTTCCTAGACTGAGCTGTAAGGTTAAATTGAAT
Source organism: Indicator indicator (assembly GCF_027791375.1). Classification (NCBI taxonomy): domain Eukaryota; kingdom Metazoa; phylum Chordata; class Aves; order Piciformes; family Indicatoridae; genus Indicator; species Indicator indicator. The sequence continues at coordinate 8,108,753 of NC_072023.1, read as the reverse complement.
TACATCCCTTGGAGGCTTTTCCCTCAAATGCAGGTCCCTTCATTATGCTTTTCCTCTCTGCTGTTGTTTTTCATAACAAACCACCTTTTCTTAAATGGTCTTTGGCTCCTGTCTGGAAACCTATCTGCCACCAAAGCTCTGAGCTGTCCTTTGGGGACAGAGTTCCCTTTTTTCCTGCACACCCTTTGTTTCTCTCCTCAGCTGGAGGGGTTAGTTATTATTTTCCCTCTCACTTCTTTCTGAGCTATTATCTTTTACCATTTCCTTCTCCACTTGTCTCAGCCTGTTCCAGATGAGGAGGGATGAGGTGAAAGGGTATCACAGCTTGCAGAAGTTACCAATCCATGGTAGCATTCAATCCAACAAGAAATGATCCTTGTGTGCTCCATCATCTATCCCAGCTCTGCTACACCCCTCTGGCCCCATAGAAGAGAAGCCCAGGCAGGTTTGTGCATGTGGACCTTGCTTCCCTGCTGCACTCCTCATCTCAGCCCTTCTCCAGCCTTACCCCTCATGAGGGGCTTCTTTTCCAATGTGTAAAGTGATGCTGTGTTTATCAGGTGATGGTGAGGGCTGGCAGCACTCAGGAGAGAGGAGGAGGGCATGTGAGGGACCTACTTCTGTGGGCCCTTGGACTCCTTGTGCAGCTGATGGACAGGTTGCAGTCCACATCTGGAACATGACAGTTGTCAAAGGGCAGAGTGACCATGGCACCATCGTGCCATGTTAGTAGATCAAAGACAAAAAGAATTGTGGAGGTCTCATTCAAACGCCTTTTGATGTTGACAAAGTCCTTTTGCTATCCTTTTGGACATAGCAAAGTCCAGCTATGCACAGAAGTGGAGCATAGCTGGAGATGCCTGTCAGCCCTTCCTCAGGAGGCAGAGTGGCATCATGAGTGCTGGGCTGAGGAAGGCAGGGACACACACTGCAAACCTGGGGTGTGCAGGTGGGCACTGGAGCAGGGCTGTGCACTGGAGCAGGGCTGTGCACTGGAGCAGTGGGACAAGGGAGGGAGCTGATGTCCATCCTGAGAGCTGCGTGATCACCGGTGTCAGGAGGCAGCACAGAAGCTGCCTGCCAGCACCGTGGCTGGGAGCACTGGGCCAGGCCTGGGATGCATTGGCAGATCCTTGTGAGGAGCTGTGCCTAAGAGCCACCACACTGAATCGTTTCCCAGAAATCCCTCCTCACTCTAACCATAAACACTGGGGGGAGTGGAAGGTGGGGAGATGTGTTCCTTCAATTTCCTACAACAAAGCAAGCCTAAAGGGGATTAAGAATGCAGTGCTGGGGGAAAAGAGAGGGAGGTTTAGAAGGGAAGGGAACATTGAGAGGGATAAAATGCAGATTGAAGTTGTTGGGCTCGAACAGGAGAACTTCTCAGTCTATATATTTAGCTCAGTGAGGTATATAAACATGAAACCTAGAGCCAGCTCAGCCACTTCTCCCCCAGTGGAGTGAGTCATCAGCCCTTGGATCTAAAGTTAGGTTCACGTCAGAGCTTACTCTTTCTCTCTCTCATTTTATTTTTCTCTTTCTATTTTGAAGGGTGTGGGAAAAGCTGAGCACTGTCTCCTGGAAGCAGCAACCATAAACTCACAACAGCAACAGATGCTGGACCTGAAGCCCTAGCTGGGAGCACTGTGAACAAAGCCTCTTTGGTGTCTGGCTGCTCCTCTTCCTTGCTGTGTGCCTGGGGATGAGCTCAGCTGATGTGTGGCTATGGCTAATCTGGGCATCCAGTGGGCCCAGCTCTGAGGGGTCTGTGTGCACTGCAGGCGAGCCAGAGGCTGGACTGGGCTGCACAGTGGTTCCTGGGGGCAACAGCAGCAGAAATTGCAGCAATGTTTGGTCTCTGAGGGCTGCACGGGGGAGTGGGATCTGCCATCAGGGCTGGCAAGAGCTCTTGGGGCTGGGTCAGCCTGGGAGGATGAAGCTCATGAGGCTTAGCTAGAGGATGCCTTTAAATCCAGTGCAGGCTACTGCTTAGTGGGTTCAGCCCACAGCTACCTGCAAACCTGCAGAGGATGGGGCTGCACCTGCCCCCAGAGCTGTTCCTACAGCCTCTCTACTTTGATACAGCTCTTTCTTTCCCACCTGTTTCCTCTCATCCAGTCCCCTCTCTGAAGCAGTGAATCACACTTTCCCCACTAACCTCCCCCAGCCAGTGCTGCTGACTCAGGTGGTGATAGGCATGGCATGGACCTTCCTGTTCTTCTCAGATCAGAGGGGATAGGGAGGGACCCTTGGAAATGCCTGTGGCATGTACCAGCAAGCCCACAGAAATCATCCCCATTGTGTGTGGCCTGGGAAAGGGTGTAGGAATGAGAGGTCTCTGTTCTGGAGCGTGAGCTGTCCTGGGCTTCCTCTTTCACAGGCTCCAAACCTGTGAAGGGAGGGCTTTGTTTCCCTGTGTAGCCCCTTTCCTTCTCTCCTTCTAAGCCTGTTGCATGTTTTTATCAATTTGAAGGGCTTGTCTGAGTGAGAGGTCAGATATCCCTTTTCCCCCATGCTGTGAGTGCGTTGGAAAGCAGAGGGCATGATGCTGGGATGTGGCCATCAGTGATGACCCATGGATTATCCTGGCTGTGTGTTGATGTGTATCTGTCCTCCCATGCCCCACTCTGTTTACACTTCATCTTCCATTATCATTTCATTTCTTTTGCCTTTCTTTGCTGCCTTGTTTCTCCCTCCTGTCTCACCCTCTCCTTCCCTCTCCTGCCCTCCTCCTCATTCTCTTTTTCTCATTTGATATTCATGCATGAATAAATTCAATTGCATTTTTTTTCTGTTCCCCCTGAAGGGGCTTGTTGGTGAATTGCAGGCATCTGAAATCATATAATGCTCAGATTCATCATTTCAGGGACAGAATTGAAGCCCTTCTTCTTCTCAGGAAGGAATAACATGCTTTTTATGGGGAGAAGAGGAGTAGTGGGTGTCTTGTGGCTGGTGAGGAGGAAGCCAAGGGGATTAACCTTGGCAGCCCAGGGTTCCCTTGCTAGTATGAGGGAACTAAAAGGTCAGGCAGCCCCTCCAGTGCATGGTGGAACGGGGAAGGTGTAGGCAGGTGAGTGTGTGTAGGAGGGGGAGAGCCTGTGGTTACCTGCATATTTGCTAGGTCTGGTGCTTGTCTGTGCTCAGGGAAGTGTAACATCTCTTAGGGGGCTGCCAAGAGAGGACGGAGGCAGGAGCTGTCTCAGTGGGTTGCCAGCAGCCTGGCACCCCAGGATTCAGAGTGATTGTCTAGAGAACTATTTGCACATCCACCTCTCACATCCAGCTGACTGTTGGGATGATGATCACAGGATATTAGGGGTTGAAAGGGACTTCTGGAGATTGAGTCCAACCCCTGCCGCCAGAGCAGGACCATAGAATCTATTGCAGGTTGCACAGGAATGCGTCCAGATGGGTCTTGAAAGTCTCCAGAGAAGGAGACTCCACAACCTCTCTGGGCAGCCTGTTCCAGTGCTTCTGTGACCCTCACAGTGATGAAGTTCCTCCTCATGCTGAGGTGGAAGCTCCTGTGCTGTAGTTTCTATCCATTGCCCCTTGTCCTATCCCAGGGTGCAACTGAGGAGAGTCTGTCCCCTCCCTCTTGACCCCCAGCCCTCAGATATTTAGAAACATTACATCCCCTCTCAGTCTTCTCTTTTCCAGACTAAAAAGTCCCAGGGCTCTCAGCCTCTCCTCACAGGGCAGTGCTCCAGTCCCTTCATCATCCTTATAGCTTGCATCACCCTGAACTCTGCTGTGGGCCTGGGGACATGCCCAGCACCACATCCCCATTGCACTAAGCCACTGAGGTCAGTGTGTCACAGACTTGTGTCCAGCCTGCATTTTGAGGGGCTTCCTGATATGGCTGGGCACTTGCTGTCTCTGTGCTCCCACGTGGAAGCCCTCCAGCTCCCACACCAAAGGTGGCCAGAGGTAGCTTCAGTACAGATAGGCACTGACCACTGATGTGGAGAGGTCTGGCCACCACAAATATTTATTACCCTGGAATAAAATCTCTTTCTGCCTTGTGAAAGATGCACAGGTTCATCGTGCTGCCCTGGTCAGAAGCTATGAGAAAAGCAAGGCTGGACTAGCCTGAGGAAGGGCTGTTCTTCACAAGGGTTATTAATCACATAGCTTTTGATGCCCACAACATTCCTGTTGTTTATAACTATTTTTCTTTTTTTTTTTTTTTAGCACTCCTGCTGCACCCTGAGGATCCTCTGAGGGCTGAGTTTGCCTTTCAGGAGAGGAAACAAGATTAGACACTTTATAAAACACAAAAGTGTCATGCTAAAAGTGGATGGTGGCTGTCATCTTTGCTTCAGAGACTTTTAAGGGCCTCCTGAGAGATAGTGGCAGAGCCAACTGCCTTGCTCAGGCTCCAGTGAGCTTGGTTTATGTGATGGAAATGGCCATGGGCTCCTTGGCTTCTGCCCGATGCCCCTGGCACAGCAAAGTCCAGCCATGCAGAGATGGATGGCAGAGGAAAAGATGAGCACTGGGTGTTTTTCATGTGAGCTGCCTGGAGGTAAAACCAGGGGTGCTCTGGCCTTACCAAAAGGTGGGCTTACTCCACTGCCTTCCCACTGAGAGTTAATGCCCAAGGGCTTCACAACAGGATTGAAGTGCTTGGTTTCCTAGCCATTTTTGGGTCAGATGTGTTAATTACCCTGACCCAGCTCTTCTAGGCATGCATGCAAAGTCTGCAGTAGCTGGTGCAGATACTGTCCTGGTGGGGAAAGGGTGGAGAAGGCTTTGTGTAACCCTGTAAGGAAGTGGAGAAGCTTCTGGGCTAGGGCAGGCTTTGTACCACACCCGAAGTGACTGCTGGGCATTTTCTGTCTGCTTCTTTACAATATATGCCTGTGGCAGAAGCAAGAATATCTTTGTCTCTCATAACATCTGGGGTTTCATGAAGAGCCTTGGGGACTGCGATGGCTGCATGCAGTGTCTCTTTCCCAGAGCTGACTTGGGGAAACCTCAACAGGAAAACTGAAGATTGATGCTGCAAACAGGAAAACTGAAGAGCGATGCTGCAAGGCTGAAGGCCCTGCACTGATGCTGGGCCAGGCTGCTCAGCCACAGGATGAAACCTGTTGGGGTGACAGCTGGGCTGGCCTTCCATTGGGGGGGGGGGTCAGGGTGGCTGTGCTGTGTTCCAGCCCCGGGATAGTGGGATCCCTAGGTGGGAACCATCGCTCTCATTTTTCCCCCAGCTTAATTAAACACAGTAGGAAACTAATTTGCAGCGAGTTGTTCCCACGCCCTGAGCTCCCATAACAGATTTGGGAGTAGGATGAGGGGAGAGGAGGGACTGGTTTTTGAGGGAGGTACTTTTGGGAGGGGTTGTTAGGTTGTTTTTTAACTCTTCCCAAGAGGTAATTCTCTAACCTGCTTAGTCTGTGACCTGTGGAGGGGCACAAGCTCCTAAGCTCAGGGCAAAGCAAGGATGCTGAAGCCAATGCCCATCAGTGCTGGGAAGATGAGCAGGGTTGAAGGCAGGGGAACGCTGTCTGTGCTGAGCCCCTTGCCATGGATGTGTTTGTGTGATGATGTGCAAGGAGATTGCTTCCTTTCCTTTGGTGCTGCTACCATTCCTGCTTCATGTGCCTCTAATTGTAGGTTTCCCCTAAAGACATTTGGTGTCACTGTAAGGACGGCGTTTCACTCTCCCTCTCTGCCTGTGCAGTTATTCTCTCTCTCTCTCTTGCTGTGCTGTTTGCTCCATAAGCCGTTGGTGAACATACCATAAGACAGAGAGAGAGCGAGACAGACAGACAGAAAGCACACACCAGCTTTTCCTCCTCACTTTTCCATCATGGAATAGCTAAACTTGCCCCCCACCCACACCTCCATCACCTCCCAGCACCCCATGATTATTTTGACCCTCTGGTCTTTTTGGAAGGAAGCTTCTGTCACTTCTTAACACAAACTGCCTGGAAAACACACATGCACAGACAGACAAAGCCCCCCAAACCCTCTCACAAAGGAAGAGGTCCTTTTTCCCCCTCCCCTCTTTTCTTTTACTCTGACTCCAGAGCTTCAGACTCCAGCTCGAGCAGCCACAGTTTCTTACCATGTATTCTCCTTTTAAACCATCTCCTTCCTGCACACGCTCAGTCCTTGCAGCCACGGATCTAACACAACTCCCCGCTTCTTGCCTGCAGGTTCTTTGCTCTCTGTCACTCAGCTGATCCAGATCTTTTTTTTTCCCTCCTATTTTTTTCCCCCCCTCCCTGGGCACTGAGGTGTGTGTGTCTGTGTGTGAGCGTGCCTGTGTGCAAGGGGGGGGGGGAAGGTGAGAGGGGGAATTTTTTTTTCCCTTTTCCTTGGTGGGGGAATTTTTTTCAAAGCATCTTCATTATTATTTTATTTTGCTTCTCTGACTTGGACACTTCTCCCTTGGAGATTTCTTTTCCATGCAAAGGTAGGTGAGACGCATGCACACCTGGCTAACCTTATGTCTGTCTTGTTTTGCTTGTTTTTGCTGTCCTTGGAATAGAAAACTTGTGCTCACCTGCATCCTTCCTATTTTGTTTCATACCTGTTTCCTCCCTGGCAGAAGTAAAGGCTGAGGGTAGACATGTCTGTAGTGTTAATGATTCTGTCTTTCCAGAGAGGAAAGTTATTTCTCTTTGCATGTCCAGTCCTACCTGCATGCCCATGTGTGGTGCCCATGTATGTGAGGCTGCCTCTGTTTACCCAACAAGTAGCAATAATTGATTTTTGGTTTGTGTTTTGGGCAGGGGAGGTGGTGGAAAGGGAACGACTGTGTGGCCAGCAGTTCGTGTCCATGGGTGATTGCAGCAGGGAATGTGTTTCTCACATATGTTCAGCAGCTCTTCATAGATGACTATAAACTATCCAAGGAGTGTGAATAATCTCAGGAATTTCAAATTTAGCCCTGGTTAGTTGGTACTGTTGTGATGGGGAAGGATGGTGGGAAAGAGGAAGGGTTACAAAATCTCCTCCCTGGAGAGGTAACTGTTTGAGACTTGTGTGTGTGTGTGTGTATATACATACATATATATATATATATATATATATAACTTTTCCTAAAACCATCTCACTGTTTAAGGGCTTCTTAGGGTTTGGAGTATTTTTTTTTCTCCTTTCTTTTCTTTGCAAAGCAAGAATTGGATCTCGGACTTAGTTTTCATAAATTTTCCTTTCTTGTTTTGTTTATGATTATTATTGCATTTCAAGTGCGTGTGCGACGTCTAAAGTGTCTGACCGGGGACAGGGAATAGCAAATGCATCATCTTCTGTACCTCTGTGGAAGCTGTTGGCTGGAGTCAGGGGGAGAGAAATAGAAGAATTAAGAGAGAAAAGAACTAGAAATAATGTCAGGCATTGCTGACTGGCAATTATCTGTCATATTTTCTGCCAGTCCTGCTTTTCGTAACACTCTTGCTGGATACGTTTTTTGCTTCTTGGTAACAGCAGCTGTGTGAAAAGTACCAGGGGCTTTAAAAAAAAAAACAAACAAAACAAAACAAGAACAGATAGGAAAAAAAAAATTCACAACAACATGCATCATTTCCCTGCAAATTATTACAAAGGAAAAAGGGCAAACATCAAAAAGCAGAACTTGCTCTGCATTTTCTCTTGGCTAATGGGAAGTGTTCTCCTCATCGATCTGGGGGTTGCTAGTGGTTCCCTATCTCTGTTGCTTAGAAGACCTCTGTGCTAATTGTCAGTTGTCTCTGTCTGCTGTTGCAGAGCTCTTGGTCTTAAATTTGGGCTTGTTGATTAAGGATTTGTTATCTCAGAAGAAGGAAGGGAGCTGCTGACCCTCTGCACTCCCCCTCCCCCCCCCCCCCATCCCTCTATCTTTTCACTCCAACATGTAAACTTCTCTATTGGTGGAAGGAAATCCGCAAACTCATTAGCTTCTCAACACCCTACCTGCAAAGAAACTTTTAATTCAAAGCACTGGGAAGGGAGTTATAGATCCTTGATAATGACCCTCTTCCCATTTACATTTTAAGCACACCTTCTGAGCATCTTTTCCCCCAGCCAGTCCTGCCCCATCCTTTGGGTCTGGGCAGGAGCCCAACCTCGGGCAGGAGGCAGCTGCCCACTGCCTGCAAGGGCTTATGCTGCCAGACTCAGAGCACTCATTGCTCTCTTCCTGAAATAACATAATTGTTCTGTGGCATCAGTGTTGGATGTGAGCTTCCTCAGAACATCAGCAGTGCATGCCTGTCACTGGAGGTCTAGTGTCACAGTCTTCTTCCAAGGGGAGCAGGGGGTCAGGCAGGGATTGCATCTGAACATATCACTGAATTCCCTACCCCCTGGCAGGGTGCTTGCACAAGGCTGGCTGGGAGAAGGTGCCATAGCTGTCTGGGAAGGCCTTGGCCCTGACTGTGAGGTGGCAGCAAGATGGGGAAAGGCAGTTTTCCTGCAGATACCACTGGGAAGCATGTGGCTAAGCACTGGCCACTTCAGTGCACCGGCGGGTTCACACGTGTCTTGCTAGGAGATCTGGTGGAGAACATCTCAGAGGAGTGTCAGGGGGACAAGGACAGAGGTTTGGTCTGCCACATTGAGGGGGTTTGCCTTGTGCAGCCTGGATCAGTCTGACAGTGCCTGTCATAAAGGGAGGGGCTATGCCAACCTGTCTCATGTTTTTTCTCACAAAATCTCCCCTTGTTGCTGCCTCAGGAGTGGTTTTAGGCAGTGGACCTGTCTGGAGCAGGGCCAGCATGACCATAGCCATTAAAGGAGTGAGGAGAAGGGTCACAGGAGAGGAATGCTGATTCGTGAGGAGCTCACTGCTTGCTTGTGGGTGTTTCTGGGTATGCACAGTGGCCTTGGCTGGGATATGAGGAGACTGGTTGGACTGCTTAGGATCTATCAGAGCACACCTTTGATACTGGGTTGCTTTCCTTTGTCCCCACCAAGAGCAGCACTTCTTGCTGGTCCAGCCCTGGGCATCCTCCAAGAGCCAATAGCACAGCTCTGTCCCACCCTGCAGCTCTGGTTTCTCCTCTAGTCCTGGGCTTACTTGCTTGCTTGCTGCATTACTTCTGCCTGATCTGGTTTTGGAGAACCCAAATGTCCATGCCCAGTGCAATGTGCTCCCAACCCACAGCCCTGCTTAGCATTATAGCCTTGTCCTGACTCATCCACAGCAAGGTACAGCAGGAGGATATCCCAAACCAGGGTGGCTTACGCTGAGCCCTGGCCACCTTGGATTTTGGGAGAAGCCTGCCATTCTAGGCTGTGCTGCAAAGAAGCCATATGCTTGGTCAGCTTTTTTTCCCTGGGGAAAAAAAAAGTGTTGAAAGCAATTCTTACTCATTTTTTTTTTCTCAAAGAGAACAAGTATCTGCAGCTGGATACTCATGAAATGCACACACAGTGTTAGAAATCCTTAAAGGAGCTGGTCACTGGTTTAAAAATAAATGTGATCTTTTGTTAAATCAAAGTCCTAATCTTGCAAATTCAAGTAAGCAATTCAAACATTTCCACAGAACCTTGCTAAAACTGCTGGGTCCATGGATGGGCTCAGAAATCAAGTGGCACAGGTGGATCTGCAAGACAAGGAAGTATGATTTCCTAGATATACTTTTTTAAGTCTGTGAGATAATATAAGGCTGATTTCAGGAGTATTCTAGATCTCCAAAGCCCCAACCTGTGACTGGAAGGTAAAGGTTTCTTCCCAGTTATGCAGGGGTGCATAGTTGTTTGCAATGACCTAATGCAGTCAGCTTATTTAGTTTATTTGTCTGCATCTGAAATGCATACCTTGAAGCTCTTCAAAATTGCATATTGGCTTGAAAAATGTCTTATACTGATGCAAAATTCATTTAAGGCCTCTAATCATAAGTCAGAGTGCATAAATCAACCTACTAACTTGGTAATAAACTCCTTGCTTTCCTGGTACTCCTCGGGCCACTGTGTTTGAAGCACTGCGGTGTGCCCTGAAAAGCAATCAGTCCAGCATATCATGGCCCTAATTGCAATGAGGAGATCTCAGAAAATGCCTTTTTGCTTGCCTTGGACTGAAGGTGTGTGCTGCTGTGGTGGTGCAGGAGGGAGGTAGTCTCTTGGCTAATCTGGGCTCAGTCATCAGGGGCTTTACAGGTCAATGCCAGTCCTTGCAGCCAGTGGGCAAGTAGATGTGCCATGGGCACTTGGTATGAAATGCTGCTTGTTGGTGCTTGTGTTCCCTGCACCCACAGAGCGCAGTACAGCAGTCTCATCTCTGGGTGACCAAGGCAGGATCAGAGGGATGCCTCTGAAACAAAACATTGTCCACTCCAATCAAATGTCTGTGTATTAACTCCCCCCCACGCACCACCCCCCCAAACCAGGCAGCTGCTCTCCGTTTTTGACACAACCCAAGTCTGCAGTACAGGCTCCACATCCTGCTCCATTACACCTTGATGTAAAGCTTCACATAGTTGTCCCAGGAAGTGTTAGAGAGAGGCATTTTCATTGACAGCCACTGAAGCTTGGAGTTATGGCCATGTGGTTGAATGGGATGGAGAGGAGCTGCTGACCTGAGCTGTTGGTAGCTGAAGCAGCAAGTGCTGGGGATTTTGCTGCTGTGATGTGGATGCTCAAGGTATCTATGTGGCAGGGTGGATAGGAAGGTTTGAATTTCCTTACCCTGAAGTGTCAGAGTTTGGCCATGGCTAGAAAAGGAGCACTGTATATAGAGTGCTGGTGGGGTTAGTGGCATTAAAGATTGGAGTTACTATCTCTTGCTGGCAGGGTTGATAGGTTGCTTTCCAAGGCAGAGGTTAGGAATGGATTTTCCTGCAGGTCAGACTGGCAGAGATGGGTGGGATCCTGTTTCTCCTGCTGCAGTGTGTGTGTGCAGTGTTTGCATATGTGCAGTGTGCCTAACATCATCTTGCCTCTCCTCCCAGAGCAGGAGCTTTTGGCAGTGGTGATGCCCTCAGTTGCTTGTCTTCCTTGGGCATTTTTCCCCCTGTTTTGCTTTTCGAGCTACTCTAAGTCAGCCAGTGTGGGTGGCAAGGGATAGGGCAACTGTTAATGGACTCTTTTGGACTGAGTGTCTGCTCAGGAGGGATTGGATTTGAACTACAGGAGCCCATTTTATGCCTGTGGTCAGATATGCTTGCATTGGTGTCTTTGCTGCTTTTCAGTGATTTCTATTCAAGCAACTGCCCAAGCTTTGATTTGGGTTTTTAACTGATGGAGGTCGTAGCAAGGTGGGGGTCGGTCTCTTCTCCCAACAAAGAAGTGATAGGACAACAGGAAATAGCCTGAAGTTGTGCTAGGTGAGGTTTACACTGGACATTAGAAAAAATTTCTTCACTGAAAGAGTTGCCAAGCATTGGAACAGGCTGCCCAGGGGAGTGGTCGAGTCACTATCCCTGGAGGTATTTAAAGGACATGTAGATGTGGTGCTTAGGGACATGGTTTAGTGGTGGACTTGGCTGTGTTAGGTGAGCTAGGTTGGACTTGGTGATCTTAAAGGTCTTTTCCAGCCTAAATAGTTCTATGTTTCTATGAGTCTATGAGAGAAGGGGACTTTTCAGGCTTATGTAAACAAGTAGCAGAGTCAGCAGCCAAATTGTGTGGGATGCAAGGAGCCATTGCAGCGTCCTGGTCTGTCTACTGACCTGAGATTGAGCAGCCCACAGGCCTTTGCAGGGGAACTACCAGCATCATCTCCTCTCTCCTTCTAGATGATTCCCATCTTCATTTCTTTCCCACATCCCCTCTCCTTTCTAGAGGCAGAGCCTGAGGCATCCTTGCACTCCAGATAGCTTCAACTCCTTTCCTGTTTTTCTTTTTGCCAGAGTTAGTTTGCTCCAAATGTGCATATCTATTTATGCAGATAACTCCTTTGGAGGCAGGGGATTGGGAGGGAGGGTGGGGGTGGCAGTAATTTGTAGGGAGGGGAGAGGTGTCAGATACAAACTCTTTATGCTGCCCAAATCTCTTAGCTATGTGTTCCCTTTGGATGTGCTCCTTCCTCTCTTGATTCTCCCCACCTTCTTTTCTACTCCTCCTCTCCAGATGTGAGTGATGATGTGGGCTGGGACAAAGGCTGGATGTGGGGTGAGGATGCAGGGAGGTGGAGGGGTGGGAGGTTGAATCAGGTGCTGTGCTGTCACAGAGAACAGAGGGTCTTCCGGGGTCTCCCTGCTCCTCGTGTGCTGCTGTTTTCCTGCACCTGCTCGCTGCAACAGGTCCTGGAGGGACACTGGAGCAGGCTGGGCATCAGCAATGAGTCCTAGAGGGACACTGAAGCAGGCTGGGCATTAGCAATGAGTCCTAGAGGGACACTGGAGCAGGCTGGGCACCGGCACTAGGACCGGGACAAAAGGGGCAGAGGTTGATCCAGGAAGAATAATGTGAAAGGGCAGAGATTCTTAACCTGAATGGGAGTGACCAGCCCGGGCAAAGCCTCAGACTGCCTTCTGCCATTCACTCCCAGTGCAGGTGCAACAGTGGCAGCTGCAGCACCGGGCACCTTCTGTCCTCATGCTGTGCAGGAGCTGCAGCTGCATTCCCCCAGCATGGGCTTCTTCAGGAGGCACAATAAAGGTATTTACATGTTTTGCCTCTCCTGCAAGCACTTTGTATTCTGGTTCAAGGGCTGAGTCTGTGAGGACAGCCCCAAAGATGTCATTGCTGGAAGCCTACAGGACCACTATCTTCCTCTTCATCATCCTCTCCAGACCCATCTTGGCAGACATCTTCAATGCTGATCCGGAGGAGGGAGTAAAGAGTGTGTCAATGAGTTTCCTGGATCATAATAAAGCAGAGTTTGCCTGCCAGTGGGGACACAGGAAAATAACACAAAGGCAACTAGGAAGGTCAGAAGGACAGGCAGAAGGCAGGGTAATGAGGTTTGTCTTAGGTGAAACACAAGCTGGGGGCAATCTGCTCTGAAACACGTGGGCTGAGAACCCAGCGAGGGGCAGGGAGGGGACAGCGCACGTCACCAGATTGAGGTGCGATGGTAGATGGCATATCAGACGCGGCCTTGCAGCGTGGCCAGCAACAGAGCCATCAGGATGGCAGCCCCCCTCTGCGGCTGGCCAAGGCGCCAGCCCCGCGGGAAGGCGGCGCTTGGCACTTCATTATCGGCAGAGCGTCGGTAGGCGAGAAGCTGCTTTCAGCCCGGATCCGCACGGAGCCACCACGGGGCTAGAAAGATTAATTTATGAGCGAGGATTAAGTGCTAAAGATGTGTAGCTTGACTAAGCATTGGTTTAAGAGAGAGGACATGACAGGAATCCGCTCCTGTGAAAACTGCCCGTGTGCCCGGGGAGGAGGCATGGCTGTGCGCGGCGTGCAGCGAGGCGGTCACGGGGAGCAAGGGAGGGAGGCAGGCTGGCAGGGGAAAGCACTGGCTCTGGGGGGGACCCTCCTCAGAGATGTTTCTGTCAGAATGGGGACTCATCAGCAAAAGAGCTTTTGGGTGGTTTGGGGCATGAAAAATGTTTTGTTGAAAGCAAGCATGCGTGTTCTCTGGGGAGCAACGGGATGAGGCTGAGGCCTTCAGCAGCACTAACTTCTGGATCTCCAACACCCCACATAGTTGAGGCCAGGTGATTATTTTCTACCAGGAAAATTCCCTGTACCTCCTCAGCCCAAAAGGACTGTGTTGCTCCTGTGCCTTTTCTTTTTCTGTCACTGTTTGCATTTTCCCCATCTCTGCAGCAACATCTTTTCTGGTCTTCACATCTCCTTTGGGCTTGGCCAAAAGCTGCTTAGCAGTACAAGCAGATCTCTACTTTGCTGTGCAAGGGATGGGGACCAGAAGCATGGCTGGGACAGGGCTATCCCAGGAGCAGTGATGTAGTGGACACCAGCTGTGATGGTAAGAATGAGAAAGTCCAGGAGATCTGGGCTTGCTCTTCCTACAGCTGTGGGTGCCGCCTGCAGTATGGCTTGGAGGCAGGGGACTGCCAAGGCTTCAGGACAGGTAGTTCACTTATCTTTATTTCACCTTGTACTGACCACACTGTTTCGTCCCCTCTTCAGTGGGATGGGGAAATTTCTTCTGCTCCATGTCCCAAGCAGGAGGAGGCATCCAAAATCATCAGGATGAGAAGTTGGGGGGTGCTGTCAAGCTCCTGAGCAGATCTGACAGAAGGTAATAACATGTGTGGGGATAAGACACAGCAATCACACAGCATGTAGTTGAAAGGCAGCGGGGCATAGCATTTGACCAGGCAGGGTAGTTGGGAGATCTTGGCTCTGTCAGGCCACAGCTGACAGGTTTCAGGAGCGTGTGGACATACTGGCACCTGAGTGATGGATTTGGGTGCCATTAGAAATGCATTCTGCTGGGTTCTGCCATGTCCCATTGCATGAGAAGGTGCTGAGATGATGGAGATGTAAAAGCTCCTCTTTCCCATTGTCTGCTAGTGAAAGTGAGCCTGTTCCTTCCCAACACTCACCCGCTCCCTGCACAAACAGGCAGACAAGAACAGGCACTGCCTGCCACGGACAGGCAGAGAAACACTCCAGTGCCAGATGCACACAAACACAGAGGGAGCCACATACCACTGATTACCTTGTACCACTGCAAAGGCTCAAAATGTGAAACCTGGATGACTAACACATCCCCACAGCCAGACACATGCATCAAAGTTAACACAGAGCCGGCACTTGCCGTTTCTAGCAGTGCACACCGCGGGCTCGCTGCAGCGTACGACAGAGCACTGCAGGAGGCACAGGCACACACATGGCTACCCAGTGGGGTCACCCACGCTCATCCAGAAATATGCTACCAGTCAGAGACAGCCCTAAAGAAGTTCAGGGTTCTGTGATGTTGGCTGTAAGAGCTGTGCCCCCAAGATAGGTGTCAACTTCTGCATGGACAGTTGGAGATGATAGATAAAGAAATGAGTGTGCTGCAGGTGCTGCTGTGGTTGATGGGGCCAGCTTGCCCTCCCCTGTGGTGCCAGCTGAAGGTTGCCGTTTTTGGCCCTCTTCTGCAAGGGTGTTGTGGGGTGTTAGTGGGACAGAACAGCTGCTGCACTTCCTGCTGCTTCCAAGTAACAAGTCAGTGATGGTGATGGATGGTCTGTAAAGGACTTGTGTTTCCTCAGGATGGGAGGTGCTGTGTGCTTTTCCTCTTAAAAGAAATACATTCTGCACTTTCATCTTTGCCACAGGCCCTGGTCTTGCCCATGCAAGCAGTGTGCAGGGAGGAAGGGATGGCCCTGGGCTTGGTGGGTGATATAGGGTTGGCAATGGAGAAGGTGAGCTCTGCAGATGCTCCCATTCAACCTGCTGGGCTCTGGGTGGGTTGCCTCCAGCACTGGGGGATCTCTCTCCAGTATTTCCAAGCTTTTCATTGACAAGAAGAAACAGTCTCTTGTCTGCATTGAACAAGTTTTCAGGAAAGGAATGCATGGTCATTGCAAGGGTCCCATCAGCCCTTCCTCATCTATAGTCCCTGACTGCCCAAACCCTTGCTGAGGAAGGGTGACAAGGAGCCAGAAGACTGCTTCAGCTGGGACATGATGCCTGAAAGACACCCTGAGATGCCTTGCTCATGACGTTTTGATCAACTGTGGTGTGCCTGCCAGGTTATGGCATTAACAGCCCTGGTATGCCAGTTGCAGATCCGGAGGGGAGTGTGTCTCAGCAGAGATGTCTTTGAGCAGCACATGCCAGGAGGTGACATCTGCCTTTTGGGACAGGCACCTCCAACCTGAACCATTTCCCCTGAGTCGTGCTATTTCCTACTTTTTTCACCCAAGCAATCTCCCCCACTCATTAAGTCCTCCTCTTCCCTTGCTGTTTCCGTTTTTCTCCAGCAGAGTCCGGCAGACCAAGTGCTTTCTCTGAAGTGGGGAAGGGCTGCGCCAGAGGCTGGCAGCTTCCTCCCGCTCCTGCCAAGTCAATGAGCTTGCTGCCAACACACGTGTCCGGGGCAGGTGTGCGAGCCGGATGAAGGACCAGCAGGGACTCGGCTCAGGATGATGATGCTTTTAAATGGCCCTTGGGAATGGACAGTGGGAGGAGAAGTGCAGCCTTGAGAGCTGGCTTCAGGAAAGGCTATTGAGGGAGAGAAGCAGGAGGAGCTGCCAGCCCACAAATACCTTTCTTTCCCCTGGGAGCGGATGTAGCATCGCTCCTGCAGCGGTATGTGGCTTCTGCAGGGAAATGTTTTTGTGCATTTAGGGAGCATTTGGACAGAAAATAAAAGTCAGGCATGGGCAGGATTTGATTTTCACTAATGGGTCTGGCCTGCCATTGCCAGCTGGGGATAGGCTTGCCTGAGCAAAAAGTTGAGTGGGAAGAACGTTCATCTGGCCACCCCATAACCATCTAATTGTCCTTTTGTATTGCCCTTGTTGTAGTAAGGAGCACTAATACAAAAGAGAGTTTGGAAGCATCCCAAAGGCAAGTTCTGGAGCCTTATAGTCCTGTCTGGTGGTATTACAACTGTCTTTTTTCATCTCTCTGTTGATGCATGTTTTCCTGTGTATGCAGATGTGTGCCTGTGCCAAGCTCATTCCTCTTGATCATTTTGAATAAAATCAGGCCCCTTGAAATATTGTAGCAGACTCACTCCAACTATGATATGCAGCAATGCTACAGCAAGGGAAGGCCACTAATTGCAATCCTAGAGAAAACAGCAGCATTGCATGAGTTACAGCTTAGCCAAAATAGAGGAAACATCTGATTCCAACCTCCACCTCTCAGATGGTAATGGTGGACAATGGAACTGCTGCTGGCAGGAAAACTACTCCCTCTTTGAGACAGGAGGACCGATGCTGTGTAAAAAGCTCAGGAGCACTCCACTGCTTGGGTTTCCCCTCTCCTTCTTTTGGCACAGCATATTAATCCTGCTTAATGTCCTGCTCTGGCAGGGGGGTTGGACCTGATGATCTCTTGAGGTCCCTTCCAACCTCTGATAAACTGTGATACTGTGAAATACACTGTGATCACAACTTCGGGGCTGGTTTGGGTGGCAGAACAGGATTTAACTTCAGGAAGAAAAGGGCCATTACTTACACCTCCAGTGGGGCAGCTGTCCTTCAAGGACTGTATTTAGCTTCAGGACTTCCAAAGAGATTCAGCTGGCTCAGCGTCCATATGACCTCTAAGGAGTCACTCTGGGCTGTACAAATTGGAGCAGTAAACTGCCTGTGATGCAGCTACTGCCCAGCTTGTGCATGGGCAGAGCTGTAACCCAAAGTCCCAGCTGCATCTGGCACTGGTGTGATGGAGAAGAGGCCCTGAATGTTTGCTTGGAGGGAAAGCAGGGAAATGCTGATGAGGTTGTTTCTCCCATTCCTTTGCTCAGTTGTATTGCTAATTATGAAGCTTTGTACATCGAAGCTTGGAATTGTCATGCCCTGAGCTCTGAGCACTAAATTCTTCCTGGCTGTCCCTGTTAACCTTTCTCCTCCCTGTTGTTCATGAGAAGGAAGCTGGGCTCAGCCACTGCATGTTAATAGCCAGGGACACCATTGCCTGCTTAGAGCAGGAGATGGGAAGCTGGTGGGAATAGGGAATGGAAAAGCTGTTTCAAAGAACTGCATGGGTGCCCAGAGTTAAACACCTGGTGAAAGTGAAAACAGAGGTGCTAGACGGTGGGAAGGATGTGCTGCCACTTTTGTCATAGGGGTTAAAAAATCATGGACAGCATCCCAAAGCCAGTCAGGAGACACAATACCTGTTTCTTTCCAGTAGCTGCAGGCCTTTTGGGGTAATGAATTCCAAAGTCTCAGTGCTATCCCCTGAGGGACACCGTGTCTGCTTTCTAAACCTCTGCTGTTTGCTGCTCTTTGTTCTGACAAATACCAAGCCTCGAAGAACAAGCAGAGCTTTGGATCAAAGTGCATGTTGGAAGCAGGGGGCTGAAAGAACAAAGAGGACAGGCAGAGCTTGCAGGGCCTTAACTGAGGGATAACGGAGACTGTGGCACAAGGTGCAAAGGTTGGCCAGACCTGATAAATGAATGATGAGGAGAGCACTGGAGATCATGGATGCAACAGTGTGGGCACTAAAGCAGTGTTGGGCTGAAACATCAAGGGTGCAGGATGCCAAGGTAGAGCAGTGTCTGCGGAGATGTGTATGGGCTGTGTGCTCCTAAAGCAAAAGGAACAGAGTAAAGTGCCTGGGAGGATAACCCACAGCCATGACATGAGGAGATAAGGTCTGTGCCATGGATCTTGGTTACAGACACATCTTTCCTGCTGCTGATCGGCCTTTAAAAAAATATTATTGTGATGTTTCCAAGGGCTCTTGTGTTGCTTTTAAACCTATACTTGTATCACAGGCACTCCAAATGCTTGATCATGCCAATAGGGTGAAGGGAAGAAAGTGCCCATCAGGCCACCATCAGGCAGTCCTTAGGCAACCTCTCTTTCCTAAGGGTATTACTATAACACCCCTCCAAAGTCAGGCCTTGGAGTTTATTTTGTTCCACTCACCTTGACAACCACTTTCACTGTGCTGTTTAATGGACAATATTTGGCTTTTTGTTTTCCCAGAGCAAGGCCACTGTTAAGTGCACCCAGACAGCAAAGTGATGTTCTTTAGCAAAAGCATGGTGCTCTGTAGTACTCAGGTGCCACCAAGCCTACAACCTGTCCATCTCTTCCTGTGTGCACCTGCTCTCTGATCATTCTGCTTAATTGAATAACTTTTGCAACCTGTCTTCAAGGTGCTTCCAGTGCCCTGACAAAAGGAGAGCTCTGTAAGCTCCAGTATAGGGATGCTTAATATTTAATCCATTCTAGTTTGCATTGCAGCTCCTTGTTTAAAGGAGTGGCTGTTCTGTATGGGTTTGATGTGCATTTGCCAGTATCAGTCTGAAGGAGCCTGGTCAACAATTGGCATGGCACAAGGCCAGCCTAGTGTGTTCCTGGGTGGGCAGCAGAGCTGAACTTGGGGTGGCAGGACAGCATGAGGGACTGTGAGGGAAGGGTGGCTGTGTTGTGTCAGGATGGGCTCATGCCATTCCAAAGCCCAATGCTCTGTTGAGGTGTTCAGGCTCTCTCCAGAAGCCTTGGTACCATCACCTGAGGTGGTACAGCACCATGCCAGGGCATCTCAGGAGCTGCAGGGGTGATTTGAATAGTGATGGAAATGACTAGTGAGAGGAGTCTCGGTGGAGAGAGGGACTGGCAGAAGAGTTTTGCTTAAATTGCTTCAGCACAAAGTGTGGCCATGGTTTATCATTGTCAGAGCCATCAGTCCTACAGCTCTCCCATGCTCCAAACTCGCTGAAGACCATGGGTGTGCTGCACTCTTGCTGCTGATTCTTCATGTGGCTTTAATTTCTCCTTCTCCACTCCTTTCTAGGGGTTCTCTCTTCTGGCTGGCATGGCAGAATACATCCCCCAGCATCCTTCCACCTGGCCCACAGGCCCACAGCCCCCTCACACCTCTGCTGTCTGCTCACTGGAGCCTGTGGATCTGGGGGTCTCAGAGCAGCAAACACCTCCGGAGCAGCCACCTTCCTCCCCAGAGCTGGGAGAAGATGAGGAAGTCACCTCTCCACCAGACCCTGACGTCCCTTACCCTGACTTGGCCCCTGTTGTCTTCTTCTGCTTAAAGCAGACCACCAGCCCACGAAACTGGTGCATCAAAATGGTGTGCAACCCATATCCTTTCTGAGGTGCCCCTTCTCCTTCCCTGCCTCTTGCTCCCTCCTGCCTCATCTTTTCCTCTCCCTGTCCTCCTGGCAGGTAAGCAATGACATATTTAATGACCTGCTTTGTTCCTTGCTTGCATTTAAACAGAACCTCAGCTGTTCTAGTGTGTGATCAAAAGAAGCTGATTATGAAAGAGAGGACTTCAGAGAGAGCTGCTGACAGGCCCCAGCCACAGGAGGCTGGGGGAGGGGAGAGATGAGGGCAAGTATGAGGGAAAGTCCTGGTCTTCCCTTTCCCACCTCTCTTTTTGCCTCTACCGTGGGACAGAGTGGGAGTTGCTAGCCCAGGATCTTGTTGACAGGCTGCCATGAATGGCAACGGTGTCTCCTCTCTCTGAGTGTACAGGCTTTAGTGAGAGCTTGCCTTGCCCTTGGTGAGAGAACCACCACTTCTGGACCTCAGCTGCAAGAATACCTGGGGGAGCCCTTGCCTTTCCACCAAGCACACATCACTGTCCTGCTGATGTCTTGCCAAGCTGCCTAGGCAAGAATAAATGAGGATATGTGCTCATAGTTTGATGCTGAGCCCCTGGGGAAGACCTCCAGGATGAGAACACATCCTTCCTTCTCATGAGAGGTCAGAAATGACACATGTGTCACTGATCACACTTAGTGCCTTGATGACAAGGAGGCCCCTGCAACCCATCAGTGCAAATGCTGACCACCTGCACCACTCATTAACACTGAGGCTGCTGGGAAGCTGGGGCCCTTGAGCCTGATGCAATACAAAAACCAGGAGGAAGGCATTTGCTGCTTTTTGGACCATGAGACACTTCAAATAGGGAGGAAGATTAATGACTCATCAGAGAGGTGGGTGTAAAGTTTTACTTGAACCTTTTTCTGGACAGAAATCTCAAGTGCTGGTGTTTTCTCCCTGGGAATTTCCTAGTTGCTGGTTTAGTAGGTATTGTCTATAAGGATGCTTGCTGTGGTTTTGATGCATTGGTTTCTAGATGAAATCTGAGTGTCTGAGCATACAGCACAAACTCACAAAATGTTTTCAAGAGCCTTTTGAGTTTCAAGAGCCAAACCCTGGATGAAGCCTCGAGGTTCTGTCAGCAGTCACAGACGACCTTAGATGACTGATGAAGGTGGAGGTTTCTTTTAATTTCAGAGGGAGTAAAAGTTTTGGGTTTCAGGTCTGAGCTCTAAAGTTCAGAACCCCTTAAAAAGGTGTTGTAGTCTCAAGTGCAGGTTATGACTGGGAACTTGTTAGAGATTTAGGTTTCCTGCTTTCCTTTTTAGCAGCTACTCCTTAAAATTTTAAAACTTTGTATTAAATTATAGATTGCTTTTCAGTCATCAGCTGTGCGTCTGAACTAGTTACTATGTCCTGGGAATCTTGTCCCCACCAGCATATGGTGGGCTCAGAGTAAAGCAGACAAAATGTATGTCTTGTTGCAAATGCTGGATTCAGAAAATGAAAGAAGAGTAACAGCTTGGGTTTGGGATGAAGATTTGCTGTTGGACAGGGGAAGGAAGCTGTGGAGGAAGAAGTTCCTATAACACTTTACTTTTTGTCTAAAAAGTTGGTCAAAACAGTCCTTCCAGTTTAGGACAAGCTCCTTGCTAGGTATCAAAGTGTTGGAGCTGTGTTATTCAATGAACTTGGCACTATATGCCCATTTCAATGTTTGAATGTTACTTGTGCTTTAACCCTCAGACATTCATGGCATTTGACACTGAAGAGAATGTTTTTCATAGTAGAAGCTATAGAAGGAAATTAAAAAAGCCTCATGCAATCACCTGTGTCCAGCTGTGTGTGACATGGGGTGAATGGCAGTGGTGGGGCTGCTGGGAACCTTTTGAAAGGGTTGTTCCAGAGCTGTGATTTCAGCTCAGCTGTCTGAAGTTAGGAGCTTGTTTGAAAGGCAGGGACTGAACGGCGAGGGTACATCTCTTTTAGTTCTCTCTCCACCTCTGTAGTCCTCATTTTGAATGGGCCAGTCAGTAAGTAATTATTTCATATACTTTCTTTCAAATAAGGGGTTGTTTCTGCACCCTGAAGGTTTATTGCAGGTTTTTGGCATCTTTTTTTTTTTTTTTCTTCTTTTTCATAGCACCTTAGAAATGTTGCAGTTCTGTGACCTGGGAAGCAGATCACTCACCATGGCCTCATCCTTGGCTGGGATTGAGCCCCTTTCCTAAGGAATGCTTCTGTGAAAGTCAGATTGTGTCTTCTAAGAATTTATGTGCTTGCTTGCTTTTTCCCTGTCTGAAGTTCTTACCTCTGTTACATTTGGATATTGAGTCTCCAGCGAGCAGTGGCAGGCTGAGTCACTGTCACAGGGCAACACCTGGGCTTTCCTGAAGGTTCAGTGAAAAAGCTGGGGCATTAAGTGAAAGCCAGTTAATCTTCTTGGTGACTTTCTACTAGGCCAGAGCTTGCTAATCATTCTTATGGAAATGCTGTCAAAGAGACTTAAACGGGAAGCTCTGATTGTTACAGATAGTGGAGCAATTTCTGTAAGGACAAGGTCATTAGCCACCAAATTGCAATTTAGGTAATTGCATTCAACTTACTTAAAGCCCCCTCCCCTGAAGATTATTTTTCCTTCCATGAGCAGTCCTGCAGTTTTGTTATGTGCTATTAAACAACTGCCACATTCCTTTGCTGCAGTGCAGTAAGAAGAGAAAGCATGGCTTATATCCCTACTTGAAAATCCCTTCTAGAGGCACAACTAGATGTTGTTACTGCAAGAATTGTAGACTCTAACTCCTTTTTAAGATGAGGACTATGTTCCATGTGAAACTTGTGGTGTTTGTCCCCAAAGGGAGTGTTTACTGAGCTTTTTGCCATTGTGCTCGTGGTGAGAGGAGCCTGATGTTGTTTTGAAGTTTGGCTGATCAGATGTTTCTGAGGTGGCTTTGCATACAGTGTAAATGAATACTTCAGCAGACATTGTTAATACTATTATTGTACCACATATAATAGTATTATATCATAGTACACATATATATCACATATATAATAATATTATATCACAGTACATTAGAGGTTGGAAGGGACCTCCAGAGATCACTGAGTCCACCCCCCCCTGCCAGAGCAGCATCACTTAGGGTAGTCCACACAGGAATGCATCCAGGTGGGTTTTGAAAGTCTCCAGAGAAGGAGACTCCACAACCTCCCTGGGCAGCCTGTTCCAGTGCTTTGTCACCCTCACTGTAAAGAAGTTTCTTCTCATGTTGAGGTGAAATCTTCTATGTCCAAGCCTGAACCCACTGTTTCTTGTCTTATTAGTGCACACCACCGAAAGGAGCTTGAGTCTCTGCACCTGATATTGATATTGATAGACGTTGATCAGATCCCCTCTCAGTCTTCTCAAGACTAAACAGCCCCAGGGCTCTCAGTCTCTCTTCATAGGGGAGATGCTCAAGTCCCCTAACCACCCTTGTGGCTCTCTGTTGGACTCTCTCCAGCAGGTCTCTGCCTCTCTTGAACTGGGGAGCCCAAAACTGGACACAGTATTGCAGGTGTGGTCTCACCAGGGCAAACAGCCTTGTTAGATATAGGTAGAATTTACAAAGTGTTTGGGACTAAAGAAAGGGCCTGCCACATGGCACCTTACACACAGGTTCTCATGCACTTTGCAAATTATGAGAAGATTGAGAGAGATGCTTAGGTGTCTGCATCGCTGTTTGACTCCAGAAAGACTTTGCAATTCCTCCACCCCTAAGGTCAGAAGCAATAGATTTGGTTTGTCTTCTGAGCCCTTCTTTACAAGAAACTCTTTCCAGGAGGTGCAGACTTCCCTTTACTGTCATATCTATAATATTGACATGGCAGAGGAAGAGTGAAATGTGCCATTAAAAAAAATCAATGCCCAAACTGCAGCAGTAACGAGACAGGCTCTGCAGTTCAGCACTGTCATTTGCTTGCTTTTTGTTCTACACCAGCCCCTTTTCCCTCATTTGTGAATAGTGTTGACCATTTGGGCTTCTCTTTTGCTCTCAGGCAGTAAAATCTTGCATTTCCAGTTGATTTCAGTGGTGCAGGAGCAGCAGGTTAAGTCCCAGTTGTGCAAAAGCTTATATATGCACTTAATTTTTAGTACCAGGAGCTGTGTTTTATTGAGTATAGAGCTGGGTGGTTTCTCAGAGCTAGTATGACTGCTTACGTGTACTGAGGAGCTGCCTTGTAGCTCTTCAGCTTTAAGCTTCCTCCAAGTAGGGCTTTGCCTTTGTATCTGTCCCTAAAAGTCCTAGCATGCTTCTGTAACTTGCACTGGCATCTCTATTGGCTTGGGCCACGTGCTTAGTGCACAAGGAAACAGCACTGGTCACGGGCATGTTCAACCCTTTCAATGCTACAGACTTGGAGAAGAGGGGCTGAAAAGTTGCCTGGTGCAAGAGGATCTGGGAGTGTTGGTTAATAGGTGGCTAAATACGAGCCAGCAGTGTTCCCAGGTGGCCAAGAAGGCTAACAGAATCCTGGTTTATATCAGAAATAGTGTGGCCAGCAGGACTAGGGCACTGATTGTACCTCTCCACTCAGCACTGGTGAGGGCACATCTTGAATGCTGTATTTAGTTTTGGACCTCTCGCTACAAGGAGGACATTGAGGTGCTGGAGTGTGTCGAAGAAGGACAATGAAGATGGTGAAGGATCTAGAGCACAAGTTTTATTGAGGGGTGGGTGAAAGAATTGAATTTGTTTAGCCTAGAGTAAAGGAGGCTGAGGGAAGATTTTATCACTCTTTACAAATACCTGAAAGGAAGTTGTAGCAAGGTGGGTGTCAGTCTCTTCTCCTGAGTAACAAGCAACAGGACAAGAGGCAACAGCCTCAAGTTATGCCAAGGCAGGTTTTGGTTGGACATTAGGGAAAAAAAAAAATCTTGATGGAAAGGGTTGTAAAGGACTGGAACAGGCTGCCCAGGGATGTGGTGGAGTCACCATCCTTGGAGGTATTTAAAGCATGTAGATGTTAGAGACATGGCTTAGTGGTGACCTAGCAGTATTGGGGTAACGATTGGACTTGATGGTCTTAAAGGTCTCTTCCAACCAAAACCAATTCTGTTGTTTTATGATTCTATGTTGATGAGGAACTGAGAAAACCTACAGATTTACTCACCAGCTCTTCCATGCCTGGTGCCACAGATGTATATGTGTATATACATCTAGGGTATAGGGGGGCTGTTGATGGCAGCAGAGGTGTTTCATGCTGGTATTGCCCTATGGGAGTAGAATGGAGAATCAGATACTGGAGGAGCAGAGAAAGTGGTGTGTGTGCGGATTGGTAATTGATGCTTGTCTTGGTAAGATTGAGCAGGTGATGCCATGGTGCATGGGGACTCTGTGCTGCCAAACCCACATGGCCAAGGGGCCAACAAATCTTTTTCTCATTAAGTTTTGAATTATGAGCTGCTTTATGTGTTACACGCTGCTCAAATAGCAGTTTGGGCAATTTGTTTTTGTGTGAGTGAAATGTTACGTGCAGATCCTGTGATATGTTGTGCTTGTTTCTGTTGTAAGCTCTTACCTTATGTACTGTTAAACCCTGGATGCAGTTTTCATAACAACTGGATGTAATTAGTTAATAAGCAAACATCAGCTGCAAATTTATTGCAAGTCTTGCAATAAATGTCTGTCTTAAGGCCTGAGCTACTGTAATCCCCTGATGAGGTTTACCTTTTTTTGTCCACGTGCACATTTATTTATATGTGTGTATAAATAATAATAAAAATGATTCCTACCTCTCTAGTAAGTAGAGGAAAGCTTGCAAAATGTCACCAGAAGGTATAATAATACATAAAAAAATTGAGTGACTTATGAATGTTAAGCAGCACTCATTGTTCTTGAAGACCTAGGGATCATGGTTTTCCACTCTTGGGGTGAGTGGTAATAGCTTTTTTTGGTGAGTATCTGGAAAACACTAAAATGCAGATGTTGTTTGTGCTGCTCCATTTTAAAGATGGATCTCTCCTGTCTCTCTTTGCAAATCTAGCTCAGAAGACATGTAAGTGTCTGGCACTTATTTGAGGACTTGTGATAGCTTTGTATCATTCCAGGTAATCAAGCAGATGCTGCTGCTGTGCCCCTAGGAATGGATTGATTTCTGTTGATTACACAACTCTGCAGACCTCCTTTCAGCCAACACAGCTCTGTACACCCAAGATCCAGCAAGTGGAAAATAATTCCTCCCCACTTCTGTGTAAGAGATTATCTCACCTCTCTGGACTTCACAAAATGTTAAATCAACTTTACAGTCCCTCCTGTAGTGTGAGGAAACTGAGCTGGATGTATGGTGTCAGTGTTCCCCTAGGCATGTGCTGAACTGAATGCTTTTCAGGCTTGAAAAGGGGGCAAGGCTGCTTTAGATCCTGCTGGGTTTTCTGTCAGTCTGCCAAGCTTCCTGCTGGTGTAACGGTTTGCCAGTAACAAATAAGAGTGACTTTTAATAAGCAAATTGTCCATAAACTTGATTAATATTTGAAGGCAATGCATGAACCAGGCCAACAAGACCATCTCCTCAGGACCAAACTGTTTCCAACTATTCCTGTGTTAACAATGTGCTTTAAAGCAGGCATTTCCTGCTCTTGTCAACTGACCCTTAATTTTCCTGTTAATTCTGAGAATAAATCTGGCTGGGGTTCACCTCATCTAACTTTACCTGAAGCCCAGCTATCCAGTCTCTCTTCATAGATATTTTACAGACTAACATCTATAGGAGGAAATTCAGCACCCTTAACTTAACCCCTCCCTTCAGAAGGCAAAACTGCTCTCTAGAGGTGCCTCTTTTCTTCTCTTTACTAAAGAGATGGTTTCTGAAAAGCGGGGTGCAGGCATTGTTGGCTGGCATCCTGGGCTGCCTTTACAGTTGCTGTGCTGTTTAGCTCCCCAGGTGCTGCTGAAGGAAGCCAAGGGAAAGGCAGTGAGCAGGTTTGGTTATGGAAATGGTGCATTCTGATCATTGCAGTGGTTCCATGATAAAATATTGAGCAGTCTTAGTTCTGTGGGAAGAGGGGGAGTGCATACCTTCCACCTGCACTCTGGATTGGGAAAAATTAGCTCTGTAAATTCCAGCTTCTTTCCTCAGCTAGAAGCCCTGTTTCCCACTTTGTGATTAGTAGGCAGAGGCAGGTGGCAGGATAGTGCTCAGGACCTGCACAAGGAGCAGGGAGGAAGCTGACTCTGCAAATCTAGTGTGACAAAGGAGTTTCTCTAGTGTGGGTCACCTGAAGTGCAAGTTTATGATGGAAGTTGAAAGGCATCATCTGCATGGTCAGATGTGGTGTAAATGCAATTTAAACTTGTGCATTGGCACTAGTGGCATGCAAAGCATGGGTAGTTTGGAAGGGATTTGCATGCTTGCATTCTGTAAGAACTTGTCTGGAGTTGTGTGGTGGGAGATGCACACAATTCCACACAAGTGGGCAGGTCTAAAGAGATGAGGTCTAAATTTGGCTGGCTTGCAAGCTGGCCCTATGTATCTAAGCACAAATGGTGAGACAGGATATCTGCCTCTCTCATCTCTTTAGCTGATTTTCTGGAGGTTTTTATACTGAGACATCAAAGACCATGGTTTAGAAACCAAGCCAGGACAACAGCACAAACCCAAACAGAGCTCTGTCTGAAGCTTTGATATCCATAGGGTCTAACAAACTGGGAAACAAAGGTTAAAAAAAAAAGTCTTAGTGCATATCTATTGTCTTCACGCAAAGCTCTGGCAATTTTCTGTGTTAGGATAGATCCTAATATTGGAGGAAAGGAGAACTGCAAAATACTGAGGGGAGTCTGTGGTTTAGGAGAAGGGTATTATTTTGGCTGGGTGTATGATGTACTGCCCAGTTTCCCCAATATCTGCCAAAAGCAATAAAAGACCTCTTAATGCTTCATGCCCTAGGAAAATGGGGCTAGGATTCTCACTGCAACAGCTTTGTATGAGGTTCTCAATATGATTCCTGGATTTCTGGTCATTTAGTGTGGAAAGTGTGGGGAAGAAGGTGGGAGAAAGTAGGGGATATAAATCATTGTTATTCTGCTATGCCTAGTGAGAACAGACCTATTTGCACCAGCTGATGCTCTCCTCAGGCTGTGTTGGGAATATTGGTCTGGTCTTGTCATTTAGTGAAGTGCTGTCCAGTGCAAAGTATGGTTCATGGCATCCTAGAGGGTATGTGGTGCTGCCAGGCCAAGGGAGAGAGGTGATGTGCTCAGCTGAATGTGAGGGTGGTAGCAGTGCCTTCTTTGTGGGACCAGCCCATCCCTCTGCAAAGTGCATTGCTGAACAGAAGCAAATGCTGAAAACCCTTTCTGGAGCATATTGTGTTTATTCACTGGAATGTATTTTGCCTTGGAGATAAGAAGCATTTACTCTCTGAAAAATGGTCAGTTTGCCTTTTTCAGCCTTGGTGAACACCGGAGCAGGGCGTGTGGGGGAGCCAGAGGGGGCTCTTGGAGAAACAGAAAGGGCAATAAAAATACTCATTTTGAGTTTAAGACCTATGAAATACTCTGACCAGACCTCTAATTGCATGTTCTGTCATAACAATGTGAATTAAATAATGCAATTAACCACTAACAAATTGACCAGCTGCCTATTTGAGGACTTCACTCTTCCCACCCCAGACTGTGGGAAAGGACCTGAAACCAGCTGAGTTTGCTGTGTTGCACTACTTGACAGGAGCTCCTTCAGGTGAGGAAAGGTTAACAGAGTTGCAGTTGATCCCAGGAGGAAAGATTGTGTGAAAAACTTGCCCCCTTTCAGACCTATGCAAAGAACAGGAGCAAAGAATCTGCCAAGCTGTCAATCTCTAAGATGGGAAGATCTTTATAGTCCTAGAAAGACAATGTTTTTGGAAGATGAAGGTGTAGGAGGGCTGCAGCCTGGCATAAGATGGAGCAGGCATAAGATCATGTCTGCTTCTGTCCTGTGCTCCCTTTGCCCACTGGTTCTGGTTGGCCCAGAACACCTTGGCCAGCCACTTCCCCAAGTCCCTTGCACATTTCCATGCCACTGCCTCTCCTGTGCTCCACTGACTGCCATGGGGCAGGGTCAAAGGAGGTCGTGTTTGAAGTGTGCTTCTCTGAAATGGGGTTAGCAGCCTCTTGCTGGCAGGGACAGTGGGAGGAAGGCTGAGCAGTGGTGGGAAGCACCCAAGGCTGTTAAAATGGATGGCTGTGGTTGATGAACTGGGCTTGCTGTGCTCTTGGTCGCTGCTGTTCCTTGGGCCACAGGCTTGTACTGTGCTGCCTCTTGGCAGCCGTGCACCTCCATCATGGAAGGGATGCTGCAGGCTCTGCTGCCCTGCCTGCCTCCCTTCCCTGGAGGGAGCTCTGAGCATTGCTGCTGAAATAAGCAGGGATCATTTCAGGAAAAGCTTTGGAGGTGAGGACAGGCTAGCCCAGGAGGATGGTTTTTATTTGGTTGGAGAGAACAGCAGAGTTGAGACCAGCAGCTAGGCAAGGAGGCCAAGACAGTGGGAGGGGGAGCAAGGAAGTTAGCTGAAAGTGCCACTGAACTTGTAAAAGAAGAGATGAAGTGTGATTATGAAGATGTAAGACAGAAACTGAGGGAGAGTGATAAGTGGAGGTTATCAAGGTTGGGAACATCTACTCTGACACCACACTGCAAATTCCTGCTGAGCTTGGCAGGCATCTCAACAAATCTGTGTAATCAATGGTATCAAAGGAGGCCGATAGAGAATCAGCAGGAGCTCTTGATCTTCAGTGGCTGCCATCAAGGGCTGCTGAAGTGAGTAAGGAGGTGGTGTGACAGCAGCATAACCCTCTGGCTAGAATACCTGCATGGGTGGTTGGATGAGTTGGCTGATCTGGGGTGCTGAAGTGCAGTGCTGTGATTGGAACAACTCTCACTAGCCCAACCCTGACTACAAGGTCAGTTGGTGGGGATTGAGATGGATTGCTTAGCCTTCTTGCCTGCAGGATGCCCATCCCTGCCTTCCCTTTCTCCAGCTTTCTCCCTGCACGTTGCATCAGTGCAGATCAGGGGAGGGGAGCAATTCCCTCGGGCAGGACAGGGGATGGGAGGAGCTGTGATGTAGGTGACCATCTGTCCCCTGAGACAATGGTGCCATTTACACTTATGTACTGCAGCTCATCCAGGAGAAGGAAGAAATCTGTCCTCGCTAATGATACTCAACCACACTCTTTGCTTATCCTTTCTTTCTTTAGTTTTCTCTCCCCCAGTCTCCCCTCGTCATCGCCTACCGTGCTCGAGTCTATAAAAGCTGCTGTTGCTCCCCCTCCTCAAGTGTGATTCGGAGCTGCCAAGTCCCCACAACTCCTCCAGCAGCCCCTCCTGTGACTAGCCACCCTGTCTCTCCCCTCTCCTTTCTCCATCTGTGGCAGTCTGTCATTTTTTCCTCTCCTTTTTTTTTTTTTTCTGTCTTCCCTTGCTGTCACTCCTGAGTTTCACTGCTAGCAGCCTCTCTGTGTTGATTGCTGCTGCCCTTGAATTGGCTCTTTCTGTAAAGTGCCCTTTTTAGCCAATATCATGGGCAACAGGCTTCCTGGGAGGAATGGTCAGGAGTTAAAGGGAAGGTCTGAAGGTAGGACTTAAACAAGGGACATAACTCATTGGCTGAGTTAGGAGGCAAAAGGCAGAGGTGCAAGAGCTTATCTGTGCAAACAGCAGGTTTCCTCTATCTGTGGAAGGGATTGCTACATGATGGGGGTGGGATTGCTGCTAATTCTTATCCACATCCAGAGCATTTTGTTCTCAGGTCAGCAGCTATCTTCCTGTGACCTCCAACATGCAAGTGGCATCCCTGACATCCCCATACCAAGCTGTCATATGCAGGAGTACTGTGCTGATCACAGGGGAGCAGGGTCCAAGGGATGTGTCCACCCTGTAGCAGAAACAGGGTGCTAAGTGAACACTCCCTGGACTAGTTTGGGTGAGACATGCTGCTGGAGGGGCTGTCCCTGGTCCTCCTGAGAGGTAGCTGTGTCTCTACAAATCCCTGCTTACCAGGGCTGGCTCTTGTGGGCCAATGCAGCCAGATGTGAGCTCAGCATGCTGGCTGTGAGCTGTGTGGCTGTGGTCTCCTGGCCCTGTGCCCCAGCTTGGAAGCTGGGCAAGGTGTTCAAGGATTTGCTTACCAAAGTTGAAACAGCACTGCTGTCTCAGCCTTGTTCTTGAACCCTAAACCTTTGTGTGAGATGTTTCATCTTTAATAACTTGGTTTTGTTTGCTGCTGCCTCCCCAGAGTAGCATAAATGCTGAAATACCACAAGGGCTTTTGGATTGCATGTAGCTTGGAGAAACTGGATGTCTTGAGAGGTAGAGTGAATCGAATGTGCCTCTTGTGGGATTTCAGTTCTCAGAGTCATGGAAGAAAAGGGCTAACATCAGTACAAATTCTTCCAGGAGAGAGCTGCTGAATCCACTCCTTGTAATGCTAGCTATGAGATTTGCCTCAACAGGCAAGGAGAAGGGAAGGACTGGAAAGAAAACACATGATAAAACATCAACCTCTCTGTTGAAATAGGCAGTTTGTAACAAACAGCAGCTGTTCTGTTTTGTGGCATGGAAGAGGCAGGAGCTCAATATCTGAAAGTGGAAAAATATTTTCTTCCATGCAGAGGTCGATAATCTCTCAAACTGGAGATCCAAAATCTCTGTTTGCCTTCCAAGCCCTGCTTCTTGTTTGGGAGGGCACTAAAACACCATGAGGAGGGTGTGTGGCAAACCTGCCTTGCCCCATCACTCACACACTCAAAAAGGTGCTTCCTGCATTTGCCTCTATCCTGCATCTTGCTTCTCAGCCAAGAACTCTCTCTAGTGCAGCAGTAAGTCCACCCAAGAATGCAATGTCCTCATTTTCCAGAGAATGTACTAGAGACCATTTGCCAGCTAGCAGGCACTGGTGACCAGCATTGCTAGCAACAATTAAGCTAAAGAATATTTGAGGAGAGTGTGCTTTGTGGTGTGTTACAATTTTTAGTTCCTTGGTTTTGTTCTTGTGTTTACCAACTCGTGATGTAGTTTTTGCTTCATCTGTTGATAGATCTGGTGGCTCTGCCTTGTCCATGTGTGAAATTCAGGCCAGGCCTTGAAAATGTTTGTGTCACAAGGGAATTATATTAAAAAAGGCACACTCATAGAAGTGCAACAGTAATAATATATTGCCTTTGGTACTGCCTGATGCTCAGTGCTGCTGGCCAACAGTGATATTTCTTGATGAAGGATGTTATTTTTTTTCCTTAAGGCAATTCTTTTTCTTGCCTTTTTTTTTTTTCTTTCTTTCCATGTGGCTCCTCTCTGATTAGTTTCCTTGATGGAGTAGAATCCTTTCCTGCTTTGCAGTTTGTTCCTCTCTTCTCTCTACTTGTTGACCCTGTCTTTAACAGTCTCTGTACTGGCAACTGCTCTTGTTTTCCTATCTGGAGCCCTCTTTGGAACTGGAATTTTAGTGACTGGGGGAAGCTCTAAGTGGTAGGCCACTCCAAAGGCTTTGAAGGCAGCAGTCTTCTCACTGGTTTTCCTATAAGCATTTTATTTGTCCCATGCTATAGCCTCCTAGTTTCTATATCTTAAAGGTTGACTCTGTTGTCTTTCCCTGCATGGGCAACCTCCTGATGATGCATGGTTTCCTCCTTGCTGGATGCTGAGTAACATTTTTCCTTCATCCCTTGCCCAGCAGGATCTCTGAAGCCCCATGGTTCATACAAGGGCCATGCACACAGAAGCCAAGCTGCCCAGCATTTCCCATTGTAACACTCTTATTATCCCTTAATGGAATTTTAATATGAGGGTTTAGAGGGGAGGGACCAGGCAAAAAGCCTAGGAAAGATACTGTAATGGGAGACTGAGAAGCCAAGAAGGAAAATAAATCCAGAGGCAGCCAGCAGGAAGCTAAGGTAGAAAGCTTATCCATCAGATGTTTGCCCACTAGAGGGGTGGCACTGGAGAGTGATGGCAGAAGCAAGGAATGGGAACTGGGTGGGCTGAGCAAGGTTAATGGGGGCAAGTAACCTGAATGGGGAAGGTTAGGATCTGGATGGGAAGAAGCTGACTAAGTCTGGGGCAGTAAGCTGAAGTGGAGGCAGGCTGGAAGGTCTGAAGGACTCAGGCTGCAGCAAGAAGCACTCCATGTGTGGATGGTGGGGGTGAAGTAATGTCCCAGCCCTGGAGCCTGCACACTTTGCATTCCTGCTTATTTCTGTTTCCCTGCTGCCAGCAAACCTCTGCAAGACCCATTGGCTAAACAGGCATCACATCACTGTCTTCACTGGATGCCATCCTTCTCTGTGGATGCAGGGATCCTGTGGGAAAATAAACCCACATGAATGTGCAGTGAAAGATTGTGTTGCAAAAGGCAGTGTGAAGAGGGAAAAACCAAGGTTCCATACTCATCCTTAATTCTGTCTTAATTTCTGTCTTGAGTCATGATCCTTGAGGTCTTTTCCAACCTTATTGATTCTGTGTGTGATTCTGTGATTCATATCAAAACAGTCTCTCCTGAGCATATTCAAAGCACAATTTATCTTCTTGGTTTGTTTGTTTTTTGCCCATGGCAGATGCTAACTTATCTCCATTTGGAGGGGTTGTTAGGGAATGAGCAAAAGAGGTTTCAGGCTTCCTGGGTACCCAGTGTGGAAGCAGCATTTCAGAGCATCCAGCAACAAGTGCTACTCAAAAACATTCTCTAATGCTTCTGCACAGACAAAACATTTTTCAACTGTTGAAATTCAGCTTAGTTTCATTTTTTTCCCTAAAAAAAAAAAAAAAAAAAAGTAATTCCTGCTCTGGAAATTTTAGTTTAAGCTGTCAGGTTAGGTGAAGCTCTAAGTAAATGAAACAGAGTGTTGTAAGGGAGAAAAGCTTGGGTGGGATTCATTAAAATTAGTGTTATCAGTGTTGCTGCACACAGCCTTCTACCATGTAGTTCAGCTCTTGCTGGAGCCTCAGTTTCCCCTACAATACTATAATTAACTATTGAAAATAGATACTTAAAAAAAAGAAAACCCAACAGAACAAAAACCCCACACCAAACATCCTCCATAGCCTGAGATATTTATTTTTTTTCAAAGCACAGAATTAACTGCATTCCTCCACATTATCTTTGCAGTGTTGTTATTCCTTTGGAATGCATTCCCAGCATATTGTGCTATGTTACACATCCTTTAAATATCCAATAGCTTTTTAACTTTTAAAAAGCTATTTCTCACTCAGTGGCATGCCTGTAATGCATTTTTCTGGAATGTGTGACAGATGTCTGGGGAAACTGTGTTTTCTCCCATATGGGGGTTATTTTACTGAAAAATGAAAGGGGATTGGCACTTCATTTGATTTCCTTCAGCTGTCACATCAGGGATTCTCTGGCTGGGTGTGAGATGTGAATCCTGATCATATGCAGATTGCAAAACGTAAAATGTGCTCCAATTCCTGGGTCAAGGGCAGCTTCCTGTGGAAGAATGTCCTCTGAAGGCTGCAAGGAGGGAGGACAGGCTGGGGAGGTCTGTTTAGAGCAGGTGATTCTTCCCCTCTACCCTGCACTTGTGAGACCCCCACCTCGAATACTGTGTCCAGTTCTGGTGTCCCCATCGTAAGCAGGACACAGCTGCTGGAGCTCTGGATTGTTCCAGCCCAGGTGTAGAACCTTGCACTTGCTCTTGTTGCAGCCAGGTGGGGGTTGGACTCTTCTCCCAGGCAACCAGCAACAGAACAAGAGGACATAGTCTCAAGCTGTGCAGGGGAAAGTTTAGGCTTGAGCTTAGAAAGAAGTTCCTCACAGCAAGGTAGATTGGCAACTGGAATGGGCTGTGCAGGGAGGTGGTGGATCAATGTCCCTGGAGATGTCTAAGAGCAGCCTGGATGAAGCACTTAGTGCCATGGTCTACTTGATTAGTTAGGGTTAGGTGATTGGTTGCACTTGGTGATCTTGGAGGTCCCTTTACACAATCACAGAATCACAGAATGTTAGGGGCTGGAAGGGACCTCCTGAGATCATCCAGTCCAACCCCCCTGCCAGAGCAGGATCACCTATACCAGGTCACACAGGAACTCACCCAAGCAGGTCTTGAATATCTCCAGAGATACCTGCAACCTGGTTGATTCTGTGAACCTCACGAGGTTCACCTGGGCCCACCTCTCCAGCTTGTCCAGGTCCCTCTGGATGACATCCCATCCCTCTGGATGACATCCCATCCCTCTGGATGACATCCCATCCCTCTGGCATATCAACAGCACCACTCAGCTTGGTGTCATCTGCAAACTTGCTGCTGGTGCCCTCGATCCCATTGCCTGTATCAGTGGCTGAGCACAGCCAAGTGACCACCATTGCAACCAGTCAGCCCCCTTGTCCTTGTGCTATGATGAATTGTGTCCCTGTGTTTTCTTTTTCCTGTTCCCCACAGGCAGGGGGAGAGACTGAGCACTGTGCTAGGGACAACTCCCTTCTGTCCTTTCCTCTGCAGTGTCAGAGGGAGGGGCAGGGGAAGGAAGTAAAGCAGGGGAGCTGCTGCAAGCCTCTGAAGCTAGTGTTAGTGCCTGTGCCAACATCTCCCCTTTGCTGAGACAAACATAGTGGAGATAAATACCAGGTGTCTCTGGAAGAGTATTTAAATGCACTGACAGTCCCCTTTTTGTCACGTTGGGATTCTTTCTTACAGTTTTACATTTCAAAAGCTTGCCTGTGGCACTTGGCCCACCCCTCTTCTCCTGCTCAACCTGGAAGATATGCTCTAAGTTTCTGGGCAATAAAAATGCCCAAGGCTTGTTTGGCTGTGGTAGCAACCAGCACGTCCTCACTGCTGGTATGTGCAGGCACAGGTGTGCTGCTGTCGAGGCATTTCTGGGCAGAGTTTCCAAGAGATGGAAGAGCATAGCCCTGTGGGAAGATGTCACTGAGGCCATTGCATCTTGGAATGCAGGAATGTGCTGGGTATCACTTGTCAGAGATGTGAGCTGCTGTGAGGAGGTGGCTGAAAGACCTGGGGCATTCTTCTCAGGACAGCAGGATGTCTGTGGTCCTATCAGTGGAAGCAAAGGTGTCAGGATAGTCAGCTCTAGCAAGAGAGCACAAAGATAATTATTTCCTTCCCTGGCCACTTGACTTCTCTGGGTACTTCTTGAGTGCAATTAAGCAGATTAGTGTCATGCACTTGAGACTTTGTCTTGTACCTATGGCATCTCCCATTCTTGTTTGCATGCATGAAGGATTTCCTCATCCATCGCTGTGACAACACTTCCCGCTGGACACAGGATTATTCTTTCCTGATGATTAACATTTTCATGGGTCTCAGGCAGCTTTTCAGGAACACAAAGAGAAATTCCCACTAGAGAATCTGATGCAGAGTCTTTGCTGCATGGATTTAATAATAGTTACACCTGGGATTATTTCATCCCACTGAATGACCTCTTCTGAGACCCTGCTACTTCCCCCAAAGAGTAGTGCAGCTTTTTATTTATAGGCTTATCTCTGCACCCCTTACCCCACCAACTGTGCTGCTTCTCTTTGGTGCCCTCAGGCACTTAGCTACATGCTTGTGTTTGGAAATGGCAGGGAGGCCTCAAATGAACTGTCATGAGATTATGTCTCAATCTTCCTCCCCCTCCCCTGCTTGAACATTCAAGCTCTTGTGGAGCCAGCGTGGCTCTCTGTAGAAAGATGTGCAAACAGCAGTCAGACTGCTAAAATGCACTGGGAACTGGACAGAAGAGAGTATAGGAACTGTCATTCCATTGCTTTTTTATTATTAACTCTTTGCTGAAGATGCACAATAAATTTGACTAACAGTCATGCAATTACTGCATAATAAATCATCTGAACGAGTTCCTTATTACTCTAATTTGTATGCATCTTTATAAATCAGAGGTGTACTCACCATTCTCTTGCCACCCCTGAAAAATACAAGAGGATTAGAAGACATTTGCATTGATGAGGCTTAGGTAAATATTTGACCTACTGTCGAGCTCCTCTGCAATTATCCCTGGGAGAGATGTGCTGTACCTTCCTCTGCATCTGGCTGGGCAATGCCAGAGGGGCACAGGGAGAAGGGGGAGGCTTTTCCACTGGGGTTTAAAATCCTGAGGGGACCTAAAAGCTTTTGAGGTGAGGGATTTAAATTTGATCATAGAATTCTGAATCTCTCAGTTCTGGAGTTCTAGGAGTAACAGGTATTGTCTTGGTTTTCTGATCTTCCTGGGCATGGAGTGTCCTGCCCACTGTTTGCTGCTTCCCCCCTCCTCATGAATCATGCTTGATCTTTCCTAGGGGGGTGGAACTGTCTGTTCTTGCTGCTGTAAGTCAGCAAGTGGAGGTTGTGGAGGTTGGGGCTATTTTCTGGTTGTTTTTTTGTTTGGTTGTTTTTTTTTTGGAGAAAGGATACAAAGTACATTTGACATGGTTCATAAAGCAAGTGAGCCTGGGCCACTGTCTCCTGCTTTTCTTGTTCACTGTCTGCTTGGCATCAGAAACCTCATGGGACACACTAGACAAATAACAAATGTTACTGTATTTAAGGCAAAATGTGCTACAGGACTATACCAGCATGAGTTAATAAAAGCAGGAGAGTGTACAAAAAGTAAATGTTATCTCAGATGACAAAATAACAGGCTTTCATAATGAACTAACATCCTGCCCTAGGATTGATGGCTTCCAATAAGCTGAAGTTGGTGTTTTTATTTTTCTTTTTTTCCTTTTTGTCTCTCTGTACCCTTTGGAAGTCACAGCCAGAAAAATGTTCAGAAAAAATATTTTTCCCCCTTTCTTTCTTTCTTTTTTTTTTTTTTTCCTTCACCAGTTTTTATAATAGGATCCCAGGCACTGAGATGTCTGGTTAAGGCTATTGATAAAGCATCCACAGTACAAGACAGCAGCATATCATCCAATTTCTTCCAGAGATATGAGACATGCATCTGCATTTGCAAGAGCAGTGTGGCAGTTCACATCTCAGTAGATTATGTATGGGAAGCCTACATGTTGATGCTGTCTCTCTATTATCCTGTATCAAGATTGATACCAAGTATTACCTTGGCTTTCCCCAAGTGTTGTTATTCTCTTTGGCTGTTCCCATTCCTCCCTCATTAGGAGGAATCCATGAAAAGGGAGTGAAAAATAGAGAAACCTGATTTGGCTCAGGAAGCTCAGGAGCTCAGGAGAGGGGTTGGCAGCTAGAAGAGTGCCTAAGGGAGGTATTGTCTCTTCATCCCATTTTTACACACTTCCCTGGGCAGCTGTGTTGCAGTCCAGTCTGGACAGATGTTTAGTCCAACCTGAGATGCTTATTTATATTTTTCTGGTTGTTCCCTGACTTGTGCAAGCTTTCTGAAAGTCTGTAACAGATTCAGGTCACTTGCTGTATTAACAACCTTCCTGCTTAATTCTTACTACCATTTTCCCCTCTTTATTTTCAAGTTTCTTGCCCTTTTGATGGATGTTCTCAGCCAGGGGGGGCACTGAACCTTCAGCTCTGGAGGGAACAGCAGCTGCTCTTCTAGTCAGCTCAACAGCTCTTGGTGGGGATTTCTTGCCCCTCATTGGTACCTGTGTGGTTGGGGTTGGAGACCCTTGTGGTACCTACTCAATATTTGCATAACTACTAAAGCACAGAGGAGTCCCTGCCCAGGCTCTGTGGTGTCCCATCCTCCAGTCCTTCTGCTGAAAACAGACCAGGAGTGTGATGGTTTTAAAGACTGTCTTTTTATTTTTTCTTCACAAAGTTCAAGCAGAGAAGGTTAGAGAATGTAAATAAATCACTATTGGGTGTAAGAAAGCAGAATAATGGTTGTTCTAAACACTTCCATTGGAGAGAGAGAAATGTTTAAGAACCACTACTCAAAACAAGGTTGGGGAGTTGGGGAGTTCTCAACTTGCTTGCTGGGCTGTCTGGCTGCTGCTTCTTTTCTGGCTGAAGATCACACACTGACCGTGACAAGCTAAGTCTAACAGCCTCTCTGCTTCTTCTCTCTGCCTTCTGCCAGGGGAGTCTGGGGGGTGGTGGGGAAGAGGCCCCTTGGGGGAAGCAAAGAGAGCTTGGTTGTGCTTTTCTCTTGATTGCATATATTTGTAAATGTTGTGAATTTTGTATGTTTGTACGTATTCATTGCATTTCATCATAGATTGTAGATTTGCTTGTAAATACAGCTTTCCTTTGCTTCCAGGCTGAGCTAGCCTGGTCATTGTCAGTGGGGGGGAGCTATCCCATAGGGAAGAGGTAAATATGAGGTCTGACTCAACTCTGCTAGGTAAATAGATGCAACATGGAGATGAGTTGCTTGCTTTAAGAGGATGGGACATCGCCAAGGGGGTGAATACCCCTCCCTTGGTTATGGTGTCAGAAGGATAGAGTTAAAAACTTTTAGGCTGAATAACCTTATAATGAACTGGTCTGAAACCAGCAGAACAAAGATGGAAGGGTCTTAAGAACAGAGGACAAGATGACCTCCAAGATTGAAGTAATCAGAAGCAAGACATGATAATTAAGAGTATCCAAAGACAGTAAAATTCTGTCAGCTTTTGTAAACAACGCTTTGCCATGATCTTTTTATATAAACCAGAGACAAATCTGGACAAAGATCAAAACATTGAGGTGCCTCCTACATGACCTGTGGTGATTGCAATAGCAAACCCCACACTTCTGGGAGGAGAATTTAGATGTAAATGTAGGAGCTTAGTATAATGAATTAATAACTGATGAAGCATATGTGTAGTGATTAATGTGAAACAATGCAACCAATCATGACTCTCTCTCTAGTTTATTTGTACTGTGTATCAGGTGCTGCTGTTTGAGCTGTTTGAGTGTGCTGGATTTGTCATTTATTTCCTAGTACCCAATTCTGCAGAGCCAAAACAAAGCAAATATCTGGACTGTGCATTGATTGGTTTTGTGCATTGGGTAGAGGATCTCTTTTTTTGGGACTGTAGCAGGGCAGGTCAGCCAGGCTCTGATTAATCTAGACAAACTGGATTCTACTTCATGGTTTGCTTCATGTTCATCTTCCCTTTCTCCTCCTTGATTATATGTGAACCTTTGATCTAAATATTTAATTACAGTGACCTTTTCCTTCTGGGCTGTGATGTAGTCCCTGGCTACAAAGACAGATCTTGACTAACCTACTAACTAATTGAAGGCTCAGCCGTGTCTTGAAGTTCATTTGAGGACAACCCTGTAGTACAGCAGTCAGGTGCACAGGCAGTTCAGCAGCTGTAGGAAAAGGCTGCTGTAGGAAAGCACTAGGTGGACAGAAGTTTTCTTTCTGTTGCACAAAGGTCCAGACCTGTTACATTATGCTTGCATGTCCTCTTTGTAGCTTTACACCAGGTCTGCAGTGGTTTTTGTACTCTAACAACAGCTGAAGCTCCCACAGGCTGAGAAATTCTGATTTAGTCATGACAGCAGTATTTGTCAGCAAAAGATGTGGGTGATGCAAAGGAAACTGTTTTTGTTTCTGCTGTTTAATGGGTGCTGAAAGAGCTGGCAGATGAGCTGGCCAAGCCTCTCTCCATCATTTTCCACCAGTCCTGGCTCACTGGAGAGCTCCCAGAAGACTGGAAACTGGCCAATGTGACGCCCATCCACAAGAAGGGACGGACAGAAGAACCTGGGAACTACAGGCCTGTCAGCCTGACCTCAGTGCCAGGGAAAATCATGGAGCAGATTGTCTTGGGGGCAATCACTGCATACCTGAAGGATAGCCAAGGAATCAGGCCCAGCCAACATGGATTTAGGAAGGGCAGGTCCTGCCTCACCAACCTGATCTCCTTCTATGATCAGGTGACTCGCCTGGTGGACGTGGGAAAGGCTGTGGATGTAGTCTACCTGGACTTCAGCAAGGCCTTTGACACTGTCCCCCACAGCAGACTCTTGGCCAAGCTGTCAGCCTGTGGCTTGGACAGCAGCACTCTGTGCTGGGTTAGGAACTGACTGGAGGGCCGAGCCCAGAGAGTGGTGGTGAATGGTGCCACATCCAGCTGGCAGCCTGTCACTAGTGGTGTCCCCCAGGGATCAGTGCTGGGCCCCATCCTGTTCAATATCTTTATTGATGATCTGGATGAGGGGATTGAGTCCATCATCAGTAAATTTGCAGATGACACCAAGCTGGGAGCAGGTGTTGATCTGTTAGAAGGTAGAAGGGCTCTGCAGAGGGACCTTGACAGGCTGGACAGATGGGCAGAGTCCAACAGGATGGCATTCAACAAATCCAAGTGCCAGGGTGCTGCACTTTGGCCACAACAACCCCATGCAGAGCTACAGGCTGGGGTCAGAGTGGCTGGAGAGCAGCCAGGTGGAAAGGGACCTGGGGGTACTGGTTGACAGCCGCCTGAACATGAGCCAGCAGTGTGCCCAGGTGGCCAAGAGAGCCAATGGCATCCTGGCCTGCATCAGGAATAGTGTGGCCAGCAGGAGCAGGGAGGTCATTGTACCCCTGTACACAGCACTGGTTAGGCCACACCTTGAGTACTGTGTCCAGTTCTGGGCCCCTCAGTTTAGGAAAGATGTTGAATTGCTGGAGCATGTCCAGAGAAGGGCAACGAGGCTGGGGAGAGGCCTTGAGCACAAGCCCTATGAGGAGAGGCTGAGGGAGCTGGGACTGTTTAGCCTGGAGAAGAGGAGGCTCAGGGGAGACCTCATTGCTGTCTACAACTACCTGAAGGGAGGTTGTAGCCAGGAGGGGTTTGGTCTCTTCTCCCAGGCAACCAGCACCAGAACAAGAGGACACAGTCTCCAGCTGCGCCAGGGGAGGTTTAGGCTGGAGGTGAGGAGAAAGTTCTTCACAGAGAGAGTGGTTGGCCATTGGAATGGGCTGCCCAGGGAGGTGGTGGAGTCACCATCCCTGGAGGTGTTCAAGAGGGGATTGGATGTGGCACTTGGTGCCATGGTTTAGATAGTCATGAGGTGTAGGGTGACAGGTTGGACTCGATGATCTTTGAGGTCTCTTCCAGCCTTCTTGATTCTATGATTCTATTCTATGATTCTATGTGAGAGAAACACTTCTTATTTCTGACTTTTTGGGTCAAATTGTCTCAAATTTGGTGAAGTGTTATGTTCTACAAACTGCTCCTCCTGCCCTTCCAACCCAGTGTTTCTCTTTTATAATGGGACTAGCTTTGGGTGATGTTCCCGTGTCCTCTTCTTTAGAGTCAGCACAGTATGTGGTTTTAAGGTCTACTAATCAGTTTTCTAGAGCTGTGCTTAATTTCCAGGACTCCACCTAATAAGATACTGAAAGAATTGAAGTAGTTTGAGGGTTGGTGACCTGGAAGGTAGGGGCAGGAGTGAATGAACACAGACTTTGATGGGCATCCAAGAAACAACCTTGTAAAGGACTGAGGGTCATGCAAGAGTGGTTATTTCTTAATGAAAAGGGTCAGAAAATGCTGCTCACTGTTTGCTTGGGTAATGGCTGCTTTTAACCCTGGGAGCTGCTGCATGTTCACAGGTGTTATAATGACAGTGACACAGTCTAATGCTAATGGACACAAGGATGACCAAGGCTTTGGAGGAGTGGATCATCAATGAACCCACTCCACCTTCTTAGCCAAAACAGCCTGTGCACCTAAATAGGTAGAAAGGGAAAATGAGAGGGGTGGGGGAGGAAATATATCTATATATATATAGCTGATGTTAGCAGTTTTGGAGGGAATTTATGGCAAGGGGCAGGACAGATGTTAAAGGCAGGTATCAAATGGGATAAAGTGTATAATTTGACTAAAAGGTTGATTAAAGCAAATGGCAGCTTGTAAAAAATTTTCTCTCTAGTGCTGGGCTAAATTTCAGAGGGTGACAATAGCTGCTGTGAACCCAAAGGGAGTTTGAGAGATGGTTCACTTGCTGGTTGGTGGTGCAGCCTGATGGGCAGCAGGGTAGGGACACTGTAGATTGTTTCATTATCTTTATTTAGCAGCTGTCTGATCTCTCCCTTGTGGGTTATCACTGTGGGTTATCTGGGGAGAAGGCAAGCTGAGCTGGTGTGATAGAGCCCTGGTCAGAAGAGGAGGAAAGAGGAATATCATGTTCTTCAGAGGAAGGCTTGTAGGCAGAGCACTCAGGTATTTATGCAGCACTGCCTTGAAGCCTCTCTCTTGTAGTGTATAAACATATTTGCCCTCTCCCCAAAACATCCTTTTAATCTGTTTTATGTTGCAGGCACCTTGGCCCTCATCTAAAGTTTTATGACTTTGATAGCTCTTGCCTTATTAAGTATGACTGCTCCTATCTCCCTAATCTCTTCACATCACCTCCCCAGGGTGCTCTCTCCTTTCTGTTCTCAGTGACTCCTTTACCTGTTTGTTTTTTCCCCCACCTCTTACTGATGCATTGCAACCTCAGTTGACGTTTCTGCTTTCCCTCAGAGCAGCAGTGAGGAAACACTGTGTGGTGGATATGAGAAAGAGAAGCAGTGTATACAGACT
Organism: Indicator indicator; assembly: GCF_027791375.1. Lineage (NCBI taxonomy): Eukaryota > Metazoa > Chordata > Aves > Piciformes > Indicatoridae > Indicator > Indicator indicator. The sequence goes on along the minus strand of NC_072023.1, from coordinate 8,065,805 downwards.
GCAGCTGCAGTGCCCTGGGGACCTGGACATCTGATGTACCCTGGGTTGGGAACTGACCCCTTCAAGCTTTCTATATAACTTCAGTCAGCTCTGACCTTTGACATCAGACAAACCAGCCATGAAAGCTTCCAGTCTATGTTCATGCAGTGGAGGAATTTATGGAGGTCAGAAGCTGCCCACAGTGTGGGGAGCCTGTTGCTCCTGCACTGGCTTTCCTCAGGCATCCTGTCTCCTCCAGGTCCTGAGGCACAAGGACAGTTTGAATGATAGCCAAGGGACAGGGAAACAGTGTGTAACATGGAGAGAAGGCTTGATGGCAAGATCAGAAGTTAAGTCAGCCTGGAACAAGCAGGAGTTAAAGCTGTCAAGAGTCGGGGTACAGATCCATATTTCTAAAGTGGAGTGACATGGCCAAAAGAAATGTGGGGCTGGCAGGAAGGCAGCAGCTACTGCTGCTCTGTAGGATGGTTTTCCATCTGCTTACAGCAACGTTGGCCAGTCTGAGCAGCCAGCCTCACCTGACAGGCAGAGAGCAGTTAGAGAGCCCCAGGTGCCTACAGCCTGTGCAGAGCTGCAAGGTTCCCTCTGCATGGGCACCACCAAGAGAACAGCTAACAAGAGCTGCTTCTATAGAAAAGAGATGGAACACCTGCAGGCTCGACAGCGTGGGTGTCCTCAGCACCTTGACCTCAGGTGAACGCTGTGCTGATAGACCCAAGTCACTTCAAGAAAGTCTGTTCCCCCGGGACTGGAATTATTTGGCTGCAAGTAGATGTCTCAGATTCAGACAGGCCTGTCATGGGGGGTGAGATGTGGAGGCGAGCTGTCTGAAAGACAAGTCCCTTCTCTAAGTGAGCTGTCTGATTGCTGATGTCCAAAGCAGGTGGGTTGGATGACCTGTGGAGGTAGGTGCCTGTCCCCCATCAAGGACTAGAAGGGCAGTCTGATTTACCAGACTTAAACTGCATCCCTACCTTCCCAATGGGCTCCCTGCCTGATGGCTGAAGTGATGTGAAGGGAATCCGAGTGGGGGTGGGCAGGTGGGTGGTGCCTGCCGGGGGCTGTGCTGAACGTGTGTCGTTTAGATGGGCTGCTGCTGCTGCACAGCAGGAGCTCTGCTCTCACGGACTGCTAATAGCCGTTCTGCACCAGCTCCCTCTGCGCATCAGCAATGGCACCTTGCTCTCTGTGGTGCTCTCATCAGGGACTCTGAGCACTGGCAGTCAGGTGCTTCGTTCCCTGCTGCTGGGTCCCAGTAGGTGACAGGGCTGTCAGTGGAGCACCATGTGTGTGAACGTGCAGGTGCTCCTCAGGCACAGGGATGCGAGGAACCCTCTCTGACTTCTGAGCTCTTCCTGCTGCTGCCTTTTCTCTGCCTTCGCTCCCCAGATCCTCTCTATTCCTTGCCTTGGCAGGAAGAGGTGTCCCAGTGTGCTGGAGGCTTAGAAAAAAACCCCACAAGCAAAACTGGAAATGTTTCAGCTTTCTTGTACGTGTTTCAATTTTTCCTTGCAGTTTACAGTGCTAGACGCACTGGATCTTATTACATAAAGATGTTGTTTCTTGTCATTAATCCAAGGCATGGTGGCTGTTCTTGGCACTTTCCTGCTAATTTGCTGCTCTCCTTGGTGAGTAGCTATCTCACAGCACATACAGACTCCCTCTGCTTCAGCCCCATTGAGAGCATTTGGTACTTAACCATAGGGTCAAGTGAAGCATTCTTTCCCATTTTTATTTTATTATTCCCCCCTCCCCTTCTTAATTTTATTCTTGGCATAAAATATAACTCTGGATGAAGCAAGACCCAGGCTCAGGTTTTTTTTCTGGGGAGTAAGGAAACCTTTCCAGGTTTGCCCATTCAGCTCAGGCAAGCATTGCAGTGGTAAATTCTGGGTCCACTGGAATTGGGCATTAGGCCTGTGGACTCTTAATTTGTCTAGAAATGCCATTTAAAGTCCTATGGGGATGGCTTTCCACAGCAAGAAAGCAACTATCAGTGCTCAGCTGTTCATTCTGTTATGAATATTAGTAGAATATGTTAGTATTTAATGCTTCAAATTCCTCCCTTTTTCCCTAAATCAGGATGCAGAAAGCATCATTGTTACAGTTTTTTTCGATCCATAAGCTTGGTTTTTCAGTCAAGGACCTGGATAGGGGATGAGTTGTCCTGCAGCAAAAGTTGAAAAGTAATCCAAATTCTCCCCTTATTTCCCTCTGAGGTTAGCCTTAGGCATGTTGCTAAACTCCTCTTTGCTTCTTGCTCATCTGAACATAAGGGTGTTGTGATGGGTAATTAAGGCCTCTGAGTAACTGAAGAAGCTGGGGCAAAGGGGAAGGTGGAAACAAGAACTGTTGCAAACCCACGTGTTCCACCCTTCCAAAGGGCAGAAATAAGCTGGTTGGTGCCTTTTTTCTTGTGTGTTGCAGACCTGATTTCTCCCCATCGCTCTCCTACCGCTGTCAGGTGCTGAAAGGACAGTGCTCACTTAATGAGCAGCTGGATTGCACTCTGTTTTCCTCTGTTTGTTCAATACGTGGCTCTAGGCTTTATTGACGACACGCTGTTTAAGTCCTGCTCTGAAGGTGGGGTTATTGATTTTTCTCATAGTCTTTTTTTTTTTTTTTTATCACAGTAGTATCTGAGTGCCCATCATTAGAGAACCCAAGTGCTTCACAAATGTTCATTTGTCTTTACAACACCCCTGGGAGGAAAGGGCTGCTCTTGGCTCCCTGCTTACACAGAGGGGATGGCAGTGGGCACAGACTGAAATCAGAAGCATCCAGCAATTTTGAAGTCCTAATTAAAGATAGCTGGGACTAGTATTTTTCAGACCCTGCAGGGTGTAGCATTTCTGATGTGTGAAGCCTTCAGGTGCAGAAGGTAGGTGGCTGTTGTGCTGCAAGCTGGATCAGGGGGTTTAACCACCTTTGGCACAGGGACAGGCTGAGGGAGCTGGGGTTGTTCAGCCTGAAGAAGAGGAAGCTCTGGGGAGTCCTAATATCAACCTTCCAGTACCTGAAGGGGGACCTACAGGAAGGATGAAGAGAGACTTTCAAGAGCCTGTGGTGACAACACAAGGGGCAACGGCTTCAAACTAGAGAAGGGCAGGTTTAGATTGGATATCAGGGAGAAGTTCTTCACTATGAGGGTGGTGGAACACTGGAACAGGTTGCCCAGGGAGGTGGTTGGGGCCCTTTCCCTGGAGATATCCAAGGTGAGGCTCAAGAGGGCTCTGGGCAGCTTGGTCTAGTTGGGGATGTCCCTGCCCACTGCAGGGAGGTCAGACTGGATGATCTTTGGAGGTCCCTTCTCACCTGGACCATTTTGGGATTTCTGGTCTATAGTGCATAATGAAAATAACAGAACTTGTTACCACCTGTTTAAAGTGACTTATTTTGCCCAAAGATCAGAGCCTTGGGACAGATCTTTCTGTGCTCAGCTCTTTTCTGACTTCATGGTGACAGGAGCAACCCCTGCAAGGAAGTCCCTGCGGGCCACCACTGCAATGTGCTACCAGATGGTACAATTGCTCCATGCTCTCAGGAAGTGATATGATGTGCTGGGTGACCACATGTGCTGGCACAGGGAGAGTGACTCTATGGGGAACCTTCCTAATTGAATTTATTTGTCCATCAAAAGTACAGAATAGAGTAGGGAAATCCAAATATCTATGGTTCGGGCTTCTGGCAGTGGTGGCTTTTCCCTACAGCCCAAGCTGGAAGGCATTTCCAAGATTTTCTTCTCCTGGCGGAAAAAGCCATCCCCAGGGGAGCAAGGATCAAGGATGGTGTGAGGTTTGGAATGCAGGTCCTGGTGCTTCACAGCACATTGGGGTCATGCTGATGCTTTTCTCCAGGTCATGTCATAGTGGCTATTCCCTCAGCTTGTGGTGGTGTGATACCTGTGGCTGCATAGATAGCTCTGGCTGAATCTCAGTGGGGCTGGAAGCTGCAGCCTCCTCAGGGACAGCTGATCAGGGGCATCTTGCCTTTGCACCTGGTGGGAGCATCCATCAATTATTTGTTTTGGAGCCTGACAGTGATGAAACAGTAGAAAGCAGGGAAACATGGGCCCTGCTTTCTCCCATATGGGGAGTATTGGTGAAGTATAAGAATATTCCCATATGGGAACTATGGTTCCTCTGAGGGAACCCCATTTTGGCCTATCAAAACAGAAGTTTTGAACTTGTCATCTTTGTATTGCATATTTCAGGTTTAGTTATTATTAGTTATTTAGTTATATTAGTTATTTACTCTTTTGTACCTTTCTAACTTGGGATCTTTCAGAGAGCTTCTCATCACAGCCATCTTTCAATAGAAAGTTGTGGGGTTATTTTTCAATTTCATGGAAGCTTTGCCATGGAAAATGTCTCCTTTTCACAGAAAAGGATTATTTGGGGCAACAAGTGTAATGCTGCAGGGCCTGTGATGCTTGCTCTAAGCCCTGAGTAGCCAGGGTCTGCAATATGTTCTGGCTCATTATAAGGGAGCAGGTCAGCTGCAGGGTATGACATCAGCCAGACGCCTTTTCTCATGATGCATTGGAGCTGCCTGACTGTTGGGATTGCTCCTGACTGCCAAAATAACTGCCCTCCTTTACAAAAAAAGTGTACAAACAGGGAGCTCAATGCAGAGAGAACATTTTGGATGCTGAGCAAGTGGCTGAGAGCCCCATGGAGCCATAATCTGGAATCAAAACAGTTCATCTTTTCTTACTGTAATAAATATTTTGATCAGTGATCAAAAGTACTTTTTACAGTACTTTTTTTTTTTTTTCTCTAGGGAGGTGAGGAAACATTTTCCTGACTTGCTGTATGTAATTGCCTCGCTATTGCAGGGCTAGCAGCTTTACTTTGACTTCCAGCTGTCATTGTTTGATCTCAGCCATGCTGATTGATTGTCTAAGTGATGGGTTTGTATGTCATAGTGAAAGTTTGGTTTATTTTTGCCTCTCTTCCAGCTGTATTTGCAAGTCTGCTTGCATTTGGATAACTGATGTCTTGTGGGGAATAAAGTCCTTGTTTGTCTACTTGTTGGCATCAGTGATGGGAAGCCTAATCCTTCCACTGGTGTGTTTCTAGGATCCAGCAGAGAGAGATGTAGCTCTACACTGTCAATTTTAGCTTCTTTTTCGACACACATTTGCTGTCCAATGGGACGTCTGGTTCTCTGTGTGTATCTTGATGAGGAGGTAAAAGGATGAAATTAGTGTGTTTTAGTGAAATCCTGAAATTTCCCAGCTGAGACTTGGACTCCTGCGTTTCTATTTGCAGCAAATGGCCCAGTCTGCTTTCAGAGGCTCTTCTCCCTCTTGCAAAATTAAATCACTTTATTACCTGCGTTTCTCCCCGACAAGTCACTGCTATGCATTGCAGCAAGTGTCTTTTCTTTCTAGGTGTTGCTAGAGCAATCTGTCTTGCTCCATTTAACAGAACATTCCCTGTGCTGGTTTCTTCCCTCTGTGGCCAATGCCATCCCAATCTGTTTCTGCTGCAAGCCATCTTTCTGAAACTGCTAATTGCAGCTTATGCAGAATTAGGCATCTTTGTCGTTCAACTTGAAACGCTGCGCATTTGGATGTGGAGAGACAGCTGCTGTGCTTGGTTGGGGCAATCCTCCATACCAACATAGGCTGGGGGATGATGAGGTTGAGAGCAGCCCTGCAGAAAAGGACTTGGGGGTACTGGTGGTTGAGAAGCTGGACATGAGCCAGCAATGTGCAATTGCAGCCTAGAAGGCTGATCACATCCTGGGCTGCATCAGGAGGAGCGTGGCCAGCAGGTCAAGAGAGGTGATTCTGACACTCTGCTCACTTGGTGTGTTGTGTCCAGCTCTGAAGTCTTCAGCACAGGAAGGTCATGGACCTGCTGGAGCAGGTCCATAGGAGTGTCACAAAGAGATGATCAGAGGGCTGGAACACCTCTTCTGTGAGGACAGGCTGAGAGAGTTGGAGTTCAGCTTGGAGAAGGCTCTGGGGAGAGCTTACAGCAGCATTACAATGTCTGAAGGGGACCTAGAAGAAAGCTGGTGAGGGACTGTGTAGAAGAGCATGTAGAGATAGGATGAGGGGCAGTGGTTTAAAACTAGAGCAGGGTAGATATAGGTTGGACATCAGGAGAAAGCTCTTTACAATGAAGGTAGTGAAATACTGGAACAGGTTTCCTAGAGATGTGGTGGAAGCCCTATCCTTAGAGGCATTCAAGGTGCCCTGAGAAACCTGACCTAGTGGAGATGTCCTGCTCACAGTGTGTGTGTGGGGGGAATTGGACAAGATGACCTTCCAAGGGCCCCTTCCAACCTAATGCATTCTATGATTCTAAGGCTAGGACTGTACCATTGTTCAGAGGTAGGCATCTGAACACAATGCTGTGTGCCTGCACTCTGAACTCACCCAGTCTGGGTGAAGTCAAAGCTGTGCAGTTGCTCATGCCACTGAAATAAAGCAATAAATCATGTTGAGGGCACAGTGTTCTGCTGGGCTGATGTGACTGCAGCTTCCCCCTGATTCTGAGCACGTGTGGCACGTACATTGCTTGCCAGACATTGCATGGACGTTGCTTTTGCGTGAAACTTCTCAGAGCTGAGCGAGGAGGAGGCCAGGACAGGTTTTTTTTGTCCTCCCAAAGCTGGGAAGCTGCACTTACATGAGTGCTGCCCACTCCAGGAAAAGCATTATGCACTCATGTTGCTCCACACAGGGAACACTGCCTTAAAAACCCACCCTATGCTTGGGAGGTGCAATTCTTGATCCTTTGCTGCAAGGGTGCTTGTTTTCAGGACTTCTAACTGAAATTGCATGGAGAAACTTGCTTTAGGGTAACGAGTTTTCCAATGAAAGTTGAGATTGCTACTTGCAATACTTGTAGGAGAAGTGGAAGTGCAAGAATCACTAAGAAAGTGGGAAGAGGCTGCCCAGAGTAACCTCTGTATTCTTCCTCTGCCTGTGAGAGGAGTTGGTCCTGTGTGACTGTGGTGGGTTGAAAAATTACCCCCCAGCTAATTTGGAGAAAATACCCTCAAAAAAAAAAATTGCCAGATCAGCTCAGTTGGAAAAGCAAATGAAGCTGTATTTACAAGCACAATAAAGTCTAGAAATGTGAAATGCAATGAATAGGTACAAAATATACAATATTTACAATTTATAAACAACACAAGAACCCTCCTGGACAAAACCAGGGGGTTACAAACAGATTCCCCTTCTCTGCTCCCTTCCCTCTTGTACAAGGTAAAAGAGAGAGAAGAGCAGAGAGTAGTTTGTTAGTACTTAGCCACAACAAAAACGCAGCCAAGGTCAGCAACAGCCAAGCAAAAGCAACCAGCCAGTATCTGCTAGAGCAAAGAAACCAAAAAGAGAGAAAAGTTAGTTAGAAAACTAACTTTGTAGTTTATGCAACTAACTTTGTAGTTTATGCAACTAACTTTGTAGTTTATGCAACTAACTTTGTAGTTTATGCAACTAACTTTGTAGTTTATGCAACTAACTTTGTAGTTTATGCAACTAACTTTGTAGTTTATGCAACTAACTTTGTAGTTTATGCAACTAACTTTGTAGTTTATGCAACTAACTTTGTAGTTTATGCAACTAACTTTGTTAGTTATCAGACCTTGTCATTATTTGTGTCCGGGTGGCCAAGAAGGCCAATCTGTATCAGAAAGAGTGTGGCCAGCAGAAGCAGGAAAGTCATTCTGCCCCTGTACTCAGCCCTGGTTAGGCCACACCTTGAGTACTGTGTCCAGTTCTGGGCTCCTCAATTTAAGAAGGATATTGAGACACTTGAACGTGTCCAGAGAAGGGCAACGAGGCTGGGGAGAGGCCTTGAGCACAAGCCCTATGAGGAGAAGCTGAGGGAGCTGGGACTGTTTAGCCTGGAGAAGAGGAGGCTCAGGGGTGATCTTATTGCTGTCTACAACTACCTGAAGGGAGGTTGTAGCCAGGAGGGGGTTGGTCTCTTCTCCCAGGCAACCAGCACCAGAACAAGAGGACACAGTCTCAGGTTGTGCCAGGGGAAGTTTAGGATCAAGGTGAGGAGAAAGTTCTTCGCAGAAAGAGAGATTTACCATTGGAATGTGCTGCCCAGGGAGGTGGTGGAGTCACTGTCCCTGGAGGTGTTCAAAAAAAGGACTGGACGTGGCACTTGAAGCTATGGTTTAGTTAGTCATGAGGTGCTGGGTGATAGGTTGGACTTGATGATCTCTGAGGTCTTTTCCAACCTTGCTGGTTCTATGATTCTATGATTATTTTCTTTTTCCATCCAGTAGTAATTTATTTGCATTCTATCACTTTCTAGTCGAGATCTGGGGAAAATTTCTTAGGCATCAGCCTAAAACTACCACAGTGACCTGCACATTCAGAGACGTTGCTCTGAGCCAGTGCTGATGTGGCTATAGGTGTGCTCACTTCTTTCCTCAATCTGTATTCCACCTGCAAATAAAGGGCAATTTTTTGCTTCCCCCACCCTCCTTGCACCATCACACAGTAATTTTTAGAAGTGCAAAGTGGATTTATTGAACTGCAGATGAAACAAGCTCCATTATCTTTCCAGCTCCAGCGTCATATATTGTAGGCTAGGTGCTGCTCTAAAGCGCACTTTTAAGGGGAGCCTGCAGCCATCTGTTTGATATTTATGAGACTGTAATTTTATATCAGGGAATTTATTATTCTGTATTAAAAGACAGGCATAAAATAAACCAAGCTAAAGGGCATACAACCTTTCAAAAGTTCTTCAGATGGCTAGATCTTTTTCTCTCTCCTATGTAATGCGGTGTTCGAAAGCAAGATAATGTTGGATGTGGTTTCTGGGAGCTCTACGGAGAGATTCCAATCCAAGTGCAACTGGTTGCTGCTTTTGAGGGGGGAAATGCCTTCTGTACTCCTTTTCAGGAAAAAAACCCCAAAATAAAACCCTGGCATGGCAAGTGACTTATTTAAATCACACGATAAAGTTGGCCTGTTGATTGATTGGCGTGTTTAATTGTTCCAGTACCTTTCTACACCCCCAAACCAGTTACTGGAGGCAAGCCATGTTCCAGCACTTTCCTGAAGAGCTTTTACTGCTTAACAGGAGATTTGCAATGTGTTTGGTCCAAGCTTTATCATATTTGTAAATCTGTTTAGATCCACTTAAGGTACTGGTATAGCTTTTTTCTTCATAGCTTGTTTGTTTGTTTTTTGTTTTCATTGCAATTCAGATTTCCCATAAAAAAGAGATGACCTAGAGCTCAGCTGTTGCTTGGCTTCTAGGTGGACACGGATGAGGAATCCTTCTCTGTGGTATCTGCTTGGATTCAATCAGGAGCTTCTGTGTGAGGTTGTCCTTAGCTGGGCTCCTGAAATGAAGATTAATTGTGATCTCTGTGCAGAGTTTAACTGTTTGCCTCATGGAGGACAACACTAACAAAAGTTTATATAATTTTTTGAACCAAGGTACTGCTGGATCTTTACTCTTGGTGGCTATGAAATGTGTGCTGTAAATCTTTCCATTTGTATCAGTTTCCTGTACACTCTGCACCATGAAATATGATTGCTTCCATGCATACGCTGTACACAATTTATCATGTGGAAGGTGCATTTCTTCACTTTGTCTTTTGTGTGAACACAGTTATGAACAGCCCATAGCTTGGTGATTTTTATCTGTGAGTTACCCAAGCTGAACACAGGGCAGGATTTCAGTGCTTGTATGTGACTATTGCAGCACAGAAGTGTGCAGATACAAGCATGTTGAGGCTCTTTGGATTTAACAAGATATGTAAATGTTGATCCAGTCATTCCCCCAAATCCTTCCCACTGCTCCTTGTCCTGGCAAGTGAAGGTCCAACACTTCTTTGGACCAGTGAATTTCACCACCCTGTAACCTGAAGATAAATGGATAAGTGAGGTGTGATAAGCCAAAGCCAGTGAGATTTCATGCTGTGGCAGAGCACTTTAAAGTCTGTGACCCTTATCTCAAAAGGTGGGGTTGAGTGATCTTAGAAATCAGCAGGCAGCTTGTCTTGGGAGACCTGTGTTGTATGCTGTTGAGTGGCTTGCTGAAAGCTGCTTCATCTCAGGAGTCTCAGCTGTGGAGCACAGATGCTTTTCTCTGTTACAGTTGTGCTTTTAATACCTTTAGTAGCTTATGCATGTGTATGTGCAGCAAAGCTTGTCTGTAGGGTGCTCTTCCCCATTTGTTATGTCACGTTAACTCACGGCAGAACCTTGCAAAAGTGGAACAACACGGGGGAGAGCTAGGCCCTGCTCTCTAATTGTTCCTTTAATGGATTACCCTAATTAGAAATGCATTATTTAATAAATAAAAGGTGCTATTTTGTAATGCTGTGATGACCTGTGTGGTTAGTCTTTGTGAGGTTTAAAATCAGAGAGCTTTTAGATGACATCTGAATGGCATGCACACCGTCACTAATTTAAGTTTAACCCTTGCTTTTTGCTGGTATGTCCATACCTGATGTGACCTCCTGTATCTTTTGGAAGCTTGGCTTCCTCTGCAGCACTGGGTTTTCTCAGATAATGTTCCCGTTTCCTGACTCTATGTCAATCCCATGAATCACTGGTTAGCTCTGTACTTAACATGGCCTTTCAGTAACAGCCACAGACTGGGGTTTTGTGTGAAGCTTTGCCTTTTCTCCAGAGTTTCTAGATTGTTATCATTCTTGCATATTAGGAGAAACTTAGCTTTCCTTAGACTGTAGGTGTTTGCATCATCCATCACTTGATCCCCTTGGTCCTACTTGAGTCCTGCTTAAGGAGAAGAGGCCTGAAAGCACAAGCTGTTGCAAAAAGGCTGTCTAGACTTAAGAGATCATACAAAGGCCTCTGCAGCAGAAATCTTGCTGTGTGTGCCCATCCTTTACCAGGGACTCCACGTGGCTGTTCAGCCTTGGGATACTTGCATGCAAGGGAGACAATGCTCCCTGCAGAGCCCCTGCCTGTGCCTTGGGAGCCTTCCACTTGTCTGCCTTAGTGTTGAGTCCTGCCAGCAGAGGGAAATCCTCACCCCTTGGCAGCCTGTGCAGCTTGGACGATGAATATTTGACCACAATGGAGATGAAAAGAAAAAATTAGCGTGCAGGAAAGAAGTTCTTTTATCTCCTGAAATGCATCTGATAGCTGACCTCCAGCCTGAAGGTTCTTTCCACCTTCTCTTCCTCCTGCCTGGAGTTTATTTTCCTGTCCCATCTGAATGACTCAGCACTGATTACCCTCCATCTTAATGCAGCTCACGATGGGAGGGCGACTCAATAGAGGAGCCCTGTGTTTCTCTGCTGGGCCTTGGAGACAGCCATGCTGTACCAGAAGACACTTGCAGTCAATCTCCTCCTGTCTGGCAGGGAAGTGAGGCAGACACAACAGCTACAACACCTTTGTCTGCACAGGCTGTAGGAAAGTTGTCACCAAGTGCTGCTGCAGTTTGTTTTTCTTTCCGAGCAGGACGGGAATAGTTACTTGCCTTTGTATTTCAAGTCCTGAATAAGCAGCATGCCTTACCTCTGATTTCTGTGCATTTTCCTTAGCTATGCTGTTTATTTTTTTTAGGATTAATGCTGCCTAGAGCACTGGGTGCCTGGCATGAAAAGATAGAGCTCTGTCTCTATTCAACTGTAGCTGCAAACCTAAAGCAGTTTGTTCCGTGGTCACCGAGTTACCAAAAGACATGGCTCATTGCCCTGCTGCTGCCTAAGCATGGGAGAGGCTTTGGCTGTAGCTGTGATACAGCTTTGAAAAAGCATTTCTTGTATGTAAGCACTGATGACATAATTGACCAAACGTGAAGTGTTTTCTGGCTTGTTTTCCTTTTTATGTAAGGCTTGGTACAGCTGCAGCGGTGGCACCAGAAGATCTTTCATGGCTGTGATGGGCATGGGGTCTGCCCTTTGTCTTCTGCTCTGAATATCTATGATTGCTGCTTTAGTTCTCTGCATCTTTCAGCTCTGGGGATTTCTTTGTCTCTCTTTTTTTTTTTTTTGAATGATGTTACCTGGAATAGCTGCTTCTGTTCTCTCAAGCCTAAATTTGCATTTCACAGAACTTGAAAAATCTTTCTGGCCTGATTTAAGGTTAAATCAGCATCCCACATGAGTCTCTGACTTTCTTAGTCCTTTTGTATTCTGTGTCTGAGCCTAATTGTTTCACTAAAGTACCATATTTTCTCAGACTGACACATCTGAGCTTTAAGACTGTCACATGAATCTACTGATTCATCTTCCCATTGATGAAGAATAAAGGTGGAAGGTCCCATACAGGTAATTCTCTGCATGGAACAGGTTTGTTGACTCAGCATCCATTTGTGCCCTGTGCCTTGTTTTCTGACATCCTCTCCTTCATCTAGAAGCTCTGTGTGACTGCTACTCTGGGATCCTGCTGCAAGGAGAAATTGCATTGCCTGCCCTTAGAGGCTGTGAAGGAAGAGCCATCTCTCTCCACTCTGATTTCATGTTGCTGTCTCAAATGCCATGGCTGCTGTGGTTCCCTTGGTGGTCTGTGGTGGAGAGAAGTAATGATCTTGTCTTTTTGCTTTGTCTGTGCAGCAGCTGGCACATGGGTCCTGACCAGAGCAGGTCATGTAAGCTTTGCAGTTGTGCAAACAATGAGTAGCACTAATTGCATGTGCTCAGGCAGCAGAGACATACTTCAGAGGTAGACGTCTGGGCAGAGGAAAGCTTTGCTTTGTGCCATGTCTAGAAACAGCCAGTCTGCCCTGGGCACTATTAGCACAGCTTCTTGTGGCACTGGCAGCTTCCTTTTAACCTTGTGTGGGCTCCTTGCACTTACACCTGTGGCCTGGAAGGAAGTGGTTTGTTTTGGCCTGCACGTAGCCTTCTTTGTGTGCTGTCTCCAGAACTGGTGCTCTCCTTTCCTTGCGTCAGGATGTCCCTAGATAGGGTCTGTACCTGTTGCTCCCTTAAGAGCAAGAAGGCAGCCCACGGAGGTGGTTGGTCTCCATATTGAACAGGGTCTTCTCCAGCCCCACATCACTTCTGCCCAGATCTTGCCACGGGTCTTTTAGTGGCTGCAGATACCTCCGTGCTGTCACCTCCCATTGTAGTAGCTAAGGATATTCACAAGACCTAGAGCACCTTGTGTATGACTACCTGAGCTTCCCAGGTGACATGCAAGTGGTGTTTAAGGGGAAGCTGCCCAAATGGGACAGAGCACTGGAAATAGTTCTCTGGATGTAAGTGAGGTATTTTGTTTTCCTACAGAAAACAAGAATATGTCCTCTTCCCCTTCCTTTCTTTCTGCCACCCTTATTTTACTTCACAGTTGTTTGAATGTTTCCCCTTTCAGGCTATCTCCTCCTTTTGAAAGGAGGAATAAAATGGCCTTGTAAAACCTTTGCTCATATTTGAGAACTGCCTTAGCATAAGGATACAGAAAATGAGCCTGATTGAAGGGAGTTAAAAACAAATGGTGTTCCTGTTCATCTGAGAAACAAGAGAGTGATTTTTCTCTTTTCCTTCATCTTTAATAATCTGTGTGTGAAATGAAAAGGGGAAAAGGCAAACCAGAAGAGTTTAAATTCTACACCAGGGAAGATCATGGTGTGTTCTAGTCCCTGTGCACGGTGTATAATTAAACCCAAAATAGAGCAGTGAACCGAGGGAGGGAGGTGGGCTACAGGACCAAGCAGGAGGGGGCAGGGTTACTCACTTCAGAAGCACTATCCAAAAATAAGTCCCTATTTCTTTCTTCTGCTTTGTTTGACAAATGGGCTTGGTCTCATTTCATCCCCTTTCTGGTTTTCTCTCTCTCTCTCTCCATCTGCCCCCGCTCTCTCTGCAGTCTTACTGAAACTATTTATTGGAAGTGTATTGGGCCAGGATGTCTTCAGCTGAGGCTGAATCTGCTGTGCCAGAGTTGCACCTGCAGTGAAGGAGACTGGTGGCTCTGGCTGGGGAGCAGTGGGCTGCAGGAACTCAGTCTGTGTTGACTGCTGCTTTATCTCTTCTAATTAGCTCTGTGGTTGGATTTTTGTTGCTGGTTTTTGGTTTGTTTTTCCCTGGACTGAAGCCTTTTTCTCTCAATCCAAATATGTTTCCAATTTTTCTTCTCCCATACCTTTCACCAACCTTACCTACCCCTTGAGCTTCTGTGTTTTATTTAGCTTTCATTTCCATATTTTCTGTTCTCTTTTGTTCTATATGCACATCATTCTGCTTCTTCTATCTCTTTCTCCTCCCATTAGTGCTCTCTGTTACTTTGTCTCTTACTGCATTGCTCTTCTCTCTGGGATTGCAGTGTCTCCCCTGGCAGGAGGCTACCAGTCCAAAGCTTTGGGCCCAAGTGCCTGGCTTCACAGGCATCTGAAGAACAGGAATTGCTTTCCTGATGCGTTAAAAGGTGAAATACTTATCCCATGGCTGAATTTACAGGCAGCTAGAGGGAAGGCATGAAACAAAAGGTTGTTTTAGCAAAATTATATTAGGTAAGAAAATAATAGCTTTCATAATTTCCTGCTTCCTTGTCTTTGTCTTATGCTGTTGTCTTGTACTGCTTTTTTCTTCCATAGCCCTGCTTTCCTCTCCTATTCAATTTTTTTTTCTAGGGCATCATACTTATAATATAGCCACAAGGTAAAGGCCAACAGGCTTGTGAAGGCAACTGCTTTGCAAGAAAGTGAGAAATTCAGGTTAATTGGATGCAATCAGGTCAAAATTGAGTTAATCTTTGAGTGGGTGGGTGTGTTAGCACAAGGCTGTGTATGCATGCCCGGGCTGGGGGCTGATAGAGGCAGATTCATTTCCAACTTTGTGTGAATATGCACATTCCCTTGGAGACCAGGAGAGTGATGTACATCTGGGGAAAATGACAGGAATACAAAAGTGGCATCTCTTCATGTCACAGCAGAGAAAAATTCCTCCTTCTCTGGCAAGAGGACGAGGCTGCCAAATCCTAGAGTAAGGCTAGTGGCAAAGCTGTAACCTAATAAATGAGAGTGAAAGAGTAAACAGAACATCAGTCCTTAGGAAAGGATGCTCTGTGTGGAGGGCAGAGGGACATTGCCTGTGTGAAGGGTGAAGGAAGGGAAGATTACTTCAGATATCTGTATTGATTTTTTTCTTCTTGTAATTAAGGAACAGGTTTAGCTTTTTTAAAGCCACCTCATTTTATTCAGTTACTGAGATGTCCACTGTACTTCAGTGCCTAGGTTGGGACTGGAAGCTGAGGAAAATGGGTACTAAGGTTTATGAGGGGGGAAAAAAAAAAATATTGAATATTGGACTGTAAGGGAGCTCAGGAGGTCCCTCAGGAGTCCAGTCTCCTGTTCAAAGCAAAGTGAGCACTGAACTTGAGCCAAGCTGCCCAGGGCTTTGTTTAGCTGGGATTTGAAAACCTCAGAGAAGGGAGTCTGCACCATCTTTCTGGGAAATGTCTGGTGTAGCTTCACTATCTACACAGGGAAAATGCTTTTGCTCCCCTGTTTGGTTTAAAGAATATTGTTTCTTGTTCTCCTGCCATGTACTGCAGTGAAGAGCCTGGCTCTATCTCCTTTGATGTAGTGGCTGGATGGCTATTAGATTCCTCAAATTCTCTCTCCAGGCTGAAGAAGTCCCAGTCTCTCAGCCTCTACTTGAAGGGCAAGTTCTTCAGCCCCCTGAACATCTTGGTGAATGTGATCTGGTTTATCAACTTCTTTCTTGTACTTACAGATCCAAAGCTGAGCCAAGCATCCATATATGGTCTAGAAAGTACTGTATGAAGGGAAAGAATTGCTTTCCTTAACCTACTGGCTACAGCCCTGTGAATATAGCCATATATGCTCTTAGCTGTCTATGCTGCTGGGGCAGAGCATGAATTCCTGAACTTTTGATCGATGCTGTCTGATCTGGCTGGTTGTAGCACCTGAGCAGGACTCGCCCTGGCTGACCATTTTGGTCATGAACACAAAGGATGTGGCTCAGCAACTCTGCAGTGAATTTGGCATGTGGGAAAGGCAGACTCCTGGGGGGTGGTAAAGGCTTTGAAGGTAAGGTGAAGCTATTGACATTATCACAGTATATCAGAGGTTGGAAGGGACCTCAAGAGATCATCAGGTCCAACCCCCCTGCCAGAGCAGGATCACTTGGGGTAGTCTGCACAGGAATGCATCCAGGTGGGTTTGGAAAGTCTCCACAAAATGAGACTCCACAACCCCCCTGGGCAGCCTGTTCCAGGGCTCTGTCACCCTCACTGGAAAGAAGTTTCTCCTCATGTTGAGCTGAAATCTTCTATGTTCAGGTTTGAACCCATTGTTCCTTGTCTTATCAATGTGAACCACTGAAAAGAGCCTGGCCCCCTCCTCTTGACACCCACCCCTCAGATATTTATAGACATTGATGAGATCTCCTCTCAGTCTTCTCTTCTCCAGGCTAAACAGCCCCAGGGCTCTCAGTCTCTCTTCACAGGGAAGATGCTCAAGTCCCCTAAGCATCCTCGTGGCTCTAATTGTCATCAGCACAAGAGGAGGATTTCATAGTGAGTGGAAGCTATTGCAAAGGGATCTGCTGCTTGTAGAAGGAGAAGTTTGCCTCTTTTAGGGAAAAAGCCAAAAATTCCCCCAAAAAAAAAAAAAAGCTTCTTGTCATAATTCAGTTGGAAAGAGTGAAGTTTTGGCACCCATCATTTAGTGGCATTAAAGCAAACCTGTTGAAAACGAAATACTTTTGAGTTTCTATGGGTAGACATTCATATGGCTGAACATGTGCTGCCAGGTACCACTAAAACACTGGAACCACATTTAGGTCTGCAAGGTAACTGTCACCTTGTCTGTCAACAGATAACTAGTTATTATATATAACAGTTATTGAATAAGATTAACATAATTTAAAGATATTCAATAATAGTTCAAAATTATTTCAGTTCCCTGTGAGTCTTAGACCTCTCTGAGCAGGGCTAAGGGCAGGACACATAGAATCATAGAATCAGTCAGGGTTGGAAGGGACCACAAGGATCATCTAGTTCCAACCCCTCTGCCATGGGCAGGGACACCTCACACTAGATCAGGCTGGCCACAGCCTCATCCAGCCTGGCCTTAAACACCTCCAGGGATGGGGCCTCAACCACCTCCCTGGACAACCCATTCCAGGCTCTCACCACTCTCATGGGGAGGAACTTCTTCCTCATGTCCAGTCTGAATCTCCCCACTTCCAGCTTTGTTGCATTCCCCCTAGTCCTATCACTACCTGATATCCTAAAAAGTCCCTCCCAGCTTTCTTGTAACCCACTTCAGATCCTGGAAGGCCACAAGAAGGTCACCTCAGAGCCTTCTCTTCTCCAGACTGAACAGCCCCAACTCTCTCAGTCTGTCCTCATAGGAGATGTGCTCCAGCCCTCTGATCATCCTGGTGGCCCTTCTCTTCTGGTGGACCTTCCAGCATGTCCATAGCCCTCCTGTAGTAGGGGCTCCAGAACTGGATGCAGTACTCCAGGTGAGGTCTCACCAGAGCTGAGTAGAGAGGGAGAATCACCTCCCTTGACCTGCTGGCCACACTTCTCTTGATGTAGCCCAGGATCTGGTTGGCTTTCTGGGCTGCAAGTGCACATTGACAGCTCCTGTTGAGCTTCTCATCCACCAGCACCCCCAAGTCCCTCTCCTCAGGGCTGCTCTCCAGCCAGTCCCTGCCCAGCCTGTGTTTGTGCTTGGGATTGCCTCGACCCAGATGCAGGACCTTGCACTTTGTCTTGTTGAACCTCATGAGATTGGCTTGTGTCCACTTCTCCAGCCTGTCAAGGTCCCTCTGGATGGCATCCCTTCCCTCCAGCCTGTCTGCTGCACCACACAGCTTGGTGTCATCAGAAAAGTTGCTGAGGGTACACTCGATGCCTGCAAACATGCTGCTGAAGCAATCCACTTGGACTCTCCTGTGGACTTTAAATTCCTCAGTGTAGTGAGAGACCATTCACACAATGGCAGCTTGTCTTCACACCTTCTCACCTGCATGGCCTGGCATAACCACTGAGCTATGGGTTCATGAAAATATACCCTACAGTACACCTTCAAAAGTGGTTTTCCTTCCAACTCTGGTCTTACATGGCCATGTGCATATGGGCTAGAATGATTCACTTGTACATCTTTGACTGTAAGTAGCTGAAGTATGATAATAATGAGCTACGGGGCATTTCCTAAGCAGTGTGAACATGCAGAGATGCAGGAGAAAGTCAGCAAAAGGAGTAAGAGACAATCCGTAGCAATAAGCCATTCAGACTTGCAAGCCGAGTCCCCTTTCTTCTGAATCTGGTTATAAACCATTCATGATTAGGGTCTGTAGGAGGAGAGTAGAAAACAGAGATGCAGGAAATCTCTAGGAAGATGGAAAGTGTGCACTATCCTGATGTAACCTGAAATGAATGAAAACCTTGCTTCAGACCTCACAGATAGGATTTGCTGAAGCTGTGCTCTGTCCACATTTGGGGGAATTTCCAGCAGCGCTAAGGACTTCATTTTGTAAGAAATAAAAAGGGAAGGCCCCACTAATAAATTAACCTAGTCCAACTGGTGACACATGAACTGTATGAGTGTTAGCATTCTTCAAGGGATTTCCCATTTTGGGTTTGTGTCACAGAGCAGTATTTAGTTGATGGAAGAGCTGCTGGATATGTTGGGGCTTCAGGCTGGGTTAGGAGGTAGATTGGAGTGAATTGGCCACCATTGTTTGGCAACATGAGGTATGTCATGGCTCCTGGCTGTCTGATGAGGTTGGTTGACTTAGGAGCTTGGAATTTGTCCATCCCTGTTGCAGTCTCACAGTATATCAGAGAGTGGAAGGGACCTCCAGAGATCATCAGGTCCAACCCCCTACCAGAGCAGGATTACTTAGGGTAGTCTGCACAGGAATGCATCCAAGTGGGTTTTGAAAGTCTCCAGAGAAGGAGACTCCACAACCCCCCTGGGCAGCCTGTTCCAGTGCTCTGTCACCCTCACTGTAAAGAAGTTTCTCCTCAAGTTGAGCTGAAATCTTCTATGTTCAAGTTGGAACCCATTGTTCCTTGTCTTATCACTGTGAACCACCAAAAAGAGCCTGGCCCCCTCCACTTGACACCCACCTCTCAGACATTTATACACAATGATCAGATCCCCTCTGTCCTGCAAAGCAATCACCCACCAGATACTTCAGGCGTCTGATGGACTTTGCTTTAGAGTCTTCTACAGCTCGCTAGGCAGGTGATGGATTTCTGATTATTTGGAACCGTTTTGGTAGCACCTTCCAGATCAGAGGGTCCCAGTGGATGTTTGGAGATGAAGATATTGGAGGCAAACCCATGACTGCAGGGAGTAATCAGCTGCAGCAGAAGGTGTGATGGGGAGAGGATGGGTGCCGTGGTTCCCTCTTCCTTTGAGGGTCTCTTGCTCCTTGGCCTGTTGATGCATGGTCCGGAGAGACTCCCTTGATCCAGGAGTGAAGTGGTGGTCAAGATGGGAGTGCAGCCCTGGCATTGTGATCCTGATAGTGCTCTGTCCTGGTTTCAGCTGGAATAAAGTTGATTTTCTTCCTAGTAGCTGGTACAGTGCTGTGTTTGTAGGTTTAGGACAAGAATAATGTTGATAACACACTGATGGTTTAGTTGTTGCTAAGCAGTCTTTGTATTAAGCCAAGAACTTTTCAGCTTCTCATACTGCTGTGCCAGCAGAGGCTGGGAGTGCACAAGGAGCTGGGAAGGGACACAGCAAGGACAGCTGACCCAAATGAGCCCAGGGGATGTTCCACACCCTATGATGTCATACCCAGTATATAAACTGGGGGGGGAGGGAGCTGACAGGGGAATTCTGTGGCTTGGGGATTGGCTGGGCATCAGTCAGTGGGTGGTGAGCAATTGTACTATGCATCACTTGTTTTGTCTGTTCTGTTGTCACTGTTATCATTATTTTCCCTTCCTTTTCTGTCCTTATTAAACATTCTTTATTTCAAAACACTAATTTAGTATTATTTTTTTTCCCTCTCTCTCCCATCCCACTGAGGTGGGTGGAGGGGAAGTGAGCAAGTGGCTGAGTGGTGATTAGCTGCTGGCTGGGGTTGCACCATGACAGGCTCTTAAGCCCTCGAGGAGGGTGACCAAGCATACAGCCAAACAGGTTTATGTGATGCTGCATCAGCAAGAGACTCTGTACCCTTTTTCCTGTAGCTATGTAAAGGCAGCTACAGGCCCCTGGCAGAAGCACTTCTAAACATCTTTATCCGTGGCAGCCTAAGTGCTCATGATTAGTTTTAATTCCAGCTATTTTCAGTGATTTAAAGCACTGCTTTCCTTGCATGGCCTCATGCCTTTAATTAGCCAAAGCAAACCCCTGTGCTTTCCTTCATCCAAATGGAGGAGAGTTTTATCACTTCTGCCACAGCTTCTCTCTCCGAAACGCAAAGCAGGATCCAGTAGCTGGCAACCCCAAGAGCTGCCAGGAGCCTGTGCTGCTGCAGGCTGTTTCCCTGGCATGCAAAGAGAGGGATGAGGACCCCTCTGCCTGTGTCTGTTCTGCTTCTTGGCAAGTATCACCTGGGACAACAGGGCCAGAGGGTCTGGGATACACATTTGCTATCTCCCCTGGGCTGCTTGTTGTTGAGTGGCACATGCAGTGTGGAGAGGTAGTGCCAACCTCATTGCTTTTGTCCAGGTACCTTTGAGGACCCCCTACCTGCTTTCTGCAGGCATCCTCTCTCCTCCTTTCTCCTCTGCTGTAAGCACAGATTTTCAGATAAGTGATACAATATCATCTTATTTGGTGTGCTATCTGCCGTGCTGGCTGTATTCTCCAAACACAATAGCACAAATCACTTTACATAACAGAAGTGGGGAATTCAATAATAGCAACAGCAGAGGGAAGGAGGAAATCAACCACTGAAAAAAAGAGAGAGATGTTTCCAACCATGAGCTTTAATATTTGTAGGAGTTAAATCCAATGCAAGAATGATTCTTCCAGGTCAGTCCTGAAAAAGCTTGAAACCTCTTGTAGGGAGTGATATGTGGGGAAATCCAGTGGTGGCTGTTTTGCCTGAAATGCCATGGACAAGATATGGAGATGGGGAATGGCATTGGGCCAGCTCAGTACTCCATCTGCATGAGCTGTCAGTCTATCTCCTGCTAAACTGTGCAGCGAGAACATGGTCCTGGTGATGTTTCACCCAGCCTCCCCATTTCGGTTTTTATTCCCCTCTTTGAGAATGGTGACCAGCACTGCACATAGTAATCTGGGCATGATCCCAGCCCTGAATTATAGAAGGCTCAGCACAGTCTCTGTATCACTTCATCCTATTCCTTCTGCATTCTGACACTGTGGTTGAGTTCTGTTGCCACAGCTGCACAGTAAGCTGAGCTCAGCATTCAGCTTTTCCTATTGCCATCTCGATTCTTTTCTTTGCTGAGACAGTTTTCTACTATTCACAGACCTTTCAAATGTATGAATGCTTCTCCCCTGCCTTTAGAGGTATTATTTGCATTTACCAACACTGAATGTAACTTATTATCACACTGTCTATTTGCTTAGGTCTTACTCAGGTTCTTCTCTATTGCTTTTGGTCCCTGGCTACCTCAAATGACTTCGTGTTGTCTACAGTTTTGTCACTCGTTGAATGTTCTCATTTCCAGATAACTGTTTTTAAATAACATGTGCCACAGCCTAGAAATGAATCTCTATCCATCACACACACACACAAAATAATTCACTGCCATAGTAAGGATTTGAATCCTGCTGGGGTATAAATGTTGACCAATTTAATTCACAGATGAATCCTATCAGGACCCAAGGACTTGTACATGAGCAAACCCAGAGAGGGTGATGAGAGTCATTTTGAGAGCAGCAGAACTGATTATGCCTCATGTTTGTGTTTCATGCCCTGCAGCCCTTTTTCTCTGAAGTGGGAAGGGGCATCCACAGGAGCACTGGGGCAGAGACCTGTTCCTGAGCAGAGGACTTTGGGTGGGATAAGAGAGAAATCATAAGACCTTCACAAATTGTGCAGTTCAGAGCACCTTGATCTTAACATTATGTAGGAGGGTCAGAAACAGCTTGTGGCAGACCCTGTATAAATATAGGAAAAGAAGATGGTCCTTGCTTTAAGGTGTTTATTGTTTAGGTGCACAGGCAGACATCATACTGTAGACCTGGCATGTAGTACTCCTTTTTTCTTGGGGGGTTGAGGTCATTACACATTGAGTACTCTGAGCTCTAGGGGGAGCCTGGGAAGAGTGAAACAAAAAAAGTGGAAAGAGAGAACAAGGGAGATGCTGAAGGATGTGGAAAGTTCAAGGGTTGTTTTTCAGTAGGAAAGATTAAAGTGCTATTATGGGTTGCTTGACCTAGCAACAAGTCAAGGAGGAGTCTGGAAGGAATTTGTCACACTAGGAAAAGTTTCTGTCCCAGGGATGGAGAAGATTTACTTTAAGATTATAGAAATGCTGGATGGTTATGGAGGGAGGAAGGACAAAACATTTTGAATATTCAAAAGAGCTTTGTGCCTGTGAAGTTGTTAAGCTGATGAATGCCCCATGGCTTGTGACACTTGCAACTTGGCTCAAACACACTAGAAACTGTGTTGCTAGGGTCCTTCTAGTCAGAGTTGGGCTGCTGCACGTGTCTCTGTCACTGCTGACTGCTGTATTTCTAGGCAGAGATGCTTCAGCTCCAGCAGGAAATTAAGAAGGAATATGACAATTGCCAGTCAGCCAGACTGGAAGCTCTATCATGGTTTCTTTGGCTGTAGCCAAACCTCACAATCCATAAGAGTGTCCTGGAGATTACTGGATGCAATAGTCAGGAAAGGTAAAGGCTGGGAGCATTTCTATCCATCATGGCAGCAGTTCTGGGGGATTGCTGCAGTCCAGGAGGGACCACTTATGGTTTCCTTTTTAAAAGGGGATCAGAAGGCCATAGCAGGCAAGAGCATGTATTGAGATAGCACAACAGGAAAGCAGTTACCTACAAAAGGAGGGAGAACAGCTGTATCACAAATGAAGAGAAGTCAGGAAGGAGCAAGAGTTGTCAAATCTGAATTCCAGGAGGATGCAGCAGCTCAGCATTTAAGGTCAAAAAGAATGAGCCAAGAGAAAAGCTCATAGTTTGCAGAAGATGAGATCATTAGCTATCCCAGGCAGTTCCACTGCTCTGGCTCTGCCAGAGCCTCATCTACAAATAGGCTGAGTTTATCCTGTGTATAAAAATGAGAGATGGCATTCCCCCCTGCCTGCTTCCCTGAGAAGAGGGAGGGCTGAAAAGTGACAACATGTGAGGGCAAAGGTGGGAATGTACAGGGGCTGTAAGTAGTGACATCTAATTAAATGGCAGAAAAATAATGGAGGAGAAGAAATTTGAAATCATGACAGTGGGACAGGGGAGCTGGGAGAGGGGTTGGAAGAAGTAGGAATTGGTGCAACAGGAGCAAGATATGAGGAATACCCTGAGGGATGTGAAAAGGAATAAACAATATCCTGGGTGCAGTGAAAAGCAGCAGCAGACAGGGAGTGACTTTCTTGAGCTTTAGACTAATCTTACAGTGAAAGGAAGTGACAGATGCTCTAGCCACTCATCATGTTGTGTGGGAGCTGCAGTCCTGCACTCATGTGCTTTTGCAGTGGAAATGAGCAGCAAATTAATTAGGAATTGGTAGCAGTGTTCAGAATGGCTGGCAATCCACAAAGAAAAGATGGTCAAGTGCCATGACCCATCTGGAGGTGTTCCTGTGTGACCTGTGCTAGAGTCTATGGTCCTGCTCTGGCAGGGGGGTTGGTCTCGATGACCTTCAGAGGTCCCTTCCAACCCCTAACATCCTGTGAGCCTGGGATCCGATGGCTGGAAAGAGGCTTGGGGCTCAGTGAAGGCTTGGGCATTTGGCACTCAGGCTAAGTGAGCTAGATAGAACACTGTGAAAGATTTGGCTGGCAAAGCAAATCTATTTATCCTGAAACTGGCTTGTGTCACTGCAGCATCCCTAGTGCAAGACAATCTTGTAGCTGTGTTTTCCTTGGACTCTGAGCTAAACAGGCAGAGGAATGTTTGCTTAGCATACAGAAGAAGCTGATGTGAAGAGGATAAGGATGTTGGACACTCCTAGTGCTGGGCTAGGTATGAATTGTTGATATGGCCTCTCTCTGACAGTGACTGCTGTGGAAAGTGACAGCTGTCTGAAAGGTGTCTCTACCTTCTAAGGTGTTAACTAGCATGAATCACAGCAGCTTTTATTAATACAAACAATTATTTTTATGACCTGAAAATGAGGTGTCAAGCAGAATTTGCTTGGCTTGATCTGTGAAGATTTGACTCAAAATGATGAGAGCAAATTGATTGTGGAAGGGGTAAAAAAAAAAACCTCAAAATGAGTGTTGCAAAAGTTAATGCTGATATCCACCTCATCAGCTGTGACTCACAGCTGCCCTCCAGGCTGCCTTGCTCCGTGCTCCAGTTCAGACCTGTTGCTTGCCTGCCTCACGATCCCTGTGACACTTAAAAAAAATCAAGCAATAAATGTGATTGCCTTGATTATAAATGTCATTCAGCTCAGAAGGAAGAGGAATGGCTGAGCTGGGGCTGGTCCAGTACATAGCTGCTGGTGATTAACCACAGCAGGGAGCACCTCTCACGAAGGTGTCTCAGTGGTGTTGCTGGCAGATGCAGATTAATCCTGAGTGTATGGGTTAGAGACTGGTACAAGTGCTGGAGGCTTTGAGGTTCTCTGCTGATGACAGCTCTGGGTACAGTTTTATCATGGATTGCTTGGTCCTGTGTTAACTGATTTTGGAATCCTGGTCTTGCCACCTTCCTGTGGCAGTGAGTTTTGCTGTTTGATCATTTATTGAAATGGAGGGGGAAAGCATTTCTCATCTGCAAGGTTTGGATTTGCCCTCTTCTAATGCCACTGTGTATCCTTCTGCCCTGTGCTGGGAGCACAGAAGTTCTCCAGTTTGCTGTCTTGCAGTTCTCCAGTTATTTTGTTATTTTATACACTTGTATAATTTTTCCTGTTCAGAGGAGCTTAGTACCAAAAGAGTCCTGGAGTTGCTTTCTTTAGCACCCTGCAGTCATGAGCCATTGCACTGTTAAGTGCAGAATGAACTACCAAAAATGTCTCCTCGTACATCAGAGGTCATGAAATGATTCTGTGTGCTCTGCAGTAGATGTAGAACCTATGCAACAGCAGATGGAAAATCTCAGACAACAATACTGTGGTGACAGTCCTGGGAGGAAGCAAGGGTATTGCTAACATAGTTCGTGCTTGTAGTGGGGAAGAGAAACTCCTTGGTGAAAGAGACTAGAAACTGGCCCGAAGTTTCCCCTCTCCTTGCAGAGAATGGTGTTCCTAGACTGTCCACCAATTTCATCACAGCCTGAGGTGACAACTCCTGCTGCCTAGCATCTCTGGTCTTTGTCCTCCCAGACCTTTTGCAGCTGGACACCTTGCCTGGTGGTGATGTGCTTGGATGTGGGGACCTCAGCTCCCTTGCACAGGCTATTGGTGCTCAAAATCCTGCAGGGTGATTTGGTGTAGCTTTAACGTGGACTTTGTAAAATAATCACTTTGGTTCTATTGACACAGTGACACTCAGCATTGCATTGACCATCTGCCTTGCTTGGCTAAGTCTTATTTCAGTACCCAAGAGTGCTCTCTGGTCTTGAGAGGCTGTTTTGACCTACCCAAAATAACGTGCATCCTCTGCAGACTCTGTGATCCCACCAAGACATCCCTTCCCACATAATTTATGCATTATTCAAGCCATCTGTCCAGCACTCACCTCCTTTATTCTGAACTAATGTCCTTCTGAACGACTCTCCTCATGCTCTAAACACTTCCCTAAATCTAGTGTCACTCATGTATCTCTTCATTCACTGCCTCCTCCTAGGACATTGTACATAATTACATTGTGAACCCTATCACTTCAGGGCTCAGATGTTGTCACTTCTCAAATTAGTTCCTGCATGTTACTGAAAATGAAGTCAGGAATAGCTGCTTTTGCTTGAATTAACTGTTCCAGGCAGCAATTGTTGGAAGTGCCGAGGAGCTGTTGTGTCCTTTGTGCCAGCTTAGACATGAATTCCCCTGACTTCATTTGCTTTAAATTGTGCCACTGCTTCTTTCAAAGCTGTACATCCAGTTTTGACTATATCTGGAACCCTGATGATGAATGTGCAACATGGGATTATAAAGGTATTGCTGCTCCTGGGGTTGTGATTTCGTGCGGAGTTGGTGGAATCGTAGAATGTTAGGGGTTGGAAGGAACCTCAGAAGATCATTCAGTCTAAATCTCCTGTCAGAACAGGAATGCATCCTGGTGGGTTTTGAATGTCTTCAGAGAGACTCCACAAACTCTCTGGGCAGCTTGTTCCAGTGTTCTGCCACCCTCACAGTGAAAAAGCTTCGTGTGGAGCCTCCTGTGCTCCAGCTTGCACCCATTGCCCCTTGTCCTATCACTGGACATCCCTGAGCAGAGTCTGGCTCTGTCCCCCTGACACTTGCCCTGCAGATCTTTATAAACATGAATGAGGTCACCTCTCAGTCTCCCTTGCTCCAAACTAAAGAGACCCAGCTCCCTCAGCCTTTTGAAGAAAGGGAGACATTCCACTCCCTAAATCATCTTTGTGGCTCTGTGCTGGACTTTTTTAAGCAGTTCCCTGTCCTTCTTGAACTGAGGGGCCCAGAACTGGACACAATACTCCAGACGTGGCCTTATCAGGGCAGACTAGAAGGGGAGGAGTTGATGGTACTCTCTTGGGAACTTCAAGGTTTCCCCTTAAGAATGTTAAGGTTTCTGAGTTAGCTCCACAGAGGTATTTAAAAGACTGCATTATTCCTCCAACCCTTTGGCTTGAACCCACTTTTCTAGCTAACTTGCAGCCAGCTATTCTAACATCCCATTTGCTTTTTAGCATTGCACCAAGTTTCTGTCATTCATAGAGTATTAGTCATCATCCATTGCCAGGATTTCTAGTTTACCTTAAAATCAGCCCATTTTGAGATGTTTAAAGCTATATTTGAAGGGGAGAAGGGAGTGAAAAAAAAAAAAAGGCAGTAGTAGAAATGCTAATGTTGAATCTTCCTCCCTTATTTAAAAGTCTGTCTTGCTCCTGTCTCCTCTGATACTCCATGAGTTGCTGAGGGAATGTGATTTCTGGGCTTGGATTTGCCAAATATAACTGGCTTATGTTTTTATCTGCTGTAATGAAAGCAAGTTTGAGTCAGATGAGGAAGGACCTTTAGCAGATCACCTTACTCCACCCTGCTGTGTAAATCTGATGGGTTCAAGGGGCTTATGGCTATGGGGCTTTGCTCTAGGTCTCTGTTAACATGGCATGCTGTGCTGGGAGCAGGGCTACCAACTCCAGGGCATGCAAAATGGGGGTGCAGTCTCCTACCCCAACCCAATACAGCTCCTCATGTCTTTTGGGCCAGACCTCCCCTGAAGGAGGTGGTTGGCACTGCAAAGGGGCCAAGACAAGGGAGGGAAACAGAATTAGACATCTTGAGGAACTGGGATAGCATTCTTCTGGAGGGGGGCCACACACACCACAGGCTGTGAGATTATGCTGGTCCTTTACTGCAGGGCTCTGCAGGGAAGGGGCTGATGGGATCTCCCACAGCTGAATCTGGTTAAACCCTTCTTCAGGGAGCAGCTCATCTCCCTCTCAGCATCCCCGAGTTCAGACCCACTGAGGAAAGCTCCTCTGCAGCCAGCTGGGAGCTGGGTAAATAGGGGAGATACTGCCTGACATAATGGCTTTCAGCACTCCGTGCAAACCTCTGAAATCCAATAACAAAGCAGCTCAGAGGAGAAAGAGGGACCCAAGTTGGGTGTTCAAATCTATCCACAAGTGTGTAGTGTCTCAGGTGCACACCAGGGACAGCATGTGAGCTCCAACCGTGCTTCTGGAGGACTTTGCCCTGGAACTGATTTCAGCTGGAAATTGCTGATTTGGTGAAATCAGCATCAATTTATTGCCACTCCTCCACCTCCTGGAAATAATGTGCATGTTGTAATCAGCTCAGAATATTTTCTTTTGGCTTTGTATGGTAATATAAAAGTCAACATAACAATGGGTGATTGTCAAGACCCTTAGGTCAAACAATGTGCTTCAAACAAGTCAAAGCAAAATGTATTTTTTAATGTATTTTTCTGAGGCCACTGCAAATTAAGATGACACAGGCTTATGGCACACAGCATGACATTTAACTTCTACCAGCCTGTTAGGAATCCATGGCCTTAATGTCCAAACAAACACTTGATAAGGTTCAGTATATTTCTCTCTTTTATTCTTTTTTTTTAGTTTAGTTTTGATAACAGCTGTGGGGCTGACAGCTCTGAAGAATGAGCCTTAATGCATTTCTGCAACTCACATCCTCACATCTTTAAAGCTTGATGTGTCCTGGCAACTCCTCCTCCATTTCTGAAGCTATCTTTTTTTTTTTTTTTTTTTTTTATTTTGCCCCTCCTTTCAAAGCTTGTAATGTTTCATAGGTAGACATGAACTACATCCATCAAAGTCCAAGTTTAGCTGCAAGGTGGATAGTGGAGATTGCAATGCAGTCTGTGGGGTTTGCAATGCAGTCCATGTGGTTTCCCTTAGGTTGTTGGCTCCAAGCCTACCCCTTGTGCAGGCTCAGAGGGTTTGTGCTGTTCTTGGGCTGCCTCTGACAGTTTATCCAGACTGCACAAACAAGGAGAGGCAGTGCATGACTGGGAGTGCAGAGCCAGGGCTGACAGAGGAGCTTGTGGCCACTGAGGCTTGCAGGAGGGGTAAGGATGAAGCCCAGGAGGGAGAGCAGCTTCTAGACCTGTGTTCAACTCACCTGTCTAATACATTTGCTATGCTTTGAGCTGATTTTTGGATAGGAGTCTGCTTGTAAGCTGTTATGATTTAACCCCAGGCAGCAAGTAAGCACCACACAGCTGCTCTCCCACTCCCTTCCCCTGCCTTCTCTAGTTGGGATGGGGAGGAGAATCAAAACCAAGTAAAACTCATTGGTTGAGATAAGAGCTTAAGAGCTGAAATAAAGCCAACATACAATAATAGTTGCAAAGAAAAGGAGGATAATAAACAGAGAGAAAGAAAAAAGAACAAATGATGCCCAAGGCAATTGCTCACCACTTGCTGCCCGATACCTGAGGAGTGACCTGACCCTCCTGGTGGACTCCTCCCTGTTTATAATCTGGGAATGATGTCATATGGTGTGGAATATTCCTTTGGCTGGTTTGGGTCAGCTGTTCTGGTTGTATCCCATTCCATCTTCTAGTACCACTCCAGCCTTCTTGGAAAAGCTGAAACATCCTTGACTGTCTGGTATTACCACTGCTTACCAATAATTAAACCATAAATGTGTTACAAACATTATTCTTATATTAAATCTAAAACAGCACTGCACCAGAAACTAGGAAGAAAATTAACTCTATCCCAGTTGAAACCAGGACACAAGCTCATGTTGTCAGAATGGGGACAGCTCTGTAGCAAACAAGGCAGGGATGAGTCCCCAAGAGAGGGCTTCCTGCTTGTCCTTCTGCCAGCCCTGCAAGAATGGAGAAGGCAGACTCCTGACTCACCTGCTAGGGACAAGCCTGAGCATATCCAAGTCCTTCTTGCTCTTCTGTTGGCTGCTGTTTCTCAGAGAACAGGTGAGCAAGGGCCTGTGTTTGGAACCACACAGAACACAGGCTGCTGCCTTCCTCCTCCATCACAGCATGGAGGAAGGGATGAGAAAGAGGACTACTCACATCAAGGCTCCTCGTTGGGCATAAGCAAACACACATCTCACTGGAGATCTCATCAGCATGAGCTTGTTCCTATAGAGCAATGTCCACACTATCCCTACTTTCATACCCTCCCCAATGCCAGTGCAGTGTGGGGCAGCTGGGGAGGAAGCAGAGCATGAGCTCCTTTCAAGGGCTGGAGTGCTGTGGGGAGAGGTACCAATAATGGAAATTGAAATGCAAATTCTTCTTCTGAGTGGAGAAAAGGCCCCCATAAATCAGGAGTGACAGGAACACAAAGACACCATCAGGATGCATTTGCACAATCAAGGGATGTTTCATATATCAGAGAGAACCAAGGCACAACCTCCACTCCTGAAATAAACCAAATCCATTTTTTTTCTTGTCAGTGAAGCAGCCTCTGAAATTCTCTGTTTGAAGGGAAACAGAAAACAGAAAGAAGGTTTGAGTTAAATTTTACCCAGATGTGGCATGCTTTCTAATCTAGACAGAAAAATGTTTGTTTTAAAGAGCCAGTGGAAACCAAACCATTCCTCCTTCCCTACACACCCAGCAACACGATAAGGATCTGGGATGTTGGGGTGTGGGGAGTTTTCATTCTATTAAAAAAACCCCAAAACTAGGTATTACCATTTTCAAATAAATGATACTGCTGCCCTTCACAGTTTGTGTAGTCTAGGAAGAGAGTAACCTCATGGCAAAGGAAGAGAGCAGAAGTGCTTGAACAGAGATCCAGCAGAAGACAGCATAGAGAGCTTTTTCCTGGGCTTGACCCTACAGCCACGACTAAATGCTTCACTGTAGGGCTGGGCAAGCTGGAGGTGCTGTTCTAGTAAGAGGTGGAAGTTTTAGCCTGAAATGAGAAGTGACAGAACTGAGTGATTTAATTTGGTCTTGCAAGCCCTGCCCTGGATTTTTAGCTTCTCTCTCCATCGTGCTGTCACAAACACCAAATCCATCCAGCTTTTTCTGTGGCAACTGATCAAACCCCTGTGTCTCACTGTCTTTCATGTTAGAGGTGAGAAAGGTCTTTCAGGCTTACCAACTAGCTTCCCTACTAGGCAGTATGTGCTGGATGTTTCTCTACTTCCATGTAAATATTCCTAAGCAGCTCAGCTCCTGTGGGTGTGAAATCTTTATCCCAGACCCTACTATGAGGTAGTTTTCTGTGCAGTTCTCAGTGTGTGTCTTAAAACCAGGTCAAGGATGTCCAACACCCTCTCAGCCTTGCAAAAGATGTGATTATGTATATGCAAGTGGTATAAGAAATCAGCCATGAAACATCTGAGCTCTGCTTTTGACTGCAGCTTTGTGGTCTTCTCCCACACATAGTGTTAAGTTACAGTGGCAAGACTGAAGCAGTTGTCATCTTCTGTTGTCCACCTTATCCTTCTGCTGGAGATTCCCTCCCCAGCAAGAAGGGCTCAGCAGGATGTGGGGCAGTCTGCTGCAGCAGTCTGTATGACTGTGCATTGCAATACTTAAATTTGTGAAGAGTTCTACTGGTGGATGGAGTTCTGGGCTACTTCTGCCCAGGTGCAAATAGAGGACCCTTCTGGAAAGCCATTGGGTGGTAAGCACTGGAGCTGTCCCAGTTTGCTTCCTCAAGCTGAGCCATCATCCTCTGCTGTATCAGCTGCAGAATGGGGATCAGGCAGACAGGCTTTATTGACATGATTTGGAGTGGATTAAAATTCACAATTGAGTTATGCAGGCTCTGCATTAATAAAACCTTTCTGTCAACCACCACGTGCTCTAAAGCACATTAGAAAGTGGCTGCATTATGAAGGGCTTGGGGAATTCAGATTTGTTTCCCTGCAGCTGTTTTTCTGTCCCTGCCAGGGTCAGGTGTGCAATGTGCCATCAACCTCACTCTGCTGGATAAGGAAAGATCCATCTCTCTTTCTACAAGGTGACCCATGAGAGATTCTCCAATGCTAAACTGCTTTGTTTTTGTTTTCTTTACTGTTTTGGAGCCATTTCACAACTGGAAGGGAAGGAAGAGCATTGCTAGAATGTGGGAGACTGTTTCCTATGGAAGGCTGATTTTCCCTGGCTGTTTTTCCCTGACAATGACATGGGTTTTGTGGGTTCCTGCTCTCCTCTGCCCTGATTGCTTTATCCCAGTCTTGTGCTGTCTCATCAACCTTCTGGTGGGCAACAGTGCTCTGGGATGAGAGATGAGAAGAAAAACCTGACCCAGAGTGGTCACAGTGACTGGGTGAAAAGGCAATGCTTTGGTTCCCTCTAAACAAACAGCCAGACACCCACATGCATGTTCACACTGCTCCTTTCTTTATGTATCATGCAGCAGCTTAAACACAGATCCCCAAATTTATGTGCTGTTGAGATTATAGGTGTGGTGGCTAAGATTTAATGGAGCCTGGAAAGCAGAGCTGGATCAGATGATCCTTGAGGCCCCTTCCAACCTGACATTCTATGGTTGCCTAGCCCCACTTCAAATTGTCAAGGTCTCCTCAGTGTTTGGACAAATTCACTCTCTCTGCTGTGGGCTGAAAGGAACCTTTCCTGTGCAGTGTGTGGAGTTTGCTGGCTTCAGTGCCTTTGGTTTTGACCTTGATGGTAGTAGTTACAGGGGAGGGTGCTAAGTGATCACAACAGTTTCTTCTGCAGAGCACAGGGCTTCAGTGCAAGGAGGACAGGGAATAATGATGTCTTTTATTGCTCTGTTTCTTTTAAATTAAGGTTAATTGGAAAAAGTAGAGGAATTTTCAAACATGGGAAGAAAAGGCCTTTGTGGCAGTTTTAGGCTGTGCCCAGGAAAATTTTCCTCAGTTGGAGTAGGAAAGTGGTAGAATGTAAATAAATTACTATTGGATGTAGAGGGAAAATAATGATAAGGTCTAAATAAATCCTATTGGTCTGATTACTAACATCGAATTAGTTGTGTAAACTAACTCTTTCTCTTCTTGATTTCTTTGCTCTAGCAGATACTGGCTGCTGCT
This sequence comes from Indicator indicator, assembly GCF_027791375.1. Lineage (NCBI taxonomy): Eukaryota > Metazoa > Chordata > Aves > Piciformes > Indicatoridae > Indicator > Indicator indicator. Next base: position 8,033,186 of record NC_072023.1, on the reverse strand, counting down.
TCTGCTTGGCTGTCGTTGACCTTGGCTGCATTTTTGTTGTATCTAACAAGCTACTCTCTGCTCTTCTCTCTCTTTTACCTTGTATAGGGTGGGGGAAGCTGTTTGTGGTCCCCTGGTTTTGTTGTGGCAGGGGGGTTCTTGTGCTGTTTATAAGTTGTAAATATTGTGTATTTTGCACATACTCATTGCATTCCATATTTCTAGGTGGTGGTTTTGCTTGCAAACACAGCTTCATTTTCTTCCACTGAGCTAGTCTGGCAATTTTATTTTGGGGGGGTGATTTCAACCCACCACAGCCTTCGTAAGAGAAAGTTCACCTTTCCAAACAGGTATGACTGGCTTAAAGGAGAGGACTTTGACTATTTGAAAACATCATGTGCATCAGATGTGCCAGCAGAAAGGTTGGCTATGCTAGGTGAAGAAATAAAATGCTAGACAAAGCATCAAAACACGTGAATGTGTGTGCCAGCTGGCTGTGCTCTGCCTGTGCCCTATATCCTTGTGTATGTTACACATGCACAGGCACAGTTCCCTTGAAAAGCTGCTGTGCAGCAGCAGCCTATAACAGGGCCAATGCAAGTCTATCACTGCTTTTTTTTTTTTTTATACACCTTCACACAAAAGCCTGCAAGGCAGCTGCAAGGAGTGAGGGAGAAGTGCGACTGATAATGGAGGAGGAAAGGATCTGGGGGTGGAGGGGTGTGTGCATGTGGGGAGACTTCACAGAAATAGTCTCAAGGTATGGAGAGTTAGGCAGGATGGGCAAAGAGCTTTGCATGTGACAGTGCAGCCTGGTGTGACAATTGTCACTTAGAAATTTTCATCTTCTCTATGAGGCTGTAAAGTATGTTTGAAGGGTTGCTAGGACTAATTACCCTGGAGAAATGAAGCTGGGCTTAAACAAAAGCTTAAACAAAGGAAATTGTAATAGGGGTCACTGCTCACAAAACATTGGTGCAAATTTATGATTTTTATTTTTTTGTCTCTGTACCTTCCTCCCCAGCCTTGGTGGCAGGTGGGTGGGAAGGTTGAAAAGAAAGAGAGAGAGAGGGGGAGAAAGCCTTATCAGCCTGGTGCAGCGAGCAGGGGTTCGAGTGTGTGGCTGGCTCCAGACCTGACACACTGCAGATGCCCTGGCCCTTGGCTGCTACCTGGCAAGGGTCCCTTGCCCCGTGGGGCTGCAGGACCTCGGCCACCTGGCTGCTGGCTGGTGATTTGTCATTCTTCCTGATGGCAGAGGGGCTGGGAGTAGAGCTGGCTTTAGGGACAGGCTGTTCTTTCTGGGAAAGTAATGGGAGCTCTTTTGTGTTCTCTCTTTGAGATTTACTGCAGGTGCTCATTGGCTGGCTCCTCCGGGCATGCCAAGTCTGTCTTTACTATCCTGACCTATGCTCTGGTTTTTCTTTTCCTTCCTCTTGCTGTCATAAATAATGTGAAAGCTCTTTACATGTGGCAAAGCTAAGTGGGTGCTCAAAGCATGCCCGAGTGGAGGCTATGCTTTATATGCCATGGAGGTGCAGATGCCTCCTGCTTCAGCTTCCTGCTGTAGGAACACGTAAAGCAACTTCTTTCCCAGAAAACCAGTGGTGCAGAGGGGTTTTCTTTTCTTCTGAAGAGGTGCTATGGCAGGAATGTCTCTTCTCTTCCTCGCTGATAAGTGGTGACTGCAGCTACCTGAGGGAAAATGTTTTGGTTTCTAACCTGACTTGGACCAAAATAGACATCTTTGTTGCACAGTGCAGTGTCCCATAGGAATGGACATGAGAAACAATGCCCATTCTGGCAGCAAACTGTGGGGACGCTTGAGGCACAGGTCACAGCAATGGTTTTTTTTATCCCTCAGGCCTCTCCATGCCTCTTGATTCTCCAGGAAAACTCTTCTGCATTTTTCTCATGTTCCTTGCCATGTCCTTCATCACTGTGTTGCTACAGGTGAGCCAAAGTGGGAAAGGCCAAGGCCTGTGGTCTACTTCTGCTTGGAGATGTGTTCATCAGACTGTTAGACACATAATAAAGGAGGACTCTCTCTCTCTAACTCCCAACTTTCATCTCCAGAGCTCCTACCAAGCTCTGCAGCACCTTGCTGATGGTGGTGATGATATAGCTGCATTTGGTGCTGTCAGTTTGCATCTGTGTTGCTTTCCCTGTCAAGTGGCATTCTGGGTTAGAGAGAACAGGAGCATGGACAGCTTCTGCTTTGGGTTTGATAATAGCTGCTTTGGCTACACAAACTGAGTGGATGGGATGGGATGGAATGTGCAAGCAGCTTGTGGGGAGAGGAGATAATTCTGTTGGTGGATGTCTGACAGCCATGAGACCTGTAAGATGATTTGCCTACTGGATACAAGTTCCACAAGATATGTGAGTACATTAGAGATAGGTGTGAAGGAGCCTGTGGTCATGGCACTTTCTGTGTCAGTGATATAAGAATCTGTAGGAAAGAAGTCTTGAAATATAAGGGTAGATTATTAGCAAGAAGGCTTAAAGCTAAAGCTTCTACAGTAGTCGTTCCTAGTGCACTGCTGGCTCCATGTCTGATTGTATCTGGACAGGAAGAATCATTCTCAGATGAAAGGAAAGATTGTGTAGGGAAGATGTAAGCTTTGTTCAGTCATTGCTAAATCTGTTTGGCAAAGGATACACTTGAGTGTAAAGGGTAGGAGAATAAATTTGCAGAAAGTGATGGGTCTGCTAGCTGCAGGCATCCTGAGTTAGTGGTAGGTGGTATGTTATCTTGGAGAACAGCATATGAAGATATTGCTCCTGAAGGGCCCTTGGTAGGAATGCACTGGGCATGAAGCAGCCATCCTGATCCACAAGGAATGAAGTTATCACACATATCTGGTCACAGTTCTTACTGTTGCCAGTGTCTTGTCTTGCTGAGCTGGGCAGGTTCTCCATCCTTGAGATGGATCTTTGCAGTCTACCATGACCCCACCCGAGCCCTGTCCTCTGCAGCAGGGGAAGATGCTCTGCTCACCAATATTTTGTACTAACTATGTCCCAGCTAAATGATCTTTATTCCATCGTTATGGTAAACTCACTTTATTGTTATAAGCAAAAGGGAAGTAGGCTGATGGAAATGAGGTAGTTAAGTAGGCAATATTTAAATGGTGTATGTAGTGTGGAGAGAGAAGAGGAATCTGACTAGTGGAGAAGGCAATGAAACCTTCATAGGACAATGGAAATGCAAATGATCCTTTAGTGCTCAGTAATTAACGTGATGGAAGATGGATGACTGTGAGACAGTGAAGAGTAATCCAATAAAAGACCAGCTTCTGCAGAGTCACACAGAACTGGGAATGCTTGTTAGAAGTTATAACAAATCAAAACCATCAGGCTCATAAGACAGACTCTGAAAAGAGAAAGGGAAATACTTGGCATGGCTGGAAAGAACGGGGCAGTGAGCTAGGCTGTAACTGGTATGTCCAAAAATGAAATGAGATTAATGCTCATCCATAGTATTCTGTATGGAAACTGTACAGGGAAGAATAAGTTAGGCTGTAAGAAAGAGGAAGAGGCATGTATTTCCAGAGGCTGTCAGAAGCTCCAGAATAAATAGACTGTGAAGTTGAATCTATATGAAAGCAAATAGGTCACAGGAATATGAATGTGGCAATGGCAATGTACTCCTAGTCCTAAATCTGAAGAGGGGTGATGAATACAACAGACAGAAAGACATCAAAGAGGTAGCAGAGCTGTGCCATACTGATGATGGCGGCTTTAGCCAGCCTGTGCTGTTAGTAATTTGCCCTTTTTTTTGGAGCTGGTTGTTCTGCAGTGGAAGGTGTCAATAATTTGTGCTTATATAGTATGCTCTGGAGCACCCCTGGAAGGCAGCAAATTCTTTGGCAGATTGGAAAAAGAAAGATGTGTGAGTATTAGAGTGGACTAAGTGTCATGCTGCCATAACTATGGGCTGAATTTTATACTGAGATGCCAGTCAGTAGAAGATGGAGGTAGAGGATAGGTCTTTTGGCTCCTGCCTATCCATCCATTGCACACCTGAACAGCCAAGGACCTCTCTGAATGGGTGCAGGTGGCCCTTGGATGATCTGTGTGCAGTACATGATTTGCCTCTATAAAGTGGAACTTGGATTCTTTTTCCATTGCTCCCAGTAAAAATTTATTGGAGAACCCTTCTCCCTGTGGGCTGTCCTCATCAAATGCAGTTGTAGCTGAGATGGAGAATGATCTTAGGTCAGGGAAGCTGGAGAGAACAAATTGGGAGACTCTTGCTCAGTTCCCAGCTGCGCCCTTTGTCTCCTCTCTGCCCTTGGGTAAATCCACTCATGTCTGTGTGCTCTGGCTCCTCGTGTGCAAAGCAGAGATGGTAATGCATGGGTAGCCTGTCCTGTTCAGTCAGATGCAAACCTCTCTGGAGCAGGCAGCCTGTGCTCCACCACATGTTTATGTAACACTTTGCATAATTGGAGTTCGATCTTGGCTGCTGTCATCTGGGACACGTGGAGATACCTCATAAATAATACTAATAATATTTTAATATTGATAGTGCTTAGCACATTCACAGCTTTTAACCCCCCTAACCCAGTACTCAATACTGTCAGTATCGTAGTGATTGAGTATGAGTCATGTTGGCTGCTCTCCCTGGCATGGTGCAACTTGTCAGCTAGCCAGGGAGCTGAAGGGTTTAGTGAATACGTACTGAGTGTCAGAAACACCTGAATTTTAATGCAGGCTCAGGCAGTGGCTTGCTGTGTGATCTCTGGATAATGTATTTTTTCTAGAGAGGACTCTGGTCATTGGTCATCTGACTTTGAGGCAGTGGGAGCTAGAAGCTTGGAGCTCCACAATTCTTGTTGGCTGTGTTTGAAATCACAAATGTTTCACACTGCTGAAAACGAGGCTCTAAGAAGCTCATGCATTGGAGAACGCAGATCAGGGGCCACCTTGGAAAAATATGCTCCACTTCTGCTTGCTTTCTTACCAGTAACAAAAGGGAAGTGTTTATGCACTTTAAAAGTTAGTTGTGGAAATTAAATTAGTAGAAGTTTATGTAGTGTTTGGAAGGAAAGCACTAGATGGTTTGATCTCATTTTCACTGAGTGCTCTTAGCAGGATGCAAGAAGGTAGAAGGAAGAGAAAGAGGACAGATGTACCAGAGCAGTACTGGCACATCTGCTCATCCACCACATGGTCCCTTCTTCTTCTTGAATGAGAAGCCTAATGAACACCTCTCCTCACAGGAGGCCCTCACAGGTACCTCTGTCACACGTACACATCAGGAGCTTCCTTCTCAGGAGGCCAGCTAGAGCCACTTGTGTGCTCGAGTAGGTTCCGGCAGCTGCTGTGAGCCTGCATGCTGGCTGGAGCTCCTAGCCCCCAGTCATCTTCTGAGACAGATTGCCTCAGTCATTTGCAATCAGTCCTTCCTCCAGGCATGTGTCCTACAGACCATTGGTGCCAGTTCATCCAGCATACCCTCTGGGCACCAGGTTAAAGAGGCCAGATACAAGCCTTCCAAAAATCCAAAACAGTGAAGGAAAAATGGGCATTCAAAGTTGGGGGTGGTGGCATCTCGAAACCCTGAAAATGGCAAGTTTAATTGCAGCCAGTAATGAAATGAGCAATGAGCTCATACCCAGCTCTTTTTGTTATTGCCCTGCATTTTGCTTAGACTGTATGCAATTTCTTCTGAGTGACCTTCCTGAGCACTCCCTATACTGCTGAATTAGTCTTTATTTACTTTGCTGCAAAGCTTTGTCACCACATGACTTTCTTTTCTGTACTGAAGCACTCGTCAGAAAAGCCTGCTAAGCTAAGAACCAAGCATGTGATTTAGTGATGCTGTATCCACTGCAAGCACTGCCTAGATGGGAAAAAGGAGAACGGCAAAGTGGCTTTATCCTTTTTGCCTGTATAATACAGGACTAATTCTGGAGTCAGAGTACCCTCTAAGACCAGTTAGCCTTGGGAACTGGCTGTCTGGTGGAACAAGGTGCTCACTCATCCTTCACTAAGTGTGTTGCTTGGGGTATAGAATCATAGAATCAGTCAGGGTTGGAAGGGATCACAAGGATCATCTAGTTCCAACCCCTCTGCCATGGGCAGGGACACCCCACACTAGATCAGGCTGGCTGGATACTGCCCTGGCACCTGCAGACAGCAGAGTCCCTGTGCAGAGGAAAACATACACCTTTTAAATTGTGAGAAGGTCCAGAGTCTGTCCTTTATGCCTTCATGGTTGTCTTCACATTTTTGCAAAATGAGATGGCCTTTAGTCACAGGTGCCCTTCCCTCCCTTCAGATGTATTTGAGTTGTGTTCCTGTGAGTTCAGCTTGAGCTCCTGTGACCTTTGCCAGAGATAGGTGGGAAGCTGCAGAGTGGAAAAGGCAATCTGTAACATCTGAAAACCAGGATGGACTAGAAAGGCACTGGTGTTGAACAGAGAGACCAGTGCAAGAAAGAGAAGCAAGAACAGGAAGACAGTGAGTGTTTGGGCTTTATACCTTCAGTGCTTGTGAGGTTTCTGGTACCTGTTCTTCTCTCCAGGGAAATGGCTTCTTATTCAAAGACAGATGTTTCCACTATCTTGTTCTATTTGCCATAAAGTAGTAGAGGGGAAAAAACCAACCCCTCAAAAGCAACACCCAGATCTGTCTGTCCTCAACATGTCAAGACCTTCATTGAAATATTCTCCTCATGCTCCACAGACTTTTTCCCGTGACGCACTGAACCTAAAACCCACAATGAAAGGACAAACCCCAAACCTATGAAGCACTAGAAAGTAAGGTGAGAAGACATCCCTTTAGTAGGAAGGTGAAAGTTGTGCTGGAAATGGAAGGAGTTGTCTGTGCTTCAGACTCTGCTTGGCAATTCACAGCCAACTTCCTGCGCTTTGTAAGCGTCCTCCTTTCACCTGTTCGTCTTTGTGAGCTGCTAGAGAGCTCATCTGGCAGGCTCAAGGGGAACAGTGTGGTCTGCCCAAAATCAAGGGGTGGCAGGGATCTCTGTGCTTTAAAAAGTTCTGCAAAGTGTTCTTGTGCATCTTAAGGGCCATGTGTCTTCCAAACCTCAGCCATTTGTTCCCAGTTCTTGAAGAAATATTTATTCTGTTCCTCATGCTGTTTTATTCCAAACATTTAAGCTTTTCTTTCCACTAGAGTAAGGGAAGAGTAAGAAAGAGACCCCTGCAGAAGGAAAAAGCCTAGATAAAACCAGAAAATATCAGAAGCAGTAGGGAAGGGGGAAAGCAAAGCCCTCCATATTTTTTAACTCTCTTGTTTTCCCTGCTCTCCCAAATCCATCATCAACTAGCTCTTTCCTTCTCCTTTTCTTGAAGCTGAGTCATAAATACACTGCTGTTACAGTGCTAGATTTGTTTTGTCTATCTCTCTAGTGGACTCACCCAAGATAAGAACTTCACTTAAAGTTGTCATGATATGGAGGGCAAAGAAGGGATTGCAGTACTGCCAAACATGGCAGAAATGCTACATCAGTTTGACAGCTGCTGGGGAAGACTTAGACAACTTTGGGTGGTGGTTGTGAGAGGAAAGACAGTGAGCTACAGAAGCAAAGGGGAAGGATGTGGAGAGATTTTGATTTTTCTCGTGAAGCACTTCATGATTTGTAAGAAGATTTCCACCAATGAAGTCCATATCATATTGGATAAAAAGCCAATTACAAAGATGCCCCTGTAGCTCAGACCCTTCTCTGACTGTTCTTTTTACTTCCTGGGGTCAGGTATGATGGAGGCCCCATATCAAAGCATTCGGTTGCCCCATTCAGATTCAGATTTTGTTACTCTGAAGCACACTGTTAATTTAAATGACTCTGGGACTGCAAATGCCTTCCTGCCTTGGTCTGCTAAGTTCAGATCTTCTCTAGAGTGCAAATGCAAAGATTAACTCTTCTATGCTCCTTACTTTGCCACTGATGTCAGTAGGGAATTGCCTCCACAAAGCTAAATACTTGCAAGCAATAAAAGCTTTGCTGTTTGGGTCCCAGTGTTGCTGTTCAGGGAGTTTTCTTCAGTGGTCCTTCCCTGGTGTCTGTTACCCCTACAGCTACATCTGCAGCAGGAAGCAGCTGCTGACCTTTGGAGATTTTTAGAGCAAAATTCTTTCAACTGTCACATAGCTTAATAATGTTGCAAGCTTTAGTCCTATTGCCTCATGCTGTGGCCTTGTTGAAGCTCCTAATAGGAAGCCAGGTCAGGTTTTGGATGGTCATCTCCAAGGCAGAGCCAGAATGCTGTAGGGGGCACCATTTGGGAGTCAGCAGGAGGTGCAATTCCTCAAGTCAGTCCTAAACTGATCCCACAGCATGGTGGAGTGTTGCTTTGCTGGCAGGCAAGCCATACAGCCACAGTACCAGCCATTTGAGGACATTAAAAAGCTCTTTCTCCAGGAACAGTCATTATCTCTAATACCCTGGTCAAGTTTAAATAGGAGCAATTAGTTTCTTCTGACCCACTAAAAAGATTCTCATGTGGTTTTTTTGTAGGTTTGTTTTTTTTTTCTCCTAGATGTGATACTTTTTTCATGCTTCTTATAGTAAAGAGCTTTGTAAGAATGTTACACACTGTTAACAGATGCTGTGTTGCACCCTGAAAGCTGGATGCAATTTGGAGGAGCATCATTGTCAGTAGGGAAGCTCTAGGGCCCAGCAGCTACAGGCAAGAGGCAGTCAACGGTAGGGCTGTGTGGCAACATGGCTGAAGGTGCATGGTATTTGTGAAGTATTTGAATAATTAGTGGTGGCATCTCACACCTCTTCTGAAGAAAACACCAAGTTTCTTTAGAAGACCAATACATATCCACCCAGGTGATGTGAGAGCCAGCCAGAATCGTTGGCATAACTGCCACTGGCCTCAGGACTAATGGACTCCCCTTTTGGTCCTGTGGTGAAGAGCATCGTAAAGAAGCTTTGCTTTCTCTCTGCAGCCTCCTGTTTGATTAGGAGTCCTCTGTGGTCTGTTGTGGCCCTACCCTAGCTGAAAGCTCTCTTGTTGGCTTCCTATATCTGGAATATCTGAAGACTCCTCCCATTGTGTTAATATTTCTGTCTATTTGCTCTTCAGATTCCTCGTTAGATGCTTAATCTCCATCGTATGTGTTTCCTGACAGAGGTTAAATTTCTTTCTGTTAGTTTTAATTTTGCTGGACTTAAGAGTTTAACAGATGCAATTATCAAGTCTGAATAAATAATTGTGGAAAGAGTTTTAAGAAATGAGAGATTTGTTTAGTTTTCTTTCTGTAATGGAAAAAAAAAAAAAAAGCAAGCAACAAACCAACTTTCCAGAAGCCATCTTCAACCCTTGCCTGAGTCCATAGGGAAATATGGTGTGGGATTTGAGATAAAACTGGCTTAGTTCTCAATAACCTCTGAGTTAAATCTAAATTTGAGCTGTGCAGCCAAAAGCTTATGTGGCCTGGCATGGTACACACTTCCTGAGCAGTCCTGGCAGGTTAGACTGATGAAGGGAGGCTGACCCATGGCACTTAGGTTTTTTTGGTGTTTATCTGATTTAGTATGGATGTGACTAAGTCTTTTTCTTTTCTAATGAATCTCTTCTTGATGTAAAGTCTCTTCCAAAGGTCAGAAACATGCAAGCATTGCCAAGCATTTATAACCTCTCTGCTACCTCCCTCTTCTATAGTTTCTTATCCTGCCTTCCTGTAAGACCATCACAAATTTTGCAAGTCTTCCCTAGTGCCTCTCAAATCATTCTAACAGTCTTGCTGTGTGTGGCAGTACTGCAGTCCTTTCCTTGGTGCCATTATTGCAAAAGACTTGAAGATCATAGTGATGTGTATGTCATCTGTCCAAAGTTCAGGTGCTCCTTTTTCATGAGAAGAGTATATAAATGATGTTATGATGAAAGTAAACATGTACAAGAGATTATACGAACACCTAGAGCATGTTGACTTTCAGGGCTTGCAAAAAAAGCTTCACAAATGGCATTGCATGGCTTGGCCATCATGACATCCCAGTGCTGCAGTGCTGGTTATTGTAATTTAATTTCCAATTGACTCAGAACTCAAAAGAAGAGAGCTCTAAGTCAGGTCAAAACCCCCACAACCTTTTTCTCTGTAACGCTGAAACATTTCTTTGCGCTCAAAAAGACAGAGAATAATTGTTTCAGCCTTTACAAAACAGGGGTTTTAAAGCTTTTTGTTCTGAGAAATGTTTTGATTGTTTTGATCTATTTGAACACAAACACATTTTGAGATGTATTTTCCTTTGAGTGAGCACCAGGTGTTACGTACAGCTTTTTTTTTTTTTTCCTTTGCTACTGAGTTAGCTTAATGGATTGAGGCTGAAGACAAAGAACCCTGCTGCTTCTCTTGGCTCATTTGGTAGAAAAAGTCCATGGATCTCCTAGGCATCAGCACAGAAGGGAAAAAAAAGATGTGGTTGGGAAAAAAAAATGCAACTCACCTGTGAGGGCATCTGCAAAATCCAACAGCAATGAAGGGGTGGCAAGGGGAACTCTTTCCCTGGAGTTACTTGTTTCTCCGACCTTCATAACACTAATCACTCCTTCCATTATAAATGAAATATTAATTGTCCTGCTCCACTTACAGTGTCCTACCAGCTTCTTTCAGAAGGGTCAGAAAACAGAGAGGGAAAGTAGGGAAGGAGCCCAGCACTATCCTTAGCTTATTTTAAAAGGAGGGAAACAAAATGCAGTCACTGCAAACTGGAATCACAGGGTGAAGTATGGTGGGGATGAGAGGTAGGTGGAGAGGAACCTAAAGGAGAAGCAGAGAGGTGTGATCATGAAAATGTGATGTCTCACCTGCAGAGTGTCCACATCTGTGCCTGCCTGGCACTGGCTGAGAGGTGGGAGGCCACGAGGAGTTGTGTGCTGGTGTTTGGGATGCACTGCCTCAGGCTTCCTGTTTCCAGTTGAGTCACTGAACTGCTCCACCACAGCAGGCTCTTCTCTCTGTTTTGGGGCAGGAACAGCTGCTACACCACAGAGCTGGCTGCTTCCCCTTACTGTAAGGGCTTTGTAGCCAAGGCATTTCTACTGCAGATTAAACAGATCTGAGATATTCAAGACCTGAATTGACACAAAGTGTATCCTAAGAGTGATTTGACAATACAACAGGAAAGGCTTGGGCATTCTCATGCTTATAAAACTTACATATTTTCTGTGCTGTTAGGACCACCAGCCACTCTGGAGCTCTTTGTGCCTGGTGCACTCTTATTCTGATGATGATGAAGGAAAAGGAGAGGGGACCCAGAAGCATTCATTTGTTTTGCTTTGTTGTATTTTTGACAGTGATATAAAGCAGAGATTGAAGCTGACCCCAAGAACATTAAGTGGTACCTAGTTTGCCAGGTGTGAGCTATTTACAGCTCCAATACAGCACACCTTGCTTCAGCTATTTATCATTCAGGAACTGAGACCAAAAGCTTTGCCTGAGTCCCATCACTCATTTCTAACATCATCTCAGAGTGTCTGATAAGGTGACTCTTTGGAATGTCTCAACATGACCAGCTCCCAGAAACACCTGTAGGTATCCTTAGCTGTCCTACAACTTGTGGCTTTTGGCACTGATGCCATCCCAGATGGTTTGGAGTGGATGATGGTTTGTTCTACATTGTGCTGATGATACACATGCCCCTTGAGTCTCTCCCCATCCCAGGCTTGCCCTGTCCATTGGAGGACATTCCTACCTTTGGAGGTCAATGGATAGACACATGGTGGCTGCTCTGACCAGCAGCAAGCCTGACCCTGTTCAGGCTGTGCAGTGTCCCTGCCACATGCAGGCACCAGCCATAGAACCAGTACAAGAAAGCATGTTTTAGGCAAAATGTAATTAACCTAGATAAGGATCTTGATGCCACAAGACAGTGCTGAAGATAGCTTAACAGGACTTTTACAAGAAGGAGGCAGTTGTGTGGATAATGATGTGGATAATGACAATAGTCCCTGATTAAATGAGTACAGGAAAACTTTAATTCGTGATGTTTTTCCTTTCTTAAATGACAGAATCATGGAATGTATTTGGTTGGAAGAGACCTTCAAGGTCATCTAGCCCAACCTTCAACCAGAACTGCAAGGTCAACACTAAACCATATTTCTAAGTCCCAGGTCCACAAGCCATTTAAACATCTCTAGGGATGGTGCCTCCACCACTGCCCTGGACTGACTGTTCCACTGTTTGATAACCCTTTCAGTGAAGAACTATTTCCTAATATCCAGCATGAACCTCCCCTGATGCAGCTTGTATCCGTTTCCTCTAGTCCTGTCACTTGCCACTAGGGAGGAGAGGTTGGCTCCCTCTGTGCTCCAGCCTCCAATGAATACCAAATGAATATCATGGCCCCTTCATCCCAGAGGGTTTGAGACAACTATGAATGGTCACTGTTAGGGGGAAAAGAATAAATCTCCTTTTAAAAGCAAATTATGACATAGTGGATGGCTGTGGGGCTTCTGGTACCTTCCTCTGAAGCCACCTTCCTCTGGTGGCCAAGAAAGAAGTTGGCCATGGACAGAAGTCCCTGGGTCTCCTTTTAGTTACCAAAAGCTGTCTCAGGCCCTAGGCCTTGCTGGGAAAGGCATCAGGAGCAGGGCTGTGGGAAGGGAGAGCAGTGATGAGGAAGGGTTGGGGCAGAGGAGGATAGTGCATGGATTTGCTTGTAATGAGGAGATTTGAACTTTGGAAGAAGTTAATTAGTAATGAAACTTCTGACTGAAGGATGCAGATTGTGAAGACCAGTTTTGTCAGCAGCTGAAATTAATTACAGGCTCAGGCACAGGGAAAAGGGGAGGGAGTGAGGGATGTGGGGAGGGGGAGGCATCACTGAAAGAGAGATGATAAACCTGGCTGCAGGCTGTTGCCGTGGTGACAGGAGGCAGTTGCTGTGGTTGACAGCGGTGATAACGTTGGAGGCATCAGGTACTTCTAATTACCCCTTCCACCGACCCAAGCAGGCAGCAGCTCCTCCTGACTCAGGGCAGGAGATGCTCTGATTTCCTCCTTGCACTTCCTTCTTCTCTGCTGCAGGGGGGATGTGCCCTTTCAGAGCCCTCGCCTGCTCTGAAAGTGTGGGGCAGCAGCTTTTCCTAATGTTGCTTTAATAGCACGGCAACAGCCAGCAACTCAGCAGTGTCCTCAGGAAACCCAGACAACACTGACAAACTTTCAGGGAGATGGCAGCCAGAAAGCAGGGGGAGCAGAAATTAAGTGCAGTTGGCCAGAGCTTTTTATGCAAGAAGATGAAGGTCTTGAGCATCTGGCCCAAACTGCAACGTTTTTGGAAGCACTTGCCAGGGCTGAACAGGGCTTGTGGTTTGGGGTCTTGCCAGCTGCCCAAAGACATCCCATGGTCTGTGGTGGGCACTGCAAGGGGAGCAAGAGGAGCAAAGGAATATCCTGGCCATCCACACGTTGCATGCTGCCAAAGTATGTACACGGAAGTGCAGATCTCTAAGAAATAAACCCCTTACCCTTTGCCTGAATTTCCTGAGTTTGTCTGCTGTCAGAGAGTGATACTCTCTGCCTCTAGGTCTCTTGTGCCACGTTTTCTGGATGTTTGCTGAAGACATGACCCTGTTTTTTTAAGTTATTTCTGTATTGGTTTTGCACATTAATTTCATCCAGGGCTTTTCTAAGCACTGATTCTGTCCATGCCTCTCCTGACTGCCTTATGCCCAGGGAGAGGGACATATACAGCCACTGGCTCAGCCCACACAGAGTCTTTTGGCCACTCAGAGAGTGTCATTCAGCACAGGGGGATCTTATCCATGCATGTAAACACCTAGTGGGAGGAGTAACGGAGGCAGACTGACCAGTGGTGCCCAGTGGCAGAGCAAGAGTCAATGGGCATAGCCTGAGTCCCATTTAAACATAAGCTCCCACTTTTTCACTGTGTAGATTGTCAAACACTGGAGCAGGCTGCCAAGAGGTATTCTGGTACCTCCATCCTTGGAGGTATTCAAACCCTACCTGGATGCAACACTGAGCAATCAGCTGTAACTGATGCTGCTTTGAGCAGGGGGGGTTGGACAAAATGACCTCGAGAGGCCTCTTCCAACCTCAACCATTCTGTGGTTCTGTAATTCTGTGAAAGATGTTGTCAAACATGGATTTTGAGAAGCCTAGAAGAGAATTGCAGTCTTAACCCAAAATTCTCATGTGAGCTAATGGAAACCTTCCAAATTGCTTTCCTGGGCTTTTGGCTCAGACCAATAAAGAAACATGGAAGAGAGAAAGGTGGAAAGATGAAGATGTGTTGTGTAGACCTCTGAATGCAAAAACTTTATTCATGCCATTTTGGTGTATTCCTCTCAGAAAAGGTCTCTGGTTTTGAAGCCTAGATAGAGGGTTGGATCCTTGTGCACTACTTTGTATAGCACTTGGGATTAACTAAGTTAGGAGTAGTGATCACACATTCCTGAAATCACCTGACATTGGTACAGGAGAGCTGGTGCCCTGTTCCTGCTTGATTTTTCAACTGAAGGTAGCTCACTGAAAACCAAGAGGGGGAGAAGAGAAAGAATTAATAATCTTTTAGATCAGATTGTGCCAGTTAGTCATGAATCACTGTCAGAGATGTGCACAGAAGACTTGCTCAGAACAAACCAGAGATGTTCAATGTCTTTCACAAGTGACCAGAGATACTGGGTTTGGATTCATTTCTGCAAGGACTGAAAATGGGTGGACTCAGCAGGTTATTTTTTAAATGGATAATTTCTTGGCTCTGCTATTTTTAATAATAATAATTAAAGAAATTGTCCCAAAATGGAAGCTGAGCAGATACATTTTTTTGTGAGATGTGCTAAAATACCCAAGAACAATGGTTCTGCCTGAGGTTGGAGGTCTGTTCTCATTAGATCTACATCACTGCTTTGCTATGAGGACGCTGGAAAGATATCACAGAAATGTGCCCATTTGTAGGGCTAAAATACTGTAAATGATTTCTTGGACAAGGGCATATCAGGTCTTCAGACTCTCCCAGAAGGAGAGGAATGGTGAAAAGGAGGCAGGTGTGGAGACCACAGAGGAGGTCACACAAGTACCTCCTCTTCTGTAATGTATGAATGAAGTGGTACTTGGTGAAATTAAAAGGCAACAAATTAAAAATAAATAAGAGGGAACAATTTTTAATGTAAAGTATAATTAGCCACTGTAGCTCACGGCTGCCAACTATTATTGAAGCAGATATCTTAGTAAGATTATCAACAGAGGATTCAAATGAATAAGCAAAGCATCTGCAGGGACACCAGTGTAGCTGAGAAAACAATTATAAGGGCTATCAATCCTCATGCTTTAGGGCATAAACAGATCACCAGCTGGGGTCAGAAGCACAATTTCCCCCCATGGTTAACAAATAACTTAATTAGGCACATTGTGGAGTTTTATCCAGCGTGGGCCACTGCTGAAAGCAAAATAATAAATTAGAGGGACCATTGACCTGTTCCAATATGGAAACTATATCCAAAATTCTCTCAGAAGGGAAGAGGGAAACTTCTAGCTGTGTGTTGTACTCCCTTCCCAGAAGGGTAGTAATCACCAGACTCACATAGAGATGTGGCTGTGCATTTTGATTTAGACCCATAAATGATAGAGATCTCTGTTACATTTAGATACAGGACACTATGGAAGGTCTCTTGCATTTATTTGGAAGATTCATTAAACCAACAGGAGAAGAGTGAGCATGTGCTTAACTATAGCAATGATTTGGCTTGTATAAACAGCTAAAGCCTTTGTGCTACCCCTGCTTTGGTGTTTTCAAGAGAGTTTTGGCTTAATCAAGGAGTGGAATAGTGAAGAAATGAGGGGGAAAAAAAACAAACATAGGACTATAATGAATCAGCCTACCAGCAGCTGTTATTTTGTTATTTCCCTTAATCTTCCTATTTTGTCATTCCAAGCCTAGAGCAAGTTTATCTCAGCCATAATGCTTTTACAGAAGTTCTTCCTTGACTCTTTTCCACCTGGTTTGAGTGTGTCAGCATGATGGTGATTCTGTTAAACTGCGTTACCCTGGGGATGTACCAGCCCTGTGAGGACATGGACTGCCTTTCTGACAGGTGTCAAATCCTGCAGGTAAGCAAACTTCCCTCTTCTTGTGATGGTGCCTCAGTCCAAGTCACAAATTTTCATGCATGCTTTTCTTCAGCATGTGAGCAACACCTTCCCAGGCAAGAAGGTTCCTGGTAGTAAGCTGGCATGAAATGGCAAGAGACAGAGAATGAGGTGAGATATCATGAATGTTGTCCACTTGTGACCATGCAATACAGAAGAGTTGCTAGCCTTCCTGATCCTGTGCATAAGCAGGGGCTTTCTGACATAGACAGCTACAACACACATAGCTCAGAGGTAAGCCAGAGAGAAATAACTAAGGTTACAGCATTCAGACAGAAGAGACTAGCAGCCCCTAGTGCATTTGCCACTTTGTTGAAGAGCAAGGGTACCACTGAGTCCACAGGTAGTGAGGCATTCAGGATGTCCAACGGGAGAAGCCACAGAAGGTATGCCAAGAAGGGCCATGGGTACATCCAGCCTGTGAATGCACTAGCTATGCTTACTGCTTCCCCAGGGAGAAGGTGACAGTAAAGGTTGTCATCTAGTGTTGCTGAGGCTGCAGGCTGTAATGTTCAGCTATCTGAAGCCTCCATCTGTGATCGGTATGTGCTGTCCAAGCTGTGCCTGAAGCTGTGCTGTGTCCTCAGCTGAGCCATTTGCAGTAGGATGATGAGGAATCCCTCCTGAGTGAAACCTTGGAAGTACAGTTTTTCCCTGGCCAGGTTTGAATCTGTTGGTGTTGAGCCAACGTCTTTGAGATTGGCAAATGTGATGTGCATCTACAAGAAGGGCCAGAAGCAGGATCCAGGGAATTACAGACCTGTCACTCTGACCTCAGTTCCAGGAAAGGTGATGGAGAAGACTACCTTGAGTGCCATGACACAGCACATGCAGGGAATCCAGGTGATCACTCCCAGTCAGCATGGGTTCATGAAGGGCAGGTCTGGCTTGACACACCTGATCTCCTGCTATGACAAGGTGACCTGCCTGGTGGATAAGGAAAAGCTGTGGATGTTGTTTGCCTTGTACTTGGGTACATCATTTGACACTGTCTCCCACAGCATTCTCCTAGAGAAACTGGCTGCTTATGGCTTGGATAAGTAAAGAACTGGCTGGATGGCTGTGCCCAAAGAGTGACACTGAATGGAGTTAAATCCAGCTGGCAGCCAGTCACAAGTGGTATCCCCCAGGGCTCAGTGCTGGGGCCAGTTCTCTTTAATATCTTTATCAGTGGTCTGGACAAGGGAATGGAGAGCACCCTCAGTAAGTTTGCAGGTGGCACTAAATTGGGTTGGAGTGTTGATATGGTCGAGGGTAGGGAGGCTCTACAGAGCGACCTGGATGGGTGGATTGATGGGCTGAGGCCAGCTGTATGAGATTCAACAGATTCAACAAGGCCAAGTGCTGGTCTTGTGCATGGGCCACAGCCTCATGTAGTGTTATAGGACTGGGGAAGAGTGGTTGGAAAGCTGCTCTGCAGAAAAGGACCTGGGGGTACTGGTTGACAGCTGGCTGAACATGAGCCAGCAGTGCATCCAGATGGCCAAGAAGGCCACCAGCATCCTGGCCTGTGTTGGGAATAGTGTGGCCAGCAGGAGTGGGGATGTGGTTGTGCCCTTGTGCTCAGCACTGGTGCAGTCACATTTTGATTATTGTGTTTGGTTTTGGGCCCTTCACTACAAGAAAGACATTGAGGTGCTGGTGTGGATTCAGAGAAAGCCAAAGAAGCTGGGGAAGAGTCTGGGGAAGAGAACAGCTCTCCTGTGGAGCGACTGAGGGAACTGGGGTTATTTAGAAAAGGAGGCTAAAAGGAGACCTTATGGCTCTCTATAACTGCCTGAAAGGAGGTTGTAGTGAAGGGGGTGTTAGTCTCTTTTCTTTAGCAACTGATAGGGCAAGAGTAAATGACCTCAAGTTGCACCAAGAGAGGTTTATATTGGATATTAGAAGAAACTTCTTCACTGAAAGGGTTATCAAACACTAGAATAGGCTCCCCAGGGGGGATGGTTGAATCCCCATCCCTGGAGGTGTTTAAAACGTGGCATACCTGTGGTGCTAAGGGACGTGGTTTAGCATCAGATTCTGTAGTTAGGTAATGGTTGGACTTGATCTTGAAGGATTTTTCCAACCAAAACAATTCTATGGTTCTATGAAGTCCATGTAAGGAGGCTCTGATTGTATATCAATTGCTTCACCTATGGGGAAGAGAACAAAAAGCAAAACAAAACTAAAGAAAAAAACCCATCAAAACCAAACCACCCAACCAACTATGAGAGCCCCTTGCTTGAAACTCTGATGCCAGGGCTGCATGGAAGAAGGTTTTCCAGACCTGCCTCTGTACTCAATTTCAGAAGGACTGAAACTTGTATTCATCTCATGTCCTGTATTTCGAAGTCCAAGGTCGAGAGTGCTTACCAAATATGCTCTTGGATTTCTGTTTGGCAGGTATTTGATGATTTCATCTTCATCTTCTTTGCCATGGAAATGGTCTTAAAGATGGTGGCCCTGGGGATCTTTGGCAAGAAGTGTTACCTTGGGGACACCTGGAACCGTCTGGATTTTTTCATTGTCATGGCTGGGTAGGTTAACTATTTCTGAATTTATTTGTTCTCTGTTCGTTGGAGTTTTTGCATGGAACAGAAACGATGTAACTGAGGTGAAAGTTTCCACTCTGGTACAGTGCATCTGCCAAGCTGGAATTGTATGTGCTAAGTTTTTTGCAGTCTATGGAAGAAACAGTAGATGAGGTAGCTTAGCTCCCCAGCCGCTGTGCAGCCATCTATCTCAGTGCAGGGTGTTCATTTGTTCCAGCTGAAGAGGTAGCCCAGAAATCTATTTAATTTATTTATTTATCTATCTATCTTTTTTATTAAATGTCTGAGTGGAGGAGGTTCCACCTTTACCAGAAGCAGGCTAGTTTCTCTGTTTCCAGCAGCAGTTAGAATGTCGGTTTTGTTACTCTGGGCTTTTTTGTGTTGGTATTGTATTTGCTTTACCCATGATACTGTCAGGGCAAGTTGAAATGACAGTGTTTCTTTACAACAAAGTTGCTATGGTGAAGCTTTGATCTGCCCTGTGCATGTATGAAGTGGAAAGCCTACCAGGACTTGCCTATTGAATCACAGCAAAATGTCCTTCTTTGATACTAATGACTAGTGGACAGCTGGGATTGGTTTGTTTGTTTGTTTGTTTGTTTGTAATTTTTCCATTTTCAATTAGATTGCATTGTGGGATAGTAAAGAAAAAACCAAACAAACCACAAACCCAATCAAACAACACCCCCCAGCTCCCCACCAAAGAAAACAAAAAAACCAAACCCACCAACAAAAATCTTCTCCAAACAAAAAAATAAAAAAACAACCCACAACCACCACAAAAAGAAAAAACCCAAAACAAACAAAAAAACCACCAAAACCCCCCAAAACAAACCAACATGAAAAAAGCCCTAAACAAAAGTAGTGGTGTTGTTCTTGCAGCAAACAAGATCTTTTTAGAGACAATCCCCCACTTCCCTCTTCCTCCCAGTAAGGAATCACTCCCAGTAGCTCTCCAGTGGAAGCAGTTGTATTACTGACTGAGCCTGCAGTGAGTTCAAGCTCACTTGGCAGATTTTTTTTCCCTGCAGTGTGGAGCAGCTCTGTCTTTGTATCTGCTTTCTGACACAGTTCTACAGCAAGCCTTGAAAGTCATTCCCTCTGGAGGGGTGTATAATTGTTTGCTTCTAGGGGAGCAGAGGTTTTCAAACTCTGCTCAGTTGTTAAAGTTTGAAGGCTGATTCTTGGCCAGCCTGTACACAAAAGGAGGAGAGCAGATGAAAGCTGTAGCTTTTCCTGAATTAATGTGACATGTGTGAGATGGGAAGACCTTTCTTGTGGCTGAGCCTGCTGTGATTAGCATCTCATTTAAAATGGCCCAGCATGGGGACTGTGAGTTCATCAAGAAAGGCTGAGTTAAAGCACCTGACACGTGGTGGTTAGAAAAGCCAGATCTAGCCTGAGCTCCTGGTGGCAAAATTACCAATGACTGGATGCAGGCAAAGCAAGACACTACCTCAGCAGCCTTTGAGGAGGAAAGGGGCAGACAGGTGTGTTTGAAACAAACAGATGTGTGTGTGTGATCTCAGACCCACACTGCTCCTCTGTGTGGATGATGTGCTGTGGTATGCTGGGTGGAAGGCTGGGCACATGTTTGCTGGTATGGAGCAAAAGGCTTGGGAAGTGGAGGTCTTGCTCTGCCTGGTGTCCCTGCAAGCATGGTGCGTAAGTGGTGCTGTCTGGAGAGATGATGGACTCAGTGGGGCAATGCTAAATGAAAGAAGGTGAACTCAAGTGCTTACTCCATGCAGGAAAGCAGTGAAACCTGTATTATTTAAATGATAAGGGAGTAAACCCCTTTTACACATTTTTCCTCTGTCACCATTGCTGGCAGAAATTTGGAGAAAGAGTATTTTGTGCATCTGATAGCAGTACTAGGGAAAAAAGCTCATATCTGAACTCCTTTCAGTGCCAGGGAGACTTAGAATCAACTCCTTAGATGAAATAATCAGTGTGGAAGATTCTTCATTTCAGGTCCAAAAACGGAAAGAAATTTGTTTCCTGATTTCTATACAATTGTCTTCAGGAGGTGTCAGGCTGAAATGATAGTAATCTCATTAGAATATCTGATCTCAAAAGACTTCTGCTAAAGAAAGATTTTTTTCCTTTTTTTCCCATTTAGTTACATAGAGCTAATGACTGTATAATGTATTTCAAGTTATAAAAGCTTGTGGTTATTAATTCATTATTCTTTGAAATTCATTAAAATTGTCTGCACTCTTTAAATCAAATCCAGGGCTCAATCTTACCCTTACATACAGACTCTAGGCTTTTATTTAACCTCCACTTTAAGCTCCAAGCTTTATCCTGGTTTATCCCACACCTGGATCATGGGTTCACTGTGGGTCCAGATGCTGTCTTAGCCTTCTGAGTAAGAGCAGACATCCTGCATTCAGTCTTGCATGCTTTCTCTATGCCAGTGTGTTAGATCCTGATCAGAGGCTAAGCAGTTTTCTCTAAGGGCCTTCTCCTTTTCGTGGTTCTGGACTCTTATTGCCTGCAATGGAGTTCATAAATTAAGCTCTCAAGATAATGCCTGATGTTGGGAAGGCTGCACTGCCTACAAGTGCAGCTTCTCTCAGTTTCAAAAGTAAGGCTTGCACTTCCCAGGCCCTTCTCTTCCCTTCTCCTTTTGCAAATAGGCACCAGCAAGGCAGCAAATGTCAAAGAATAAACTGTAGCATGGAAAAGTGAAGTGCAGGCAAGGGACTGTTCTGCCAGGCACTCCTGGGCAGCTGAGATGCCTCCATCTGCAGCATGTTTCATCCAAGAGCATGACAACTGTTTGTGCCCCAGACAGTGTTTTGGTTACATAAAGCATGCATTCAGGCGTTCATTTGTAGTTTTCTCCTCACTTCCTTGGAAAGCCAGAAGCTATAGTTTTAGTTGGCTGAATTCCCTCGTGTGCCCCTGCCCTGCTTGCCCCTGCTCCCCACACAACCCAGCAGCTCAAGGAGGAAGACTCCATTGTCACTAAAAATGTTCAGTTTCCATGGTGATAGGAGATGACATCACCAGAACTTTCTCCCCTCTTGCATGCTCCCTCCCCCAACCATCTTCAACACTTTTTTTTTTTTTTCCCCAGAAAGGATCAGACCCCCACCCCCCAAAAAAAAACCCAATTCTAAATCAATTCTTCATTGCTCCCCTCAGAGTTCCTAAAACTGAGTGGGGAAATTTGGGTTGAAGAACGCTGATACCCTTGTGCATAGAGGCAACCAGGGCTGCAGATTCAGCTTGCCAGTGCCAGTGCTCCAGTTCCCAACTGTGCGCTGGAACAGGAAATTGCAGGTTTCCAGATGTTTCAAGCAGGCTGTGCTCATCACCATCTGTCCTGGTGGGAGTCCCTCTTCATGTGTGATTAGGGCTTGTCTGTCACCATTTGTTTCCCAGGGATGGGTGCATTGGGAAAGCTTGGTCTGAGGCAGCTTCAGAGGACAGCTGCCTAAAGCTGAGAGCCTTCTAGCCTTTTAAAGTTGAGATAATGTGAACACTAATCATAGTGGAGGTGTCAGCCAATGTCTGTATGTACATGCACTTAGGGGAAGAGTCACTTATTTCTGGGCTAGCACTACAACTGTTTAAGCCAGGAGGCTCTCCAGCAGAAAAAGAGGGAGCAATTTCTCCTGCTCACACTACTCTGTGAGGCACTTGTGTTTCTGTGAGGTTGGAGAAGGCACTGTCTCTCTGGGAAGGGAAATGTCCCTTTCCATGACTCTGTCCTGAGGGTTCCTGTGCAGGGAGTGGATTCATGCAATCTGCCTGACCCTGAGGGTATTAATTCCACTGAGGGAGTTTTTGTGCCTCTCTTGAGCTAAGTATTGTAATTAACAATCTGAGGTGGGAATTAGCTTTGTCTCTGCCCTGCAGCATCTCCATGCCATATTCTGTATGTGATGTACTTGTGTAAATAGGCAGGAGGGTAACGGGGGAAGGGGTTTTGCTAGATAGCTGTGGGGGTTGATTATGATCACAAGTGTGTGCCCAAAACATACCCAAAATACTTAACTAGTTGCTACTTATGAGTCCAGTGGCTGAGGAGAGGCTGGTCTGTGTTTCAGAGCGTGCCCCATCTTTGCCCCTCTCCGTTATCTCTCTGGAGCTTGCCACACAGACCTCATAAGATGTGGTCAAGTTGCATGCTGACCTTGATGACTTTGGGAGGAATGGCAATGACTTGTGGAGTTTGGAATTTTGAGATAAACTTGCAGTGTTTTTTTTTTTTTTTTTTAAACAGCTTTTAAAAGTGGTGGACATCAGAACAAGATATAGAAGTCTGTCTAAGCTGCTTCAGTGCCTTCAGTGGCAACACTGTCTCCCTATTCCAGGCTGAAATTTCCTAGGTCCTGCAGCTACACACTGCACTAGCTGCAATCTACAAGCATCTAATCAATCACAGCATCTCCTTATCGATTTTGGCAGCTGTTTGTTTTGTTTTGGTTGGTTGGTCAGTTGTGGTTTTGGTTTGGTTGTGTGGGTTTTTTTTGGTTTGGTTTGGTTTGTGTGTTTGGTTTTTTGTTTTGTTTTGTTGCTGTGGTTTTGTTGGGTTTGTTTTTTTTTTTCTCTTCTCTTTCCTCAGTCTCCCCTTCAGAAGAGAGAAAATCCCTTCCTCTTAGTAAGAACAGCAAACTTTGTGCCCAGATTCACGCTGTCCCACTTGTTCACACTGGAATACACACTATTTGCATTTCCAAGGCAGTTCATACTGCTCTATGCTGCTGACTTGTCCTCTTTTTTTCTTCTCTGTTCTCCAAGAAAAAATATGCTTCAACTGCAAAATCCATCCGTGATTTTTCTTTTATTTCTACATTTTATTTTCTGCCAGGTTGTGATAAATAAATAAAGAAGAGAGCAGCAAGAACTGTGCATTACAGAAGTACATCTGCTCATGAATGAGTCCCCATTGACTGTGGCATGTGCAGTTTCTTGCTTAGCCAGTTTTTCTCCAGCCAATGCATGTCATGATAATTTCTCATCGTTCCAGCCACATCAACATAATTACTGGTGTGAACCAGACTTGTAATCTCACAAGAAATTATAGCACATTAGTTTGATGATGTCTATTTTTCCTTAAACCTGTGCTGATTGTGGTTAATTTCATTACCCACCTTTAATCTGTAACGCATCAGAGCTGCATGCTAGCGATTTCATTGCTGTGCTGTGCTCAGCAGCAGTCCAGTCCAGCTGTTGAGATCACTGTGTTTCTAAAGTACTGGCACATCACCAGAGTATCTTTGACCCTTGGATGCTTCCCCAGTTTTCTGAGACTAATCAAAAATCATCAGTATTGGTCTAGATCGTTTCTGGCCATCTCTTTTAAACCTTGTGGATATAAATAGTCCATACCTGCTCATCCTAGACTATCCCTGCTTTTCACAGGCACAACTTAAAATACTCAATCACAGCTGGAGCTGAAACTACCTCATTATCATCTATGCCACACACATATCATCTGACCTTCCCCATAGACCTTTTTTTTTTTTTTAATTGAAGTTTTCTGCCTTTTCCACTCTGTTTGTGACAATTCTGTTTTCTTGTTCCAGTGATTAACTTACACCATTTTGTGTGCTTGTTCAATTCTTTGCCAAATTTTCTACAATTTCCATCTCCTAATTTATATTCATTGGTATCAACTTCTCCTCCCTTGCTGTTACAGCCCTGCTTTCACTTATGTTGCATTATCTTTTTAGCCTGCTCAGCTTTCTTGTCTCTGTTGAAAGCTTCTTGGTCACTTGATAAATATTCCTGAACACCAATTCATTGGTATCCACAGTTCATTGATTAAAGTCTTTGTCCTGATTGGTTTGATGCTTGGCTGTTTCCGTGTTTCCAATTGCATGAATATGGCCTCTCTAATCCACCAATTATTGATAACCTTACTTGATTTGCACATAACACATTAAATTGAGTAGAGCTGTATTTAAGTTCTGTGATTAAAAGAAAAAGGTAAAACCACTTAATGGACAATCTCTGTATCTTCCATGCTTAAATGCAGTTTTCTTTGAGTTGTAAGGCACATCACTGTAAATGCTGGGAAACTGGAAGGAGGTTTATGTGTCCTCAACACTTTGCCCAAATTCAGCTCTTGCAGATGGATGTACCTAATCACATTCCTAGGTTCCTAGATAATTCAGATTGGAAAGGACCTTATGAGGTCTCCAGACCAATTTTCTTGTTCAAAGGAGAGTCAACAACACTGAAGTCAGGTTTCTCAGAGCTGTCCAGTCAAGTCTTGAAATCCACCATAGACAGAGAGTGCAGCACATCTCCACACACTAACCCCACTGCTGATTTATCTCTGTAACTAGGCTGAGCCTCCCTTCCCTGCTTGGATTTATGACCATCTTATCTTGTTCTCCTGCTGTGAACCACTGTGAAAAGCTTGGCTTCGTCTCCTTACTGACCTTCTCATAGATACCAAGGAGGTGCTATTAGGTCCCTCCGAAATCACCTCCTCTGCAGGTTAAACAAGCCCCCACCCACTAGCCACTCCTTGCCATCCAAGTGCTCTAGCCAGCAAGGAGTGTCTTGGTGACCCTCCACTAAACTCACTCCAGTTTATCAACATGCTTCTTGTATTGGGTGCCCTGAAACCAAATATGCTATTTTAGATGTGGTCTACCAAGCACAAAGTAAAGGGGAAAATCCCTTTCCTCACAACTCTCTGCACTCCTGTTGGTGCAGCTTGGTATGCCATCAAGGCTTCCTTGCAGCAACTGAGTTTTGCCTCTTGTTCCTCAGGATCCACAGTCCCTTTTCAGCAGAGCCACTACCCCGCAGTCCTTAAGCAGCAGGTCAGTCCAGAAAAGGTGCAGGATCTTGCATTTGTTTATTTAATTTCATGAGGCCCTTGTCACCCCAATTCTCTGTTTAGGAGGAATTCTCTAATTTATAAGGCAGAAAATTAATTTGCAAGTATTAATTTCTAAATTGTCACTGATTGCATGCTAGAAAATGCTATTTTTGACAGTATGCCACTCCCCTTCCCTCCTCCTTTCTGTCCACTTGAGCCTTCCTAGCTAGGTTAAAATCCTTGACTTTAATATTCCTTTCATGTAGATCTTCCCACCAGGCTTTCTTAATGTTGTTTAGGCTGTTTATGCTCATAAACTGAGCAACTCCTATTCTCTTTATTAGCCAGCCCCCTGGCACTGGTCTATAAATGATACTGGATTTCTCCTATTTATATCTTTTTGTACCTTGATTAGTTTAGTTCTTGGCATGGAGATTCTGTAAGAATTAATGTTTTCCCCTAATTTCATCACTTTCGCCTTTTGGTCTTTCATTTAACAGTCTCCTGACTGATCAATCTGCCAGCTCCCTAAAAAACCTAATTCTTCTGTGAATGAAATGCTGGTAAACATTTGTGCTTCTCCAGGGGTAGCTAGGGCTCTCTCAGTCTCCTGCCCATTGTGGCTGGCCAAACCAGCAGTTCATTACCAGATTCCTCCACCCTCTCCTCTGCCTGTTGGCTAGAAAGGTACACCAAAGAGCTCAGCTGAATGTTTCTTGTCCATCTTCTTCAGAAATGGTCCATAGTCTGTAGCATATTGTGATAAGATAAGCAATTAATTTCAAAAGGCAAAAGGCATCATAATGGGTAAATATTTTCCTGGAAGTTTGGAAACCTTCCTAATTTTTTTTTTTTTAAATCTTCTTTCACTTACAGTGTGGCAGCACAACTGTCCCAATGTCTTGTCTTATTTAACAAAGCATCCTTTTCATTTCTGAGCAGTTATGCAGCCTTTGGAGAGGGCTGGTGTCTTTGTATAGCTGGAGATCTCTTCTCAGGCATGCCTGGTAGCCCCTTAGGTTAAGCAGAACATTTCTCTCACTCCCTGTGCCTTTTGGCTTGGTTCTTCTTCAGGAGTGTGCTTTATGCAGCTTCCGCAGTGGGAGCCTGGAAAGTGTATTGCTCTCCATTAAATGACACAATTGTTATCACTGTTTGTACCTTTTCTCTCTGATCTACTGCCCTTGATTTCTGTTTCACATAATTCCTTAGGCATTGCATCTTTTCCTCCATGAACCCTTCAGTGATGCTGCTTCCCACATTCATCCATCCGAGCTCTTTTCTAACCGGTGCAGCATCAGTGCATCTTCCTCTGACCAGTGGCTCTCTCCTTACTGGGAAGCCACCAGTTTACACTTACAGCCCCAAGTCTGCATGTGAGCCAAGGAAAGGAGGGTGGCAGCTCTCTGAAGGATGAGAGGTAACAGCCCCTCAGCCTCAACTGCCCAGCCATTCCCAGGACACTGGGATGGTGCAATGTCCTTCCCCGCTGGGAAGATGCTGCTTAGCCTGAAACGCCCTGGTTGGGCTTAATCTCATAAGACAGAGCAGTGTGTTGCCAATCTTCTGCTTTCTCTTTGCTTTTAATTAACTGTGGTCCTTCAGGGACCTGGCCAGAATTTGCATAGTTATGACTTTAAAACCACAGACCATTAAATGCTTCTTTGCAGCAGGGCAAACAGCAGAATGCTCAGCAAATCCTCGGCAGCTAATCTTTGACGCCAAATGAAAGTTTCTAGAAAATGATGGCAAGTTAAAGAAAGCTGTAATAAATATAGCAATTAGGTGTTTCAAGCAGTGATCAGATAGGGATGGAAACCAGCAAGCAGCAGCTAAACAGCATCTTAACCAAAAGCAGAAAAAGCAGAAGCACAGCCCTCCCCCCCCCCCCCCGCCCCACCAACATGCACTCATTTTTTTTCCTACTTAATGATACTAATTATTTCATTTGCTTTCTCCTAGTAAAACTCTCCTTAGATGTGCAACACATTGAAATGAAAGCAGTCATCAAAATGAAATGAATCACACCAGAAAAGAATCAAAACAAGCAGGCAGTGGTACCCTGCCTGTGCTATGTGTAGTTCTCAATTATTGACTCTGAGTTTTTTGCCTCCCTAAAAGCTAATTCCCTAGGAGGTGAATCTTTAGCTTTATTTATGAGGATAAAAAAGGCCACACCAGCAGGACCAAAATGCAGACACCGCCTTCCCCACACACCCCCCATCTCTCTCCCCCTCTCTCCCTCCCGGCTCTCTCTCCCTCCCGGCTCTCTCTCCCTCCCCGTCTCTCTCTCCCTCCCGGCTCTCTCCCTCCCGCTCTCTCCCTCCCCGCTCTCTCCTCCCGCTCTCCTCCTCCCGGCTCTCTCTCCCTCCCCGTCTCTCTCTCCCTCCCCGTCTCTCTCTCCCTCCCCGTCTCTCTCTCCCTCCCCGTCTCTCTCCCTCCCGTCTCTCTCCTCCCCGTCTCCTCCCCGTCTCCCCCCGTCTCCTCCCGTCTCCCTCCCCGTCTCCCTCCCCGTCTCCCTCCCCGTCTCTCCCCGTCTCTCTCCCCGTCTCCCTCCCCGTCTCTCTCCCCGTCTCTCTCCCTCCGTCTCTCTTTTCCCCCTAAGCAGTTAAATGCAGAGCTCAGAGCCTCTGTCCAGACTCCTGGTTTTCCAAAGTGAGGCTCTGTCTCTCGTCTTCAGTCGTCTGAGCTTGCCTAGTCCCTCTGGCTTTCTTATCACAGTGTGAAAACCTGCTTATGTCTTTTCATATCATGTCTCCAAAACTATTAAGAAACTCTGACGTTTTCTCTTGGTACACAGTTGGGAGAGAAATTGGAGTGTTCAGGGGTGTGAAATAATCACGTTCCAGACAGCAAGGGACCAGTCTCACAGGCTCTGGAAGCTTTCAGCGGCTTTTACTTGCAGAGCAATAACCAAAAAAAAAAAAAAAAAAAAAAAAAAAAAGAAGAGTTAAAAAAGTTGTTTTGCACTGGAAGGGCACCAGTTGCAGGCTGTTTGTTAAAGAACACTAAGCATCATAGTTCTGGAGCTGACTGTGTAATTAGTAATGGATCCCAGGTTATTAGGGGTTGGAAGGGACCTCTGGAGGTCTTTGAGTCCAACCTCCCTGCCAGAGCAGGACCATAGAATCTAGCACAGGTCGCACAGGAATGCATTCAGATGGGTCTTGAAAGTCTCCACGGAAGGAGACAACCCCTCTGGAGGAGCCTGTTTCAATGCTCTGTGATCCTCACAGTGATGAAGTTCCTCCTCATGTTCAGGTGGAACCTCCTGTGTTGTAGTTTATATCCATTGCCCCTTGTCCTATCACAGGGTGCAACTGAGCAGAGCCTGTCCCCTCCCTCTTGACCCCCAGCTCTCAGATATTTATAAACATTTATTAACTCCCCTCTCAGTCTTCTCTTCTCCAGACTAAAAAGCCCCAGGGCTCTCAGCCTCTCCTCACAGGGCAGTGCTCCAGTCCCCCTCTATCACTCCTTGAAGAAACATCTAACTTTTTGCTAACAGAATTATAGCCTCTTTAATTAGTATTCCTTTTTTTTTTTTTAAATTATTAAAGGGGGGAGGAAAGGATTAAATTTTTGCAGTCCTTGTTTTACTAGCAACAGATTTATTTTTTTCCCTCCCTTCCCCCCCACTACTTCTGTCTTTCAGCTTTTATGTCAGCAGAGAGTTGTCTTTAAAATAGATAAGCAAGAGTACTTAGCTGAGGAGGCTGTGGTTTGCAGAGCAATTTAGAGACCTACTGTGTAATGTCTGGCCATGTCCCATATGATGTTCTTCCATCCTTGCTACAGTAAGGTGTTGAAAGGAGTTTGGCTCATCTATTTAGGGCACATTTTGAAGCCCAGCCCCTGAGGCACAAAACTGCAAAATGTGTACAAATGGCTGCATGGCTTGCTCTTTAAATACTTATCAAGCAAGTGGGTTCAGTGCTGGGGACTGCCTGGCAGCCCTGTGCCTCCTGCTCCATGGAGCAACCTGCGTACGTGTAGCAGCAGATCAGGGCCAAATAATCTGGTGGCTGGGAGCTAGAGCATCTGTGAAGACAACATTTTTAAGGAGTTTGTAGGTGACTGCAGGGCCCTGTGGCTTGTGACTACACGTGGCTAGGGGCCTGCATGTGCTTCACCCACCCCATGGGGGCTGGCACCCTGTGCTGTCTGAAGCCCCTGCCCATTCCCACTTGCCCGGTAAAGGTTGTGCCTCTGCAGCTGTGAACAGGTGAAGGAAATGGGAAAATGGGCCACAACACAAATCTCTGAGCAGGGAGAAGTCTTCCATTTCTTTCCTAGCTCCTTACTTTTGAGGGCAAGTAAGCATGTGGCTCCAGCTGTAGAGCAAAAGGGCTCTCCTGGTGCAGAAATGTAAATAGATAGGTCCTGCAGAGGAGCCCTGCAGACCTGGGGCTGGCAGGTAGCCTGTTTGCATGCTCTGGGTGGTTCTTCTCTCTGCTGCTAAATGCATGTCTTGTAGCTGCAGGCTCAAGGTAGAAGCAGTAGCCCTCCTCTCTTGCCCAGCATCTGGCCAGGCCTTGTCAAAATCTCCTAGCTTTGCTTCCAATGTCTCCAGATGGATTTGTGAGAGATTGGATTAATCTGTCGTCAGTGCCTGCCTGCTTACAGCTCTCCTTGTGTACAGGCCAGGGCATGTCCAGTCTTGCCAAAGGCTTACAGGAGAGGTCTTGAATACCACCTGTGCTCCACACTGGCTATTCAAATGCTTGTTCTTCTTCCTGCCTCTTTGCTGTTGCTCCAACACAGATGATCTCCACTATCCAGGCAGTTGTGGGCACCAGTAAGTGGATTTTGCTGCCTGCCCTCCCTCTTTTGCACACCACAGGCTCAACTAATGCAGCCTAAGGGGGTGCCTGGTCAGTCCTATTCTCCACATCCCATGCCCACTGCTGTATCTCTGGTTATAGAAGGCCAGAACTAGATGGATCTAGCAATGCATTTCATCAGAATGACTCATTAAGATAAGAGGGGAGATATGTATATACCATTGAAATATATCATCCTGTGGGAGGGCCAGCTTTGCTCCTTTTTGTCATGGTAGCCACAGTCTTTGAAGCCAGAGCAGAGGCAGTGAGCCCTTCCCCTCACATTGGTGTGTGCTGCAGAGGTGGGAGGATACAAGGGTGAATGAGTCTACACCACCACCCCACACACTGCAGATGGGAGATTGAAGCTGTGGAGTGGCTCACACATGGCTCACATATTCAAGGGATGGACACCTTGGTAAACAAAGAGGTGTCAGTCATCTCCCACTTGGGATGCCAGTATCTGAATAAAAAAACTCAGGGAAACCTGGCAGACTTAGTCTTATATTTTTCCCTGTGACTCCTATGTTTTGGATCTTCGAAGTGGTGGACATTTCAGCTTGTGGAATTTGGCCAAACAAGGGGCCAAAGACAGAAAGGCATGTTCTTATACACAGAAGATATTGGTTAAACCACATCTAGTCATGGTGTAGGTCCATGTCAGGCTTAGACTCATGATTATAGCTGAGAAGGTAAAGGATTTTGGAATAGAAAGCAATGAAATAATCTTCTATCTTGGTTGCTCCAGATGCTCATAGATGCAAAGACCAAATTAAAATCCAGAGGCAGGAAAAGCTTCACTTTCCACAGAGACTCATAAGCAAGCCTGAAATTACAGCTAGGAAGTCACAGCCATAAAGTTTCTGGCTTCAGTGCCAACTCCAAATGTATTGGAAAAAGAAATATGAATTGATTAGAATGCAGTTAATTAGATTTCAATTGAAAATCCCTATCAGAGAAGGGGAATTAGGCAGCTTTTGAATTTGACAAAACCACACTGACTTTGTCTCCTAAGAAAAATATTGCCTCAGTATTTTTCATGAATGCTTCCAGAATCCATTTTAAAAATTATTTCTTGGCTGCCAGTTCTCAGCAAACAGAAGTTCAGGAGCTAAGATTAGGAAAGTTAGTAAGTATTTAATAAAGGTGTAAGGAGGTGGAAATGTGAAGAGGTAAATGGTCAGGTTTGAACTGATCATGGATTTCATCAAGTGTAGCTGTGAGGAAGCTACTAACCAAGCAGTGCAGAAGTACATTATCTCGGGTTACATGGACATCAGAGAGGGTCTGGACTCCTTGCATGATTTTCACGTTCTCACTATGTCTGTTTTAAACAGTTTTAATTTTTCTGCCTCCAGCCCATTGCTTAGTCTGCTTTCTCATGTCTGGCACAGAGCCATGCTGGCCATGAGTTTCTGCTGTTGGGCAGTGATTACTGCTCTCCTGCTCTGCCCTGAGTTTCATTGCTGGTGCACAAGTGGGGAGTGCCAAGACAGATTGAAGCTCGTAGGTGCACAGTAGCAAAAGGGGTGCCAAGCTGTAGCTGATGAAGTTATTCTGCTGTTGTTGAGACCTCATGAGGAGTGAGGGTTTGTGAGGCTGGTGGCTTGCATGCCTTCTTGTCCCCCTGTGCTCGCTGTCTGCTCCAGTGGCTTGGCATGAGACAAATGACCAGGGTCAATGTGCTAACAAATTGCTCATTTGCTCCTCACACTAACCTGGTCTCATCTCTGTTAAACTCCAGGTCTCTTGTGTGTTCAGCTGAGCAGACTTGCCTGGGCCATAGGCTAATGTTTAGCAGCTAAGCCAGAGACTAATGAAGCAGGAAGGGTGTTTCCTGATAGGCATCCCCCCTGCTTCTGCAGGATGAAACCCCTGTAGGCAGCTGATGCCCCTATCCATTTCCTACCCTGTCAGTGTTCCCACCAGGCATTAAGCTGGATCTGTATGGCATGGGGATAGTGCATACATCAACCCCCTCTCATTTCAGAAGGGTTTCATGTGGTAAGTTTTGAAGAAGAAAATCTCTAGCAAGGGAAGAAGAATTTCTACTGTATAAATTCAATTATCCTGACAGCTCAGTGCTCAAATTCCATCACAGACCAGGAGTTTCTCTCTGATTTAACACAGTTCGACCTCCCTAACCTGCCCCTGCGCTCACACACCCACGCCAGAGGCCACAAAATGCTTTAGTGGTGCCAGAAATGAGTTACCATTTCCTTTGGGATAGATACATCCTCCCCTGCCCCATCACGATAAGGGGAAAGGACAGCTTTGCAACCACCACAGGGGCTTTCCCCACCCCCTACATCCCAAACTGTGACTGACTGCCACTGGACCTTAAAGGATCTAAGGCAAACAAGACACGAACAAAGAAGCCATGCTTAAGCCAGCCAATAAACATGGGGGAACTAGATGAAGGGCAGGTTCTGAGGGCTACACTTGCTACCACAAAGCAAGGAAAAGGAGCATGAAGACCTCATGGAGTTTAATAAGAAGGAAACAGTTTTGTATTAGCTTTAATCTTTCCTGGTTCTTGGCTTATGAGCACCCAGTAAACACATGGTTCCCCAGGTGGCTGCTGTGGTAAGGATCAAAGCACAGAAGGTCAGATGCCTGCATGAAAGTCCAAATAAGCACTATGTGCCCAATCCACCATCACAAGATCATGAGGAAAAAGGAAAACATGAACCTCCTGACATAAACCTGCTACTGTTACTACTCTCTGCTATGAGCCCTTTTGACTCTCTGTCAACCTGTCACCACCTCCACATGTGGCAAGAGGTCAGGCACAGCCCAAACCTAAAGGTGGTTAACTGTAGAGGGTTCCCAGGTAGTGGGGAGCAGGGCTGGCTGGAGAAAGATAAAAGCAAAAAACAGCTGAGCTGGCAATCCCTGAAATGCTTCAGATGCCCAGAGACTCCAGCAGAGCTGCTTAGAGATCCTATTTTGTTAGAGAAGGGAGGCAAACATTTGGATTCATTGGTTTTACCTACACAGAAAACGTTTGGTGTTTTTTTTTTTTTTTATGAGTGTGAACATAAACTGATGCTAAAGCCATCACTAGGGCAAGAGCAAGCTGCCTTAGTGCCAAATTGCCCCAGAATTGTGTTTGGAGTTGCTCTGGATATGATTTCCCTGACTACAGCAGACCAAACTCATCCATGGGGATTTAAACATCCTGGATGTTATTATAGACAAGCCTATAGACAAGGAGGCCTCAGGAAGAACTGTAGGCAGAAGGGGTCTGCTAAATGAGCTGAAGCCCTGGGGCCTGCTACAGCTGAGCTTATTTTTGTTAGGAGTTGCTCTCTGAAAAATTTAGCAGTTGGCCTTCTCTGCCCCATCCTTGGGAACAGCCTGCTGTGTTTTTGCTGGTGCAGTGACTGAGTGGTGGTTTTTTTTTCCCAGCTAAACTGGAATGTAATTGCTGCAAACCTGTAGTCACCAAGGGCTGCAGGAGGCTGACTTGCTGGCTGTTTGAACTGCAGAGTCCCAGC
This sequence comes from Indicator indicator, assembly GCF_027791375.1. Taxonomy (NCBI): domain Eukaryota; kingdom Metazoa; phylum Chordata; class Aves; order Piciformes; family Indicatoridae; genus Indicator; species Indicator indicator. Next base: position 7,999,465 of record NC_072023.1, on the reverse strand, counting down.
TAGGGCAGCATTTATCCTGCTCTGGAAGGACCCACACTCACTGCTTTGATAATTATTAATTTTCTAGTGACACACAGCCTGGCAAGCTCATTCCAGCTAGGACAGGGCAGGGATGCACTCAGTAACCTGGCTAAGGTCACTCCTATTCTAATGGCAGCAATGTAGCCACAAGAGGACAAAACTGAAATGGTTTGTAAACAGAGGGTTTATTTTTAAATTAATTTTGCATGGTTAAGTCTAAGAAAGGATGTTGCCTTTGCCCATTGATTTATTCTCAGCCCTAGCCCTGCACGCTTTCCCTGTGCTCAGTTTCTGTGAGGGTCTGTGAGGGTCGTGGTATTCTTCATGGCTTCTCATTTGGTCAGTTGTGGTGCAGAAAAGACCACTTTTTGAAAATACAAACCTTCTTTGTCAGATGTCAAATAAGCAAACAGCCACAGTGTCTTTCCAGTTTGTTCTCCTGCTGCTCAAAGCTATTTTTTGTTTGCCTTCAGAGATCTGACCTCAGGCCAGGGCTCTAGGAAACATGTTGGATTTTTTTTATTATTTTTTTTTTTTTTAGGAGAGGAAAGGAAGTTCCTTGGAACTTGACCAAGCTTCTCCAAGCTATATGCTTCCAAGCTTCTGTGTCAAGTCCCTTGTGATGTAAAGAGGTGTGAGCCCATGGCTGTGTCCATATGCTGCTTTGCCCATAACCATAGTTCCAAAGCTTCAGCAGGTCTGCCTACTTCTGGAGCACAATGTCTTGAGTTATGCTTTCGAAGCAAGGCTGATCAGAGCTTCTGCAAGGCCCTTTGCACCATGTGTGCTGTTTGTGTGATACTCTGCAGTCATGTCTGTGCATTTATATGCATGTGTGTTCTTCCTCCTTCTGTACCCACTTCCCAATTTCATCTGATTGCATCCCAAGCCTCTCTCTATCACTAATGCCCTCCGTGGGCTAAGTGTTGCTGCTTGGTTTGGGAAAGGTTTTTTGAGGGGGTTATTTTTTGTGGGGGTGTGAATATTTTAATTACTTGCATGAAATCCCTTCTCTTTCCTTCTGCACTCAGTGTATCTGGAACTGACAGCTCCAGGGAGGTAAATGAATGCCACTGCATTTCAGAGGAAGAATTATTTCATGCAATTACCCTAAAAGTGCATGAGAGAACAGTGAAAGGAACAGGAGAGGGAGAGAACGAAAGAGAGCATGAGGAGGAATAATCACAACACTTCGACAGGTTTACCTCGTTGTGTTTGAAAATCTATCACTCTGACAAGTCCTCCTTGTGAAAGGTGTAGACAGATAACTAGACATTTGCTCTTTGAGGTCCTTTAGAGTGAAGGGGGTGATCAATAGGAGGATCAATGCTTTCATTCAAGTCCTTTCTCTGATATTTCTTACAGACCAGCTGTGCACAGACACTAGCTGTACCCCATTTCCCTCTCAACGCCTCACTCAGGCTCTCTGATTCACTCCTTGGTTGTTCCTGGTCAGAGGGCTTTGGGTGGACTTCAGGTTGCAGGATTATTGACTTGTGGGTCTTTCTATACAAATTATAATGGGTTTGGCTTGAGAAGGGATGCTGTAACAAAGGGCTCTGTCCCCTGATCCCTCCCTGTCTCTTGAGCATGTTGAAAGGCCAAGGAAAAGGGAGCTCTTTTCATCATTCATACCTGAGAAAAGATTCAGGAGAAGTGGTTCCCATCCTGACTCTGCTGCTATTTCATCTGCAAAATTTATTACTCTCTTGATACTTCTGTGATCCTCTCTGCACATCAGGGCCACCCTGGGGAAGCTGCTGACAACAGCTCACTGTGTTCACTAAAACATGCAAAATGCTCAGGTGGAAAGTGCTGGTCAGGGTAAATGATTAGGACCATCCAAGAGGCAGGGAAGTTACTGGACACTTGCCATGCTGGATGAGGAGGGAAGCAGTGGGCTTGAGGGGTCCTGGGCCATGTCACTCTTTTTCACCTGTGCCTGCTGCTCTTGCAGGGAAGCCAATGGACTAGTCATGGCTGTTTGTACTTTGAGGTAATTTAGGGAGCACGCTGTTGGGCTAGGAAAGCTAAGGTCTCTCATATGTCTAAAATTAGGCTTTCCCCCTCTTGGCTGGTGTCAAAAAGGAGTTTTTCACAGCTATGGGAAAAGTCTTCTCATCTAACTGAAGCAGTTACTGCTTTAAGTAGAGAGTTGGTTCCATGAGAGGTGAAACAACTTAGCTGAAGCCACCTTCACAGACTGCATCCTGTCCTGTGAGATGAGTCAAACATGGGGAGCACCCTGCTCTGCTGCAGGTAACACTCCATAAAGCGGGCTATGCAGCCCCCTCCGCCTGGCCTCATGAGAAAGGTACTCGCCACATGTGTGCCCTCTTCAGGAGTGCATGCTTCCTGTTGGGCATCTTCATGCAGCCCCTTCACCCCCTGACAGCTGCAGCAGGTAAACATCATTGCAGCTCCTGTCCTGCATCCACGTGGCACATTCTCACCACTCACTGCCTTGCTGTGGACAAACTGTTTTCTGTCAGGGGAACGTTGGGATCCAGTCCTGCTTCTGGAGGCTTCAGCTTTACTCCCAGGGACTTGGGCTTCATTCCTGTGACTTCCAGAAGCCCTTCAATGAAGAAACGTTGGCTCTGCGGCTCAGACCAAAATTTTGTGTTCTTTTAAACTTCCTTATTTTCTCTTTTTCTCCTCTTCTGCAGGATGGTGGAGTACTCCCTGGATCTGCAAAACATTAACTTGTCTGCAATCCGTACTGTCCGTGTCCTGAGACCCCTGAAAGCGATCAACCGTGTGCCTAGTAAGTCATGTGTCCCTCTCACACCTGCTCAGCTTGGGCTGTGGGGGTACTTGATCTGTGATACTGTGTGTGGTGGTGGTCTCTATGTGAGGCTCAGGTGCAAACTGAATGGAGACTACTGCATGATGTGTGCAGGCTTTTGCCCACCATGGGGCCAGGAAGTGCCATTGGATGGGTGGTAAAGCCACAGTCTTCTGGCATATCAGCCCTGGTCATCCTTTGTGCAGGGCCATGCTGATGGCTCAGGAGCTGAAGCTGAACAAAGTGCAAATAAAGGAAAGGGGTTTTTCTTCCTCATACTGAAAGACATTGTGGGTTTGATAATGTCTGCAGCCTCAAAAGGAGATGTGTGTGCAGTCTGGTGAGGGATGAGGGGAGGGAAGCAGGGTGAATTGGTTTGCTCAGGCTTTCACACACTCTTCCAGGTCCTCTCATCTGAAAAATTTTCATGCCATTAGAGCTTAGAGGTGTGTAGCACCAGTTATTTTCTCTCTCCACCTCACCCTGTGCTTTGTACTCCCTCTTTTGCGCCAACTCTCCCTACTGTGAGCTGGCATGTGTGTATGAGCCAGGCTGAGCATTGCAGGGCACGTGCTGCTGGGGCTGCATGGGAGCTGGGATGTGTCAGCAGCCAAAATGCTGCTCACCAATACCGTTCAGGTCTGAAATGCAGCCCTCAGCTCAGATCTGCATACAAACCAGAGAGGTCCTGCAGCCCTGGCATGTAATCCACAGCCCTGCAGCATGTGCCATGAGCATGCTACTCCTACAGTGGAGGTGGCCCCTCCATAACCCTCACTTCCTTCCTTCCCAGAGGATGGGAACAAGACCAACTTCTACAAGTCCTATGAGGAGCGGCTGAGGGAGCTGGGGGTGTTTAACCTGGAGAAGAGGAGGCTCAGGGGAGACCTTATTGCTCTCTACAACTGCCTGAAGGGAGGTTGTAGCCAGGTGGGGTTGGTCTCTTCTCCCAGGAAACCAGTGACAGAAAGAGAGGACATAGTCTCAAGCTGTGCAGGGGAGGTTTAGGCTGGATGTTAGGAAGAAACTCTTCACAGAGAGATTGGCAATTGGAATGTGCTGCCCAAGGAGGTGTTGGAGTCACCATCCCTGGAAGTGTTTAAAATAAGACTGGATGAGACACTTAGTGCCATGGATTAGTAGATTAGATGGTGTTGGGTGATAGGTTGGACTTGATCTCAAAGATTTTTTCCAAGCTGGTTAATTCTGTGACTCTTCACTGTGCTTTGCAGGTTTTGTTGGAGCCTGTTTCTTACCTCTTTCACCTTTTCTTTTCTTTTTAAAAAATTTTCTCATCAGTGTTGTTCTGCCTGTAACCCTGGAGCAAGTAAGCAGGTGTTGTTGTTATTTAAGTGCAGGAAGCATTGATGGAGGTGGCTCAGGCTTCACAGTGGTTTTATCCAGGTGGATGGAAGTGAACTGGCAGGCAGGTTGCATGCAGTTTGGCTCAGGTGGTTGCAAGAGCACTGAGCTCAGTCCTCTATGTCACTCTGTTTCTGGCTACTCTCTGTGCAAAGGCAGCAGCTGCCACATGCAGCTCTGTGAGGTTTCAGGCATTCTTTTTGCAGGTTTTTCTGTCTTGGAGAATGGCAGCAGGTCTCTTTGCTCTTCCCCATAATCTCCCTATCAGGCTGTCTGCAGTGGCTAAGACCTTGCCAGAGCTCTCCTAATCCTCTCAAACTCAGATGCTCCTTTTTCTTTTCCAGATCTTACAAACTTTGCAAAGGCAGCCTCCCAGTCTTCCTCCTATGATTTTCCTTGTGCCAGAGTCACTTTCACAATGCCACCTATTTCCTGAACATGGTCCAGGGACAGATTTTAGTATCTCAGATTCTGTTCAAAGCCTTTCTAGAAGGCTTTTTTAGATCTTGTGCCTCTTCCTTGGGTGTATTTTTCTCTCTGAGCAATAGCCAGGAATATAGGGTGCCAAAAGGTGTGAGGAAGGAACTGTGGCACAATCTGATGTGCCCAAAGTGGCAGGAGGGCACCAGGCAGAGGAGCTGGTTTGGGCACTGAGTGTATACTCAGGTGCATACCAAGCCCATCATGGGGTGATAAAGAGGGGAGCCATGGTCCTTCTCTGGACACGTTGAATGATACTCAACCAACTCTTGCATATGTCTCTTGTAGGGGTTGCTGTTAATTGCTGGACCACAGTGTAAAGTCAGGAGTAAAGCTTGACTGACAAAGCCAAGGTCTTGTTTAATTCCTGGTTATCTCCTGGAACAGCTGGGGTTGTTCCCTGCCAGCAGGAGCTGCCCCAGGAAGAGCAATGTGAGCAGCATCAGAACTGGCTCATCAGGGATCTGCTTTGTCCACGCAGAGGCACCAGGGAAGCTTTCAATCATGTTTGCCTGACCTTTGCAGAGCATAGGCCATTGAATTTCCCCAGACTGTCCCAGCCCTGATGCTGTCTGTCTGCTCAATTTATCAGCATAAAATTCTACCTGTGTGAAATTGATGCTGTTTTAATTTCCACTCTGTGGTTAAATCTTTATGCACCTTTCTTGCTACATAAATTTGTAGCTATATGCAGAGAACGTTTTGGGAGAAAGACAGTCTGTCATTAATTTACAGGGAAGAAAAAAAAAGAAATCACATTCCCTGGGAGAGGAAGCACTGACCTGAGGGGTGAAGACTGGTGAAGAGGCTGTAAACAAAGGCTTGTGATAAATGGGCATGATCTGCGTTGGAAGGAGGTGCCCAGTGGGGTATAGCAAACATAACAAATGGGACCTTTGGCCACAAATCTTTTTTTAATGTCGTTTTAAAGTTCTTCATTACTGATCTGAAGCAAGAGAAAAGTCTATTAGTGAGATGTAGTGATGATACTAAGCTGGAGGTGTTGCAGGTGCAAGCAAAACAAGTGGGAAGTAAAACAACAGGAGGCAGGGAGACTGAGGTCGTGGTAGGAGTGTGAGATACATGAGGAGAGGCAGGAAGGTTAATCCCAAGGACAGATATGTGACAGTGTTTAGAAGGCTGCGATGGGACAATGTGGTCAAGCCTTCACTGGTGGCCATTTGAAAGGCTTCCATATGGGCACCCGGGTAGGAGCTGCTTTTTGGGGAGAGTCTGGTCATGTGGACTGAATAATCACAGTTTATTATTAGGAGGATGGACAAAATTATTAGGAACATGAGTGATTACTGCACGAGTGGCAGAGTGCTAAAGTGGTCTGTCTGGGTTGATTGTTTAGTGCCCAAAGAACAGCACCATTGGAATGCTCAGCCAGCATTTGAAGAGTCTGCATACCAAGGTAAAAAAAATCTGGAGAAATTTGAGAGAAATTTTATACTCTGTGAAGGAAGAAAAAAAAAAACAACCCCAAAACAACCAGTAGCAGAAAATTAGGAGGGAGGAAATTCAGAATGACTCTAAGGAAACAATAGAGACATGAGAGATTAGAAAGTGTCACCTATTAAGTAAGTTAAATAAATTTATTTTGTATTCTTGGCAAGTAGGCAAAGCTGAAGTTTAAATGCCCAAATTGGATATGTCTAAAATCTGGTTACCTGTGCTCATTCTTAATGTGTTACTGAAAGCCCTTCCTCACAGGGAGACTTGTGAGGCTTTGAAACAATATCCCAGAAGGAGCTGACAAATGCTATTTGTGTGTGCCATACTCATTATGTGCAGTCTAGAGGATGCATAGACTCTCCTACCTGAATTGTGACACAAGAAGAAAAGCACATCCAGTTCAACCAAAAGGTGGAAAATTCCTGTTAAGGAAGAAGTTCTCCACCCGTTTGCTATTAGGCTGTAAAGCTTGCTGCCATGGGAAATCCTTCCAGACCCAAAGTAAAAGGCACTGTGTAAGTAAAGTAAGAAAATCGTGATTGTCCAAGGGATGAGAGCTCGTGGACAGACATTTCTAGATATCAAACCTCCTTATTTCAGAGTTAAAACTAATCCTTAGCTGCTGGTTTTCAGCAGTTAATTGCACTTCTTGCAGTTCTTAGCAAGATGTGCTCCTGACTGTTCTGGATTTCACTTCTGGATGAAGTTTGTGGCTCTGCCCTGCTTGATCACTCCTCCACTTGCGTGTCAGCTTTGAAGTATACCAGAGAAAACATGAGGCATCACCCTCAATAATATGTATCACACCTTCATTAGTATTCCTGCTTCTCTCTTGCATTCCTGGCTGCAGCCCCAGGAATGCTGCCTTTTGAGGTTTTTGTTTGAAAATGCATGAAGAAAAAAAAAAAATTAGTGATTGTTCTGATCCTATTACCATGTGTAAAGAGGTGAGGTGGTGTGACCAGTCCTGCAAGTCACTGAAGAACTGTAAAGAGCTAAAAAAAAGTCCTCTCCAGGTCTCTGTCAGAGGTAGCTGCTTTCTGCTTTGGGTATATCCATGTCCTGGTTTTGGGGTGAAATTCTGCATCCATTTGTTGTCGTTTTCCTTTTGCAGTTATGTGGCAGGTTGCTAGGTGAAACGTTGCTGCTTCTGCCAGCTCTTTCATCCCTTCTTCTCGTGGCAAGGCACAAGGCTTGGGGGGAGGCTGGTTTTGTTCTATTTCTGCCTGCTTTTGAGGAGGTAGTCTGTAGTCATTTCTGATCATTTGAATTTCTTTTGCTTCTGTTATTTTGGGGTTTTTGACATCAGAGCAGAAAATGTTTCTTCAGTTTACTCCTTCTTGTCTTATGCAAAGAAGAATCCTTGTAACATATTTGATGTCTTCCAGTTTCCACTTAGAATTTAGTTACTGGTTCATCATTTGCAAGCAGATTACTTGAGCTGAGCACACTGTAAGAAAGTGAAGGAGTCTGTTGCAGAGTGTTGCATAGCAACTTTATTAAACAGAAAGTGCATACATGTTCTAATACTTGGGGTGTAAGTGCAGTAATACTTATGTGGAGGTATAGGCATTAGATGTATAATGTTGCATTCTTATTACTAGCTCTGCAAGAAATAGAATTTCAGATCTTTGGGAAGTTCAGCTCTTTCTAAATATGTGTTTTGGTTTTTTCCCCCCTCAGTCAGAGTAAGAATAAGAATAAACATTTCCTACCCATTTTAATCTGGTTTTATTCTGCCTCATTTTCGGTGGTTTGTTTGGCTTTTTGATTATTCCCCCCTCCTCATACTGGGCCATGCCAAAGAGGTTTCAAAGTCTAAAAAACCTCAACTATGCCATTCTAGTACAGAATTGCTTTCCTCTCTTCTTGTCCTCCTTTTTGCTAAATGATGTTTCAATAACAATCACAACACTGAAGTGTTTCCATTTCAGTGAAATAGCTTTTCTTAGATGTAAGCCAAGGCTTGTTGGTTTAATCTTTTTTATGTTTTAATCTTTCTTACTGTCACCAGCAGACTCAGGAATACAGCTGACATCTTCTAACTCATAACTCTGCCTTCAGCTCACCAGACCAAAGCACCAATATAAGATAGTCTGAAGGAGCTGAACCCTGGAATGGGAGAAGCAGATGTTTTGTATTTATATGCCTACCTTAAATCTGTATTCAACCCTGAGCTACCTGAGTTTGGTGCTGCAGCAGTGCCTAAGAGTGGTCAGCCTATGAACCCCACACTTGGCACAGGGGAAATATTGATGGCATTTAGTTCTCTAAATGTGTTTTTGAAGAACTAATTTCACTGATGAGTGTGTGTGAAATTAGCTTTTGAGCTGAGATATATCAGGCTGTAAAACACTCTCATTTACAGCTAGATCAGAAAAAAGCAAGTTCATTTGACAAGCACAGTCCTGCCCTAGCAGTTGGAAGTGCAAAAGGGTGATGAGATTCCTCTTCTAAGAGTCCTTCCCTACTGGGTCTTTGCTTCAGATGCCTCAGTCATCCTGAAAGAGGACTGACACTTGCTTGTTATCTATCCAATGCTAATTTCCTTTCAGAAATAAACTCTTCCATTTGACTCTTTTGGAAGTAAATATTTTCCCTCCCAGCTTTATTTGTAAACTGATAACCCAGACTCAGCTGTTGTTGTATTTTCCAATTACTTAAACTCAGCCCATCCACAGTTCTTTGTATAAGTTGTCCTTGTAAACTTTTGTTATCACATCTCAGTGACACACAAACCACTTGCAAGTGTGTATGCACACAGATTTATCCATGCTCAGCCAGAGTCCTCAGCAGGTCAGTACAGGGACAAAAGTAATGTTCTCTGACAGCGTTCATGCACAAAAGTTAGGATGTTAAAAAAGCCCTTTTTATTCCCTGCTCAGGCTATGTGTGGCTCAAAGAAGCTGACAGCTTTCTGTAGGCTCTGTCCCAGGTAGGTGGGCAGTGAAAGGATGGAGAAAAGCTGACAGGGGATGGACCTCACCGACAGGGTCATATTCAGTTTGTATCCTCCCTTCCCAACCCAATCTCCTAGCCAAGTGCAGTGATGCACTGAAGAGAGCAAGGTGATTTATTTCTGGCCATTAAAGGCTGCCTTTACTCGGAGAGGGGGCAGATGGGAGATGAAATTGTAACTTAAAGCTGTATTTTCCTGTATGTGAAGCTCTTTATCAAGTCAGTTGAGCCCTACCTCAGACGTGCGTGTTCAGGATACAGAGCAGTGGTGTGAGGGGAAGGAGAGCAGCATGAGGATCAACAGAGAACAGAGCAGGGCTTGAAGGAGAAAAGCACAGGAGGCCAGTATAGGCTTTGCTAGGCACAGCATGCAAAGGCATGATGCACTTCTGTGTGTAGGGTAACACAGCAAAGGTGAGGGTGGAGTGAGCGAGAGAATGGGAGGAAATCAAAACTGAAACAAGGACAAAGACCAGTATAAGAAAGCTTATTGACTCTCAGGTAATACTCTGGGTGGGTCTGCAAATCAGTTCTTCTCTGGGACTTTTTAACAAACTGAGCAGGCTGTAACAGACTCCACATCTTGTAGTGCTGAAGGAGGTCTTCAGATGCTGAAGAGAAGCTCCAGTTTTATTTGCTCGTTGTCTGATCTCAGTGCTGTTTTTCATGTGCAATCTATTGCCATGTGTTTAAATGAGTAATCAAAGTAAATCTGGGGGGAGAAAACCCCCCAAACAAAAAGGGAATTACATCCCTGTGTTAGTGTAGCATCGTGGCAGGCAGTTGAGGAACAGTGAAGTGGAGGAAATATAGACTGAGTAATGCCTTTTTTTGTACCATACATTGCTCAGTCCTTTTTTGTTATTGCAGTCACAGGTCATGGGAGAAAGTCATCTTTCCCTCTCTGAAGTAGTCTGCTCCATTTCATTGTTATTATAAACAACTATTCAGAAGTCACAAATTATGTGCTTATAGGTTGTCAAATGGGCTTAAAACTATGAGATATGAAAAATGAAAAGGAAACAAAAACATGCCATGGCTTTCGGATATTTAGACCTGTGACTCAGATCTTGTAGTCCTCTTTCTCTCCTTTTTTCTTCCCCACCATAGTAGTGAGGAATTATTTTCTTTTCTTTTCTCTTTTCTTTTCTCTTTTCTTTTCTCTTTTCTTTTCTCTTTTCTTTTCTCTTTTCTTTTCTCTTTTCTTCTCTCTTTTCTTCTCTCTTCTTCTCTTCTCTCTTCTTCTCTTCTCTCTTCTTCTCTTCTCTCTTCTTCTCTTCTCTCTTCTTCTCTTCTCTCTTCTTCTCTTCTCTCTTCTTCTCTTCTCTCTTCTTCTCTTCTCTCTTCTTCTCTTCTCTCTTCTTCTCTTCTCTCTTCTTCTCTTCTCTCTTCTTCTCTTCTCTCTTCTTCTCTTCTCTCTTCTTCTCTTCTCTCTTCTTCTCTTCTCTCTTCTTCTCTTCTCTCTTCTTCTCTTCTCTCTTCTTCTCTTCTCTCTTCTTCTCTTCTCTCTTCTTCTCTTCTCTCTTCTTCTCTTCTCTCTTCTTCTCTTCTCTCTTCTTCTCTTCTCTCTTCTTCTCTTCTCTCTTCTTCTCTTCTCTCTTCTTCTCTTCTCTCTTCTTCTCTTCTCTCTTCTTCTCTTCTCTCTTCTTCTCTTCTCTCTTCTTCTCTTCTCTCTTCTTCTCTTCTCTCTTCTTCTCTTCTCTCTTCTTCTCTTCTCTCTTCTTCTCTTCTCTCTTCTTCTCTTCTCTCTTCTTCTCTTCTCTCTTCTTCTCTTCTCTCTTCTTCTCTTCTCTCTTCTTCTCTTCTCTCTTCTTCTCTTCTCTCTTCTTCTCTTCTCTCTTCTTCTCTTCTCTCTTCTTCTCTTCTCTCTTCTTCTCTTCTCTCTTCTTCTCTTCTCTCTTCTTCTCTTCTCTCTTCTTCTCTTCTTTTTTTTCTTGTGATCCAAGACTGTCAAATCATGGCAAGATTTCATGCCTGAAGGTTTATGCCACGCATCCCAAGACTCCCGATAAAAATCGCAAGATTTAGCAACAGCACTTTGGAGTTGGTGTTATTGGAAGCAAAGCAAGGCTGGAAGAAAAAAAAAAACCTCTACAACAACAACAAACCCCCAACAACCAAAAACCAGTCATAAAAAGACCTTCACTGGAATCTTTATTTCTCCTTTCCCCTCCTAGGGGAACCTGCACAGCCAGGATTTAAAAAATGCTCAGCACTTTGCAGCTCCCATTGTGACAATTCTGCTGCCTGTTCAAACACGCTCAGCCTGCAGTGTACACACTGCTCTTGAAAGCCCAGCCACGTATTTTGCTGCCTAAATGGGAGCTGGGCTGTTTTGCAAAAATCTGTCCCATGGGACCTATCAAGCAGTAGATACCATGGAAATGTGAGCAATAATGACAACACGTTATAGGGTGAAAGATAACGTCGTATTACACTAATGCAAATTATACTCCGTGCCTGTGTGTGGGCAGGGCAATTTACAACCAGAACCTGAAATTTCTCAGCCTTCATGTATTTAGGGCCTGATCCTCCTTTTCACACACATCTCACCTCACGTCATGTCACTGCCTGCAGTCGAGAAGAGACATGCGATTCAGGCTGGTGACAGCAAGAGGAAATCAGCTCCCTGTGATCTTAACCAGAAGTTGCATTACCACTGCTTTACATAATATTTTGCATTGTTCTGTCCTACTTACACAGCACTAAAGATATGTAAGGAACTTAAGGGTATTTATAGAATGGAGGCGAGTGGCTCGCAGCTGTGGCACTGGAGTTACCTTTTGTCCCCAGTGCTGGGTGACCCCTGCCATTCTGAAAGTAGAGCTGGTGCTGTCGGCTCTTCAGAGGGTGTTCACTGCGAGGGAGCACAGTCATCATTGCAGTGAGAAATAGGGGGGGAATGAGATGATTGGTGAATGAACAACAGTAGCAGGTGGTAGTAGGTGTTGCTTATTAGATGTTCAGTGTTAGAAAAAAGAACAGAATGACAGCAATCCTCCAGAGAGACACCCCTGTGAGAAATTATCTGGCACCCGGCATCGCTCTCCACAAAAAGGTTGCTTAACAACCCAAAGCTTGAAAGGAGTTAATGGGCCAAGAGAGTGAAGAAGGGGACTCCTGACAGAGTCTTTTGCTCATGCTTGTTTCTGTTTGTGTCACAGCTAATGTGGCTACCAACCAGGCTTACAGTGGCAGGTACTGAATGTGAGTGCTTGTGGCGGATGAGCTTCTTCTTGGTATCGATGGATCTCAGCCAGGCTGGCAGACTCCATGACAGGGTACAGCCTGCTGCAGAGTTATGGTGTCTCCTTTTTGGGTCATGACAAAACTTGCACCTAGGACCTGCTTTCCTCAGAGATGTTTGCATGTAAAGGTGTGGTGGGTTGAAATTACCCCCCAAAATAAAATTGCCAGACCAGCTCAGATGGAAGCAAATGAAGCTGCATTTTCAAGCAAAACTGCAATCTAGAAATATGCAATGGATATGTACAAAATATACAATACTAACATGCATTTACAAGCAAAACTGCAATCTAGAAATATGAAATGCAATGGATATGTACAAAATATACAATACTAACATGCATTTACAACTTACAAACAACACAAGAATCCCCTGGACAAAACCAGGGGGTTACCAACAGCTTCCCCCTCCCTGCTCCCTTCCCCCATCTTTTACAAGGCAAAAGATAGAGAGAAGAGCAGAGAGTAGTTTGTTAGTACTTAGCCACAACAAAGAAACACAGCCAAGGTCAGCAAGCCAGCAGAATCAGAATCAGAAGCACCAGCCAGTATCTGCTAGAGCAAAGGAAGTTCAAAAGAGAAAGAAATAGCTTACACAACTACCTTTATGTTATTTTTCAGACCAATGGGATTATTTAGACTTTAAAATTATTTTCCCTTTTACATCTAATGGCAATTTATTTACATTCTATCACTTTTGTACTCAATCTGTGGAAAATTTTCCTAGGCACAGCCTTAAACTACCACAGAAAATAAATGCTCTGGATTTTACCCTCATTTTTGAGGGTCAAGTCTGCAATTAGGAGGCCTCAACTCTGAGCTTGCTTCTTCAAAGCACCTGGCAGCTCCACCTGGCTTGGCTCTAGTTTCTGGTCCCTCTATAGGGCTGGTGAGGGTCAAGCTTGGCAAGGATGATCTCTTTTGTGCATTGGGTCTTGTGCATTTTGGACAAGGCTGCAAAATAGAAGAGCTCAGGACTGCTGTTTAGGCCACTAGTCTTCTCTGAAAGACTTACAAGCTGCAACCTTAGAAGGTCAAACTGTTCAAATCACAGTTCAGTTTTTATATCATTTATGATCTGATGAGAAGATAATTTTCCATGACCTTGGTGTACATTTCATGTAGCATTCTCCAAAAGTGGGGTTTATTGGGTTTTTTGGGGGTAATTTTTGGTTGGTTGGGTTTGGGTTTTGTTGTTGTGGTTTTTGTGGGGTTTTGTTTGGTTGGTTTTGCTTCTTTTTTTTTGTTGTTGTTGGTTTTTTTGTTTGTTTGTTTTACCCAGGTCAGTTGTTTTTTGTGGTTTGGTTTGGTTTAGGGAGAGGGGATTTTTTTACATTTAACATCTTGATACTCTCTTTAAAAGAAATTCTTTATGAATAGACCTTTTACTACCTTGTGCTGGAAGCTGGCCATGTTTCTTTGTAGGATTTTCTGCAGGTCTGCAGCAAAGAAATGTGGCAATAACTACTTGGGATGCAAGCCAGGTCAGGGCTCAATGGGACATGTTGCTGTACACCATGCTAAGGAGAATTATGATTTTTAAAGTTCCTGATACTTCTGTATCCTGAATCTCACTTAGGAGGGGCCTACTTCCTCAGTGTGCATATCACATTTGATGAGCAGGTAGGAAAGAGAGCTCTGAGGGATTCAGAATATTGAGATTCCTGGCTCTGGCACTTGAGCCCCCTTTGGGTGGTGTGCTGAGCATCGTGGCTACGCAGCACCCATGTGTGTTTTCTCATCTTCCCCCTCAAGGAGTGCAGCATGTCTTGGGTTTAATTTGCACTCTCCTTTTGGCAGTTCTTTCAGCTGAGTGTATTGGGGGTGTTGCAAGCAGTATGTTTTTTTTCTCTCTTCTTCCTTTTCATTTTGATTCTTGTCTCGCCCTGACCTGAACCATCTAAGGTAAATGTCTCGCTCTCAGAATGAAAAGTGGTGAGATCTGTGCCAGCCCCTGGCTCCAGAGGCTTGAGAGAACTCTTTCTCTTATGTCAGTATGCTACCTACTCTGGAGAGCTCTGCTGTCCCAGCAGTGTGAAGCTCTGACCAGCAGAGTTTTCCTAGAGTTTTAGCCTTTCTTTTTAGCTACCCTAATCTTAAACTGAGAAATACTTCGAAGGTAGGGACTGAGAACACTTAATGCTTGAAGTTGATTCAGTATCCTAAGGGATACACTGCACTGAGATGAGACTTGATGTGCCTGTGCTACTGAGAAAATTAACAGCAGCTCTTTGCACTGGCTGAAGCTTTGTGAGTACTGGAAATGTCAGGCTTTGATATTTTCTGCGGTCAGGCTGAGAAGTGACAAAAATTTGGATAATTGAAGGTTAGGTCATCAACAGGCTGAGCAGGATGAGGTCTGAGGCAGTCAGAGAAGCTTGAAAGCTTTGATTGTTGGCAATGCAAGAGTAGGGCTTTGGTGAGGAACTGAGTGGTGCTCCTGAACTATGGATCAGGCTGACAACCTGCAAGTACAAAATCCCCAACCCTAAATGTATCCTACAAATGCTCTGGGAACATGACAAGAGATCAGTGGAAGGATTTTATTTGCCTCTTATCAAGGCCAGTGTTTCACATTTGTGTCTGTTGATGAACTTGGCCGTGCCTTTACTGTTGCACATATATCTGATTGGTTCCTCTTTGCTGTACTTTGGCCTCACATTTTAGCTGATGTGGAGAATGCAATGTGTGAAATGACAGCTAAACCTTGGATCAGCAAGAGATCAGTGAGGAGGGCCACAAGTTAGAGCACCAGCTTGCACTGTGCACACCGACTGAGATTATTTTATCTGTGGGGTCAACTTGAAAATAACAACAAAAAACCAAACCAAACCAACAACAACAAACCACAACCAACCAACCAATCAAAACCACACCAAAAAATAACCAAACCCCCAAAACCAAACAACCAAAAAAAAAAAAAAAAAAAAAAAAAAAGAAAAGAAGGAAAGTTGCAGCTCCCTGTGTGCTTTCTGTGTTAATGCAACTTTTCTGCTGGAATGGTTCCTCAGTTTTGAAAATTCCCGAAAAGGAGGATGCACAGGAAAATCCTGCCAACCGCATGCTAGCTGGATGGCCTGCCATGTGTCCTGGGGCAGGGGAGGAAGGAAAGAAGGCACACTTGGACAAGCAGACTGGCTTAGGAACAGAGTAACACTTTGGTCTCTGCACTCTGCAACATGTCCTGCCAGCTACAGTCACAAGTGCTGATAGGGAAGAGATTTGCTTTTGCTCCAGTTAAAATGACAATTGGTGGCTTGGCCCATGATGCAGGTAAGACAGGTGCTGGGAATTATGTTCTCTTCCATCTGGTTTACTCTAAGCAAGGGAACAAACGCCTCAGACTGCTGCCTCTTTTTGACTCCACACACGTTAGCTTTGTTCCTCACTGTAGAGCTGGGGAGAGCTAGAGAGCCTCAGAGGTGGGTGAGACACAAGACACCAAAAGAAGAGTAAGGTTTCTTACCGTCTCCTGAGCTACTCTTCTGTTCCGATCACAGGGTTGTTACTGCTCAGGAATTAATCGGCTCAGCTATTGGCTCTCACTCCAGGAAAGTGGCAGGGGGAGAGGAGGCTAAGTGACAGTGCTGCTGAGCACTGCATGGCTGGCTCTGCCTGCCTGGAGTCTGACTCCTCCTCAGCCCTGCCCTGGCTGCTCCCCACCGCAGCCGCCACGCTCTCCCCGGGGCTGGCACATGCCGGACTGGTCTGCTTGGCGGTGACGGGCAGGCTAATCAGGGTTGATCTCGAGTGTCTGGAGGGAGCTATGGTCACTGTAGCATCTGCTGAGCTTGTCAGGAAGGGCCTCTGTGTGCTGCTAGGGTGAAGCAGAGGATCTGCTTTGCTTGAACCCTGGAGGGCGTTCAGGGACTTTGCTTTGTCTTTTGGTTTTGCTCAGCCTTATCCTCCCCTCTGACAGCTCACTGCTTGGCACTCCTCACCCTCCCACTGCTGCTCATCCCTGTGACATACTCTCCCCACAATGTCCACTGCTGTGCTGGAGCAGTGAATGCATCTCTGTTGTGCTTGTGGCTTTGCTCCTGCGTGATGGAGCACCCTTCCCTACCCCTTGCCCGAGGGCATGAGCGAGCAGCAGGGAAGTGTTATTTGAGCATCGTTTCATGAGAAGCCTTCCTTGGATGCCCACAGCTGATGCTGTTTCCTTTCCTCCTTTCACCTGGTCTCCTTGTGAGGGTGAATGGGAAAAAGAAAAGGTCTTTCAGAGCCCACACCTGGCACTCATGAATATTTCATCTTTCTAGCTCTTCTTCCTCTTGAAGAGCAAAACCTTTTCATATCTGATGCCCTGGGAGCCTGTTTGGTTGTTGAATGTTGTTTCATCAATGCTTTCCCTCCCTGCTCTCCCTCCAGACTGCCCAGCCCCTCTTCTTTACTCTTCTCAGGGAACATCTCCTTTTTTCAAGGGCTGCTTCAGAAAAGGTCATTGTCCTTTTCATATTCCTTCCTTGCTGTGAGCCAGCATGGCTTCTACTCTGCCAGTGGTAAAGGACAAATGAGGGTGTGGGGAAAGGCAGCAGTGGGGAGGGAGGCTGGGAGATGTGTGCATGTACACTGCAGAGCAGTGCAGAGGCAGCAGAATGGTGTAGATACAGCAACAGAAAAGCAGAGGAGCAGGCAGAGGTGGCAGGAGGTAGGAAGGAAGCAGCAGCAGGATTTGCCAAGGAACTGGCTTTCCAGCACCTTCCAGAAGTTGTCATGCAAGATGCACTGGTATTATTGTGGATGAGGGCTTGTCCAGCAAGCCTTCAAAAAGAGGCATCCTAGTTCTCTAGGGCCAAAGCTGCACTGACAAATATGCCTTCTGCCCATTTCCATTGCACTACAGCTGCATCAGAGGCCTCATTATCTCTGCCATCTGCAGTAAACCACCAGCCTTCATCAAGCTTTCCAGGCTTCTCCCTCTTTCCACCACACCCTGTGAGTGCTTGAGGAAACAGGGACCATCTGCAATGTGCTTCCATTCAGGCAGACCCTGAAACACTGCTTTGTGGGTCCTACCTGAGCAGGGCTCATTACTTCTTGCCTATGAAACTGTTCAGACACCTATCAGCAAGAGTCCTTCCTTGGAGACCTGGAACAGATGCCCCTAGCGTGGCTGCCAGATCAGTCTGTCCCTTCCTGGGTCTGGGGGACTGAAAAGCCCCAGCCATGGACAGGCTCATGCAGGGCTGCTGGCTCAGGAGGGCACAGGGAGGCTGTGAGGGTTTCCCCCAAAGTGTCCATAGGGGCTGGCAGAGGTATAGGAGGGGACTACCAAAATATCATAGCAAAGGATGGGGTTCAGGGACCCCAGCTTGAGTATCAGAGACAGCAGGGGAGGCTAATGACGGAGAGAACAAAGGTACTGAGCTTGTATTTACACAGTGCCTTCATCATTATGGAAGTAGTAGTTGAGGTACCTCCACTAGCTGGGTAAAGGTGGTCCATTTGATAGAAACCAAATGCTTCTGGTGAAAAATGGCCTCCTAGAGCAATTGCTTGGCAGTTTAGGGCAGAAATAAGAGGCTTTGCAATAAGTGATGGGTTTGTTTTAGAGGTGGTTGGCCCATAGCAGAATTGCAATTGATGGTCAGATGTGTGTAGCTTCAGTATTTGTGCTTTTGAAGAATTTGTCTCATATCCAGTCAGCACCAATGGGCAGAGGAGGACTCTGCTCAAGTGGAAGACTTAAAAAGCAGAAGTTTGGGTTCATTTGGACTTGGAACATCTTCCTTACGAGGAGAGACTGAGGGAGCCGGGGCTGTTGAGCTTGGAGAGGAGGATACTAAGGGGTGACCTCGTTAATGTTTATAAATATGTAAAGGTGAGCATCAAGAGGATGGAGCCAGGCTCTGCTCAGTGATGCCCAATGACAGGACAAGGGGCAGTGGGTGGAAGCTGAGGCATAGAAAGTTCCATGGAAACATAAGGAAAAGTTTTGTCACTGTGAGAGTAATGGAACACTGGAGCAGGCTCCTGGGGGGTGTTGTGGAGTTTCCCTCTCTGGAGATATTCAGGACCCACCTGGATGCATTCCTGTGTGACCTGATACAGGTGATCCTGCTCTGGCAGGGGGGTTGGACTGCATGATCTTTTGAGGCCACTTCCAACCTCTAGCATTCTGTGAAATGGAATCCAACAACGTTGAAATTATTTGATGTGGAAAAGACATCAAGTGCTGAGGCCACCTGCCTGGCACAGGGCCATCTGCCAGTTCTTGGGTTATGGTCCTAGCACCCCTGAAGAACTTGCATGAGATCAATTGCTAGGATCTTGAAGCTGTGGATTGCACAATCCTGTACCAGCAGCAGCCCCTCTGAGAGTCAGGATGGGGAATGTGTGGTAAGGTAAGATGTTTCCTAGGAAAAGGCAGGCAAGTTTTGCAAGTCACTTTGGCTTCTCTTGGGACGTGGACAAAATCAGTTTTTGCAAATTCTGACCTGACAAGCCTATTTTCTGTGAACTTCTGGTGGGGATGTCAATTCTACCTGTTCTGTGTTTCACCTGAAGGCAGTCTTATTCTTCCCATTACCTGTGCTCTGAGGTGGAGCATCACCTCTTCTTGCAGTGTGCTGGCAGAGCTTCCTGTGTCATTTGGCCCTCTCTAACGTACTGACCAGGACAGTTCATGGCATCTACTGAGCTGGTGCTGTGAAGCAGTGTTAGTGCTGGCAATGTGCTGCACCCTAGTGAGGGTATGTGGCCTTAAAACCCAAAGTGTTGTGCAGAGCATTGCTCCAGAGCCTGGCAGGTCACAACAAGAGACAGCAGGTTACTGTGGCTATGTTGTTGGGCTTTGTGCCCAGATCAAAAAGCCATCAGTGCCCATGATCCCTTGAGTGGCTGGAGCTGAGCCCCTGCACTACTGAGTTACTGAGGTACTACCTAGAAACTGCCTTAACTAGTGATTAGTGATACAGCTGAACAGTCAGGCAAGCAGGGCTTAGCTGCTGCTCTGAGCCTTGGCTTGGGGTTAATGGCATCATTCCTTGTCCTTCATGATCCCATGTAGCCATCACTAAGCATCTTCTCCTTCTTAAGTGTCACCTACTAGCAAATATCAGTTCTGTCTCTTCCCACCCCTACCCATCCCCAGAACATTTCCTCCTCCTTCCTCTCCCTTCAGTGTCTGTGTGCCCCACACCTGCATGCCCCCTGCAGGCACCACTCCCCTTGCCTCTCTGACTGTGAGCAGCCTGGGGAATAAAGACAGAGCATCACATACAGCATCCTGTGGCTAATTACTTGATGCTGGGCATACAAGGGGGGATTATCTTGTGCCTCAAAAGGCTGTCAGAGAATCCTAATCTTATCTTTCCTTCCTCTTTCCCCTTCCACTACTATCTGAAGTAATGAACTGGTTATAAGTACCTAATTAGCTAATTATTTGCTAGCCTATACCTAACATCTTCAGTGAAGGAACTCCCTGCAGGGAGGGACCTCTGTTGAGGCAAGGAGGGACAATTGCATGAGGTATGTATGTGAGGGTAAAGGCAGTATGGTGATGCTCAGAAGGTTTTCTAGACCATCCCTGGGGAGCAGAGGAAAAGTCATTAGCTTCATGAAGAAACAAGTCTTTGCTTACCCTTACTTCCCTTACTTGTGGTTTTGTGAGCTGAAGAGCAGGAGGAGAAAAAAAATCACAGAAATAATTTCTTAGGTAATTTAAATATGTTTTATTTCTTTCTTTTAAAACATTTGTACAGAGGTGCTGTGTCAACAGCATTTTGTGCTGTGCCAACAGCATTTTGTGCTGTGCCTGCTATTGTGTGCTCCAGCCCTCGTGGGGATGTAGGACTAATCAAGAGAGGAGAGAGAGGAGAAGTGTGGTCTCCATGACTGCCCACTGATGATCTGTCACTGAGCAAACCAATCCATGCTGGTTTCTGTGTGCTGGAGAGGTTAATCTCTCTAGGCAGGCTGCCCTTGGTCCATCGATGCAATTCTCACAGGTTGCAGCATACAGCTGTTGAACTGGGTTGTCTTTCAGCCTGAGAAATCTCAGGATGGGGCTGTGCACCTTTGGGACAGTTGTCACTCCATGGCCCTTCTGGAGGGAAGGGGAAGGGAGGGACATCAGTCAGACAGCTGATGGTACCAAAAGTCTCAGTTGCTTTTCTTCTCACTGCTGCAGATGGAGGCTTAGGGTTAAGAGGTCACAGCACTGCAGCAGCTCTGCTGGCTGCCTGTCA
The DNA here is from genome assembly GCF_027791375.1 of Indicator indicator. Lineage (NCBI taxonomy): Eukaryota > Metazoa > Chordata > Aves > Piciformes > Indicatoridae > Indicator > Indicator indicator. Next base: position 7,978,960 of record NC_072023.1, on the reverse strand, counting down.
GTAGAGGTTAGGACAAGAAGGGGCAGCAATCATAAATCTGGCCTGGTCTGGGCAGTAATTAATTTGTGATGCTCTGCTTTTATCTTCATGTGGCCTTTTTTTCTTTTAATGTGTATCTCCTGAATTCTCCTTTCCTTCTCCTTCCCTTCCTTTTCTCCCTTTCTCTGTCCCTCCATCCCACACTTGCTCCTTCTGGTTCTCTTCTCCTCCTACAGGCATGCGAATCCTTGTGAACTTGCTCCTGGACACCTTGCCCATGCTGGGGAATGTTCTCCTTCTCTGCTTTTTTGTCTTCTTCATCTTTGGCATCATTGGGGTGCAGCTGTGGGCTGGACTGCTGCGCAACCGCTGCTTCATGGAGGAGAACTTCACAATGTGAGTGCCTAGGGGACCATGTCTCTTTCCTTTCTTCCAGAGACATTTCTCTTTCTCCTTCGCTGCTTCCTTGTCTTCTGCTGCCTGACTCCTTGTGTATTGCTTACTCCCAATGGCTTTAAGGTGATAGAGTAAAAAGAGTTGAAGAGCTCTGAAACACCAGTCATGCTGTCTTTCTCCTAAACTTGCTCCTTCTTCAAAAATCAAGAGCCAGAGGAGTGTTCCAGAAATCCATAGTGCTACCTAATGCTTCTGTAGGGACATGTTTGGCACCTCCAAGATGGAGCTGAGGTCACTGTTTGGACAGTAATGCATTATCTCCAGATGCTTTAGAGGGACATCAGGAAATTGGCAAATGTCAGGAGTAGAGCTGTACATGGCAGGTTCCATGAAAATAGGATGGAGAGCTTTTTGGAGAGGTGTCCCACAGCTGGGCTAGTAGAAGTGAAAGTGAAGTATGGTTGCTTGAATGGGACAAAAAAAACATGGGGAAACATGGCACAGTTGTGGCAAAGAGAGCCTGGAGCTACAGAGTGGTCAATTACAGGTATCTGAGGTTTATTCTGGGGAGTCAAAGAGGAGCCTGCAGAGCATGAGTCTTCTCCTTCCTGGAGGCAGTGGTGTGGAAAATCTCCTACTTGCTAGGAATTCTCCAATTACCCCCAGTCCCAGGGCACAACTCCTCCTGCTGACTTTCTGGCTTTAGCAGGTCTCAGGCTTTAAAATGTCTTCTTAAAAGTATCTACTAATCCCAGACATCCTATCAGTTTAGGCTGCTTAGAACAAACTACAGTTGAAGATCAGTTTAGAATGATTAAACAGTAATGAAGCTTTAGATCATCTCAAATTGGGAAAAAAGAGATAAAGGTGTGAAAATACAATCTGCAAAGCAGCAGAGAGCAGAAGCTATGTGCAGCAGCCTTCTGCTGTATTTTGGCTTTCTCCAAGGAATATATAACATTTAGAATGGTTGTCCTTTATGTAAATCACAGGTAGAAGTACTTTAGTGACTCTAATTGCATCTGTGCAGAGCTGATGTGACTGAGAAGTGAATTGGGGCCACAGCCTGCAAAGTGACAGATACTGGAAAAATCTTCTGCTGACCGTTACTAGAGAGATGAATTCTGCAGGCACCCAGTTCAGCAGTGATGCGGATGTGTTACGACAGATCTTTGTGGTTCAGTCCTGCTTAGTTTGTCTGCAGAGACTTCCTTTTCTTTTTCATCAGCACCTATCCTCTTCCAGTGACACTTACTGAAAAAGTCTGCACTCATGCAACGTGAAAGCTATGGATTGCAGCGCTGCAAGGAGTGCAGCAGATAAAGTTTAATGGGAATTCTTAAACCTCCACCTCTTGCTTTCCTGATCATTAGCTCATCTCCAGCTAGGCAGGCACAGATGATTTTAATTATTCATGCATTTGGAAGATGCTTGCATTATTTGGAAGAAAAAGCATGTGAACTTGTCATGAAACACTGCACCCTTATTGTCAGCTGTCAAGGAGGAGTCCAAGTTAAGGTTAAGTCAGTTTTAACTTTGTGTTTCCTGATTTTAAGGCTTAGCCATGCAACCTTAATTATGCATGAAGTGGAATTTTAATTTTTTATTTTATTTTATTTTATTTTTAGAAGTACAGAAGGTTCACTGCCAAATGTTATAAAACATGTCCATCAACGCTTAATGACAGGAGCACATCACAGGAAAGCCTGAAGAAGAACTTCTTTAGTATCACTGCATCTGATTTAGCTTTGATGCTAATGGGGAGAGTGATCCAAATGCAGATTCCAGGTTTCCTTCAGCTCCATGTGAGCAGAATGTGTCATTTGGCTTGGGGTGATCTGATGGCAGACAAAGCTCTGAAAACTGGGGGCTCAACCTGGCCATACCCTGTTTTTCAGGAACTCTGTCTTCCCTTCTCATTTCCTGAGGCAATAAACCTGGAAATCCCTTACCCAATGCAGTTTCTGTGTCAGGATGGGAGCTCCCCATCTCCCTCAGTGTTGCTGATAGCAAAGTGACTTTTACAGGAACTCGATGACTGTGGTTTTTCATCCTTGCAGACAAGGTGACATCGTCCTACCCCCTTATTACCAGCCCGAGGAAGATGACGAGATGCCCTTTATCTGCTCGCTGTCAGGAGACAATGGAATTATGGGCTGTCACGAGATACCCCCACTGAAGGAGCGGGGCCACGAGTGTTGTTTGGACAAGGATGATTACTACTACTACAACTCTGTCCGGCAAGAGTTCAACATCAGCGGCATGTGTGTGAACTGGAACCAGTACTACAACGTGTGCCGCACGGGCAACGCCAACCCGCACAAGGGTGCCATCAACTTTGACAACATCGGCTATGCCTGGATTGTGATATTTCAGGTGAGACCAAGCCAGCCTTCTAAGAAGGCTCAAGCTTTTTTTTCTTTGTTCTAACTCAGTGTTTCTGTGCTCCCGTGATGGTTTCTGCAGGGTGTGATACAGCTGCGGAGAGAAAAGGGCTTTGTAACTACTCTGGCACGAGAGACAGCGTGCAGTCCGTGCATGCTGCTCCTGATGATAGGAAGGGACACAGAGCTGTTCCAGGCCCTTGCTGAAATAAGCTACACCCCTCAGGCTGACTTGTAACAGTTTCCCCTTCAATCCAGATCACTAAAGCAAAGGACTCTGTTTTATTTTTGTTTAATTCCCAGCTGAATTCCCTTCCTTTTTGCTTTTTCCACCGGCTGTACGCAGTGTCCAGTCCAAGGGGCACAGAAACCTGCTGCAGGTTTCCCCCTGCTGTGATCCAGGGAAATGAACTATTTTAATGAAATATTCCTGCTGTGGGCTAGCATGATCTCACAGGCTTTGACAATATGCCAGAGTCACCAAGCAGTACCATGCTGATTTCCTGGAATGGAAATTTGGCCTCCTTGCAATGAATTGGGTTTTTGCCTTGCTTGGGTTACAATGGCCCTGCCAGTAACCCAGGAGTAAACTCTGGAAGCCCACTTCCCTCTTGTTTCTCTTGTTGTTTGTCTTTGCAGGTGATCACACTGGAAGGGTGGGTGGAGATCATGTACTACGTGATGGATGCCCATTCCTTCTACAACTTTATCTACTTTATCTTGCTGATAATTGTAAGTATTAGACTTGATGACTGTCAGCATTGCAAGCTAAAAGCCTACATAAAACAAGTGTTTGGTTACTTGGATTTCTTCTAGGAATCTCAGGACCCACCTAGTTGATTTTCACCAAAGCTTGCAGGCAAGATGGTGGAGTTCTCAACCAGGTCATAATCTCTCACTCAAAAAACATGCTCAAGATTGACTCCTGGAGATGTGCATACCTGTTGTATCACAATATTCTCACTTACAGATCTCATCTCAAAGTAAAATGCCTAAACCAGTAGGCCCAAAAGCACAGAAAACCATTTCTACATTGCCTTCCTACTTGGTCTCTTTATGCATTTTAAGCTCTTGAGTCATTCTTAAGCCACGTTTTATGGCTTTTGGCAGCACCTGCATCTCTCAGATCCAGGGTCTGAGATTCAGATTTCATCAGATTCAGGGGCTGTCACACTGAATTACTTCCACACCATGAATAAAAACGATCTGCTGCTCTGAAAGTGTCAGCAATCCAACATAAAGTGGCTGTGTGAGATCACTTGTGGTTGGCAGGGACAGAAAGAGGGAAGTGTGTCCGTGATGAGAACTTAATGAGCAGCTTTGAAGCTCTGTGGATTTCTTCATACAAGTGAAGTTTGAAGTTTGCTTCTCTGTAAGGACATTTGTTGTCACTGGTTGGAAAGAGAGGTGAGAAACATGGTGCCATTGCTTTTTCCATTCCTCAAGCTTCCCACACATAAATGCATTTTCATGGAGAGGATCTCCTGTTTCTAGGAAGGAAGGATTTGGGCTTTATGAAGGCTTTTGCACTTTGCCCACATGGGAACAAAAGCAGAGAGTAGGAAGGAAAGACATAGGATAAATTATGGGAAGGATTAAATATTTACATGGCAGGTATAGTTTAGCTCCAGGTCACTTAGCCAGGAAGGACCTCAGTGTGCATTTCTAAAGCATACATGCATTTGGGTGGGCTACTAAACAGATCTGGCTAAGACTCTGCTCTTCAACTGCTACTTGTCCTGTTTGGCTGTGCCCTCCTACAAATAGGATCTCAGGAAGCAATCACCTCGTGACCTTAACAGACTCACGTGGGACAGGATCTGGTTTAAATTCAAACTGACATGTAGTGACTTGGGAGCAAACAAACCCTAATCCAATTTCTAAGAGAAATCCTGTGACCTGTATGTATGGGGAGTGGCACAAAAAGATAATCTATTGGTCCATTCAGGTCAGAGAACTTATGAAAAAGATGAGTCTTTGTGGTATCCTTGATCTCTCCCTACTTTCTGGCCTCACAAGGGAAAGATGACCTTTTACCTGTGGGCTGAAGCATTAGCCAAGACAGCAGAGGTGAAATGCTCCTTAAAGAGCACTTCTTTTACTTTGAGGCTGGAGATTACCAAGGAGAAACAATGTGCATAGACACACACAGAGAATGGTAGGGGTTGAAATGGACCTCTGAAGATCATGTAGTCCAAATACGATGCTAGAGCAGGATCCCCTACAGTAAATCACTCAGGAACATGTCCAGGCAGGTTTTAAATGCCTCCTGAGATGGAGACTCCATAACCTCTGTTCCACTGGAACAGCTGTTCCAGTGCTCTGTCACACTCAAAGTGAAGACTATTTTCCTTGTTTCTGTGATCTACTTTGTGTCCACCGTAGAGGTATGACTGCACAGGATGAGGGGGGAGTTCCCCTCAGCTCTGTTCCCAAACTGAGCATCCACTACTTTTTGTGAGTTCAGAAAACAACGTTTGTTCAGATCTCCCACCATGCAGTAGATGTTTAGTCCCTACTTGCATTTCCGTTTTGAGCAGCATGGTCAGGATACTCATACTTGCACAGTTCAACATTGAATTTACTCCTTGTCTCAGAGCCAGGAAGGATTGTGGAGTCAGTGTTTAACCATTGGCCTGGGCATGCCTGTCACCTGTGGGCCAGTTCCAAAAACTGCCCCTCACCCTTTGCTCCAAGCTACATAAATTCTGTCATCATATTTCTGATTCCCAAGTGGAGCTGTTCTTCCAGTGCTCTCTCACCTCATGTGGATTCCCACCTGTTCCAACTTTGTCTCTGAATTTGCATGTGCTGAAAACCCTCAATTAAACACTTCACCTGAGATTTTACTGCAGAGTGTCATTGACATTTCTAGACACTCCCTCCTCATTTGCAGAAGCCATGTAGGTTTATTGCCATCAAATACAGAAGAACATGAACCTCAGTTTATACTGGTGACTGCCCAGAACAAAAGAGCCATATCCTACACAGGATATTTCCTTTGCCTTTGATGGAGTTACACCAAGAAAGTATTTAGCCTTTCTGTCACCTTCTTTGCATGTGTAATGCATCTTTTGCAGCACATTGCAACATCACAGTCTGAACTGGCTGTCACTTGGTTCCATTTTCCTTCTGAGTCGTCTTACAGAAATTATAATCCCTCTTCAAGTCTCATGAAGCAAAGTCCTTCCAGCCTTTATCCTTCCCTGCTTCTCCACAGTTGAAAGGCCTGGCTTTCTAAGCACAATTGCTGACAGTCATGCTTCAAGCCCTGACTCTTTGCTTTTCCACATATATCCGAGCTTTGGCTCAGACTTACCCTTCTGGGGCTAGATCAGTACAGCCTCTTCTTTAGAGCTCTGCTTTCATCCCTGACTTCTCCTTCTCTCACAGAGATATATTCAAGGGCATTACCTGCTACTGCTCATCTGACGGGATCAGGGTCCACCACCTAGATGTATTGCAGCATGGTTAGGATTCCTGCATAGATGTGTTTCCCTGAGGGGAAGAGTGCTGGTTGACACTGATATTCCAGGTGGCCTTGCAGAACAATCTGGTATCCAGAAAATTGTAAATAGATTCCCCTGTTGCCAGAGACCAGGGAGGTGATGTGTAGGAAGGACTGCTTTCACCTCTTGGGTCAGTGTTTCCTTTGGGTCTTCCTGCTTGAGGTCCACTGTCTCTTTGCCACCTCTCCAACTACTTGGCCACTGGTATTGCTCCTGGACTAGAGTTCTGAACTAGCATCTACCTGGTGGATGAATCTGGCAGCACTCAGTGGCTCCCTTGAAATCATCTGTGCTTACATATGTGGACTTCAGAAGACAAGCTGACTATCTAAGCAGAACCAATAAAAATAATGAGCAAGTAAGTCAGAATCTCCACTACCAGTCAGATTTTATTAGATATTATAGAGACAGGGATCAAACCTTGGGCTCAATAAGGCCAGGGTCTGTTTAATTAAAGTATAGCTTAGTCTCAGGGCTGAATGGGACTCCTGTGTTAGGGTTCTGAACCAATGATATGTCATTTTGCCTCTGTCAGATGCTTTGTCTGACTCCATGTCAGATATTTTTGATCTCCCCACTCAGCTAGCTGAGATGGTTCACTCAGTTATGAACCATCCGGAACCCTTGCAGTCCTTCTGCTAGTTGGGAGATGGCATCAAGCTCGGCAGAGTTTATGGACTTGTCTGTTGTCTCAAGGATTAAACAAGCTCCTTTGTTCTGCATTTCATGTTCCTAGCTAGTTAGTTGCCATATCCAGCTCTCTCACTCCGCTCCTCTTCGATCATCTGGTGGGAGATCACAGCAAACAATGCATGTTAGGACAGGGTTTGATGATGTGGAAACTGAACACCACTCTGAATTCAACCCTAGGCTGACAGTATGACCTTGCTGAGGGCATCTTGCTGCCCCCAGCTCCTCTGCTTGTAGCCTAAAGAGAAGGTGTTTCAGGTCTGAATTACTTGTTTGTGAAGTTTTTGGAGGCTACAACACCCAACAGTGCTATGACTAGCATGCGCAGCTCTTGTCCAACTCCCAACCCTGCATCACCCAGGACAAACTGAAGGAGATAAATGGCTATTAGGAATAATTTCTTTCCTGAAAGTAGTGTTGAGGGGTTGGAACAGGCTGCCCAGGAAGGTGGTGGAGTTGCCATCCCTGGGAGTGTTTCAGAAGAGTGTAGATGTGATGCTTCAGGATATAGGTTAGTAGTTGTGGTAGCTGGGTTATGGTTGGACTCGATGACCTTAAAGGTCTTTGCCAGCCTTAATGATTCTATGAATGGGCAAGTGAATGTCATGTGATGCTGACGAGAAAGAAAGCAGGAAAGTGCATTGGAGAAGAATGGAATAGGGAAAATCATGGGGGAAGGTGAAGGAATCCAAATGAGGCATCATTACAATTTTCAAGGCCACACAGAGAAGCTGAAAGGAAAATAGGCTGAAACAGGGGAGGTAGGAAAGGGAAGAGAAGGGTTTGATGATGAAGGGAAACAGAATTAGAACAACTTTGAAGAGTGCTGAGAAGAGAGTAAAAAAACAAGAAGTCTCTCTTTTGAGATTATTTGTTGTCCTTATGTTGAATCTGGTTGGGAAGGGCTTTATGTTTCAAAGGCTTATTCAGATGCTAGCAGGGACACTTCCCTTTTGGAATACTGACAGCCATTGTATTAAGCCTCCAGAAAGGGTTGCTGGGCACCTGTGTGCAAGAGAAAGGAACAACCAAGGGGGCAAGATGGTGAGGGAAGTTGCTAGGCTGCTTGCATAGGTAAACCAAACTGGAGTGCTTGCTGATAAAACCTTTTCCTTTTCTATGTGTGGGGCTTGGACTCCAGTTATCATCATCTGTGCTTGCCCTCTCCCCTTTGCTAGAAGGGTGACATAGGGGAGGACACATAAGAAGATAAGAGCAGGACTGGGTCTAGCTATGCGTCAGAGCTGTTTGCTTGGCAAGGAGAGGAAACTGGATCCTGTGTGGGCCCATACAGGAGGAACATGGTGTGAGGTCCCTTAACAGGGATACTCTCTGGTCCAGGAGAAGTAGTGACCTGGTGCTTCCTCTCCCTCTGGGGGCTGCGCTGCAGTGTCCATTTCAGAGCAGTGCAGACCTGTGGTCCTTAATCACAGTTCAGACTCTACATTTTATCAGTGCTGTATCACCACTTTGCAGCTCTGTGGGAAGTAGGCAGCAATCAAGGCATCACAGCCTTTGAGAATGATCTTGAAGGTGATTATCAGCCCTGTTATGTATTAAATTCTCATCATATCGAAGCCCAGGTTTTATTCTAAGTGTCATGAACAGATCTCCTAGTGGAGATTAAGCTGTAATTTCGTCGTACGTAACACTGAGTCAGAGTTTTACCTTCAGATCTCTCAGCACCAAGAAAAATTTGCTTCATTTTTACAGATAGGAAAACTCAGGCAAAGGAAGTTTAACGGAAACATGGGAAGGTGTAAAATAAGCCTGACAGGCTTTTTGGCTTCTGTAGGGAGACAGGGAAAACTTGGGCATTTTGTTTATAAGAAACTGGGGGAATGGGTTATGCTTGGGTTTGTGTTTGAAATGGAAAGCCTAGCTAGGCTGCAGGACAAGAAGAGCTAACATAAGTGTGTCTAGTACCAGAAGAAGAGAAAATGAGTTAAGGAAGAACTGTTTTGACAGACTATTTAGTGTCCTCCTCCAAGTCAATAGTTTCTGTGAACTCCTGTTTGATTTCAAGAGCTCATTCATTTCAGCAAAGTGCCATCACACTGTATGGTGGTGAATTGAGGTGTAAATGATAGAAATAAATAAAATAGTCCAGAGATACTGGCATGTCCTCCAACAGCTGAAGACCATAAATGACAGCAAATTATTTTCCCAGTAGTAAAAGAGCAACCAGAGGAGAAAGAAACCGAATGACCAGATGAGTCCTCTGTCTCCCACTTTCTGTTTAACACAAAGGAGGGGGAAAGAAAGAAGTCCAGTTTTCATCAAAGCCTTTGCAGATAACTTCTAAGTGACATGCTAAAGGCCCCAAAGCCTGCCAAAAGCAGTGCTTATGTTTCCTGAATTTCTGTTCAGAGCTCTGAATTCTGCATAGAAATCACAGTGAATGAGTTCTCAAACACATGCTTAGTCTGCCATGGCTTATTCTGAAATTTCATTGGCACTAAGTGCCTCATCCAGTCTCTTCTTAAACACCTCCAGGGACGCTGACCCCACCACCTCCCTGGGCAGCCCATTCCAACGGGCAATCTTTCTGGGAAGAACTTCTTTCTAAGCTTAAGCCTAAACTTCCCCCTGCACAGCTTGAGACTGTGTCTTCTTGTTCTGTTGCTGGTTGCCTGGGAGAAGAGACCAACCCCCAGCTGGCTACTACCTCCCTTCAGGTAATTGTAGAGAGCAATAAGATCACCCCCGAGCCTCCTCTTCTCCAGACTAAACACCCTCAGCTCCCTCAACTGCTCCTCACAGGGCTGTGCTCCAGACCCCTCACAGCTTTGTTGCCCTTCTCTGGACACTTTCAAGCATCTCAACATCTTTCTTGAATTGAGGAGCCCAGAGCTGGACACAGTACTCAAGGTGTGACCTAACCAGTGCTGAGTCCAGGGCAGAATGACTTCCCTAGCGCTGCTGGCCACCTCATTCCTGATCCAGGCCAGGATGCCATTGGCCTTCTTGGCCACCTGAGCACACTGCTGGTTGATTCTGTGATTCATCTTCATACGCAGACTGGTTCCTAGTCCTCTGTCTACCTCCAGTCACTTTCCTCTCCTCTTTGTTCTTTCCCCCTCCTGCATGTCCTTCGTCTGGTAGACACTGACCGTCCCTCCTTCTCCTTTGTGTCTAGGTTGGTTCCTTCTTCATGATTAACCTGTGCCTGGTGGTCATCGCCACCCAGTTCTCAGAGACCAAGCAGAGAGAGCACCAGCTGATGCAGGAGCAGCGGGCCCGGTACCTCTCCTCCAGCACCGTCGCCAGCTACATGGAGCCAGGGGACTGCTACGAGGAGATCTTCCAATACGTCTGCCACATCATACGCAAAGCCAAGCGCCGCACCCTTGGGCTCTACAACAGCATCCAGAGCCGGCGCCAGGGCCACGTGCAGCCCAGCGCTGCCAAGCTAGGCAAGAGCGGGAAAAGCCAGAGGCACTACAGTAAGGATTGTGTGGGTAAAGCTGGAAGTGCCAGCAGTGGAAACGTGACAGTCACTGCGAGCATCCCCGTGTGCTGCCTTGCCAAAGGTCCTGTGCCTACAGAGCACAGAACTAGAGTTGACGTTGGCCATGGAGCATGGGGCTGTGGCCAGTGTGCCAGACCAGCGAGGTGGGGACAACCAGCAAGAACTGGAACAAACCAGGGGTGACCATAGCAGTACCTGAGGGGGACCTACGGGAAGGATGGGAGAAACTGTTTACAAGGGCCTGCAGTGACAGGACAAGGAGCAGTGGCTTCAAACTAGAGAAGGGCAGATTTAGATTGGATATCAGGAAGAAGTTCTTCACTGTGAGGGTGGGGGAATACTGGAACAGGTTGCCCAGGGAGGTGGTTGAGGCCCTTTTGCTGGAGATATTCAAGGTGAGGCTTACCTGGGCAGCTTGGTCTAGTTGGGGATGTCCCTGCTGACTGCAGGGAGGTCACACTAGATGACCTTTGGAGGCCCCTTCTGGCCTGGACCATTCTATGATTCTGTTACATGGGAAACTGAGGTCTGAAACCCAGAGACCATAATGGGGTAACACTGACTTCAGCTTGTGAAGGGCTTCAGGTCTGGCATAGGAGGGGAATGGCAGGAGTCTAAGAGAGGTAAGTATTAGGGGGAACTGTGTCCCAGGAGGAACTGTTCTTGTGCTACTTTTTCTAGCTTCTTGAGATGCTTTGCTAATATGGTTTCCCTAATTTAGAGAGTTCAGCTCCGTATGTGTGTTCTCAGACCCCACTCATAGCTGTTCAGGCCAAAAGCAGCCCTTGTGATGTTTGTTTTTTTTTTTTTTCCCAACAGTTCCCACTTAACACAAGCTACTGAGTCTCAAGCTGTGATCCCTACATCAAACAAAACAGTTCTTCCTCTGATGGATGTAAACCCTTATTGAGCAGTACTGTGCCTTTTGGTGACACAGCCAGTCAGTGTAGAGCCCCCAATGGCAATGGCTTTTATTGCTGGCCTTGAGATGATGCACCATTGTTTAGTCATCCTCACAGCCAAAAAGCCCTCTGTCTAAATACCCCAAAGCCAAGCAGGTGCTCAGTTTGGATGTATTTTTCAAAACTTTCTCTATTAAGTGTGATCTTTTCTCTCCACAGGGCTTTGCCAGCAGCACAACTCTCTTGACTGCCCTCCTCAGGGCATGGTCCAGCCCATTGCTGTAACAGCAACCTCTGATCCCACCAACTGCCCCCGATGTCAGAGTGGGGAGCACAAAGCATCCCAAAGGCTCTCTGTCCTGGATAGCACTGGCTCAGGCCAGGAGGATGGTGGAGCCAGTGAAGAGGAAGGAGAGGGCAGCAGGGAGGACCATAGTGCCTCAGTGCTGGAGAAAGAAGAGGAGGAGGTGGAAGAAGGCGGACGGCTGAAGCTTTGCAGTGACATGTGGCAAGAAGTGAGGATCAAGCTTCGAGGGATTGTGGACAGTAAATATTTCAACCGTGGGATCATGATAGCAATCCTAGTGAACACAATCAGCATGGGCATCGAGCACCACGAGCAGGTAAGGCACCTGAAGGCACAGTATGAGAAGCAGGGACTGGTCAGTCCTGCTGGAGGTTACAACCTTGCTAAGCAGTTGATGCAACTCAGTGGAGGCAGAGAATAGAGTGATTTGGACCCCAGGCCACAGCACAGATGGTCCCAGCATGGCTTCGGAGAAAACCTTAGGATCTTGCAGGGTCTTTTCTTCCTTATTCCTGTACTTAATCACTTTCACTCTGTTACGTATTTTCCTCTCACCTCTTTCCAATCACTGTTTTAACTCTTCCCTGCTCACTTTTATCCTTCTGTTTTTCTCTTTCATTCTGTCTTCTTTTTCCATCTGCTTCTCTCTCTTCCATCCTGTCTCTTCCATCTTCCTCATTTCTCTCTCTCACTCATTTCTCTCTTCATTAGCTTACTGAATCCTTAGTCTATTTGGTTAATTTAATGTGCCCTCAGGGGATGTCACAGTCACCTCACCAGCATCTCAATTCAAATCCATCAGCTTGCTAGTCTTTCTAGATTAATTAAGAGATGCGTGAGCACAGTCTGGGTGTACACGGCACCACCTCCCATCTTCAGTCATCTGGGGGGGCTTGGATGGCCTGAGTCTTTCCTTTGCCATGACAATAAGAAGAGATAGGTAGGTCAGACATAGACAGCAGGTGTGGGCACAGGTTTGACTTTCACGCCAATAGTTTGCAGGCAGCTCTGAGTCAGCAATGCTCTTTATCCTAATGACAGACTTGTGACATAGAGAAAGATTGTGTGCCCTCATTTTATAGCTGGGAAACAGAGGCTGTGCCTACTCTGTGATGTGGATCTGCACTGGTAGCTCCGCTGCACTTCACGTAGGAGTCCATGCTGTACATTCACGTCTCAGATCTATGCCATCGGTCTGAATGTCACCAACAATTCACTCCATGTGGTTGCCCAGATCACAAAAATAAGAGATTGCTCCACTACTGAGATGCTGACTGCACTGAAGGTTTGGAATCAACCTAGTAAGGTCTAGTCCTGAACGTAGTCTCAGGCAGCAAAGAGATGGTGAGCCTGATTCAAGCAAGGCACTAAGAACTGTCCTGTGCTTTATCAGGATGGAGATATGTAACAGTGTGAGAGCTGAAATCCCCCCAACACACACTGACAATGACCAGGCTAGCTCAGTCTGGAAGCAAATGAAAGCTGTATTTACAAGCAAATCTACAATCTATGATGAAATGCAATGAATATATACAAATATACACCATTCACAACATTTACAAATATCACAATCAACAGAAAAGCACAACCAAGCTCCCTTTGCTTCCCCAAAGGGGCCTCCACCCCAGCCAGAAGGAATCCCCCCAAACCCTACTGGCAGAAGGCAGAGAGTCAAGAAGCAGAGAGGCTGTTAGCTTGTCAAGGTCAGTGTGTTATCTTCAGCCAGAAAAGAAGCAGCAGACAGAAGCCCAGCAAGCAAGCTGAGAACTGCCCAACTCCCCAACCTTGTTTTGAGTAGAGATTCTTAAACATTTCTCTCTCTCCAATGGAATTGTTTAGAATAATCATTATTTTGCTTTCCTACACCCAATAGTGATTTATTTACATTCTTTCACTTTCTCTGCTCGAACTTTGTGAAGAGAGATTACAAAGACAGTCTTAAAACCATCACAAGATATCTCGAGACCAAGAGTATCTTAAATTCCCTGTTTGAGGCAACACAGTGTCTGAGCCAGTATTTGAAGCCCCAGATGTCTGGATCCCACCCACATATCAAGCACTAAACCATTTTTCAAAGCCTAGCTAGCTTCTGACACAAGCATGGGAAAACCTTAATTTGATCCCAGAATGCAAAACTGCACTGGATGCTACGATACCAGAAAAATACTGGCAGGAGCTTAGGGGAGAGGAGAATGAAGAGGCTGCAGGGATTGACTCATGGAAATAGATTAAAGATAGCCATGAATTTATCACATAGCAGAGAGATGACTAAGGGTTGAAGCCCAGGACAAGCTGAACACTGCCCACTGATATTTTAAAGATGTGAGCACCAAGTGGGGAGAGCCATTGTTCATTTTGGTTTATTTGAGACAGCATGAATTAAGAGTTTAGCAGATGACTATTTGAGCTGGAGGTAGAGAATTCAGTCTCATGTTCTGGCTATTGTGTGTGCAGATTTAAGCCCTTCTAGGCTGCCTCTGCTGTGTTTGTACAGCCCACAGCAGAGTGGGAGCTGCCTGCAGCCTTGGGGTTTCTAGTAGCAGCTTATTAATGACACATCCTTCACATTATGCTATCCCTTTTTATCTCTAAGTAGCTAGAAAAAGCTTATGACCCTGCATGCTGTTTCTACTAGAAAGAGATGTCAGACAAATTGGTCATGAGTGGTGCAGCCTGTTTATTTAACATGGGTGCACTGAATCCTGTTTCCCTGGCACAAGACTTTAAAAAGTAGTATTCAGACCATACCATGAACTCCAGGTCTTTTCCAGCCAGCATTTAACTCTAAAGCACACAGGCATTTGCATTTTCCTTTGCTCTCTTTCAGTTTTCCTCAAGCCATGTTATCAGTACATCTCAGACTGGTGCCTCGTTCCATCATTTTCTCTCCTTTCTTCCTCTTTTTCCTGTTGTTTTTCCTCTCAGAAACGCAATTTTTCATAGAATGGTATCCAGCCAAACCCCTCTGCCCACGGAGATCTGGGATTTGCAGGGTGATGCCATCTTATGACAGAGGTGTAGCCTCTGTTGCCTCAGCTACTTCATCATATGAATCTCTCCTGGCCAAGAGCTAATGCTTATAGAGACCTCTCAAGCTTTTATTCTGGTGCATGGGAGATCACAACTCCACTCTCTGAGGAAATATCTGGCTGGGCAAGAGGATGTGTGAAGGTGTCATGTGTTTGAGCAGTCCTGGGCATGTCTGTCAGCTCCTTGCTGCTCCGCTTGTTCACAAACCAGACCCAAGCGAGCTGCTTAGTGACCAAAGCATCCATTGACCAAGGCACCCATCAGCCATCAGGGTGAGAAGTGAGACTGCAGGAGGCTGCTCACGCTCAGAGACACAGGAACCTGGTGTCTCACCCTTTGATTTCCAAGCCTTGACCAACAGAAAAAAACCCAAACCAGCACAACACAACACAAGACAAAACAAAATCCAAACCAAAACACGAATTACAATTACCTGTTTGTTGCAATGCAGAGGTTTAATATTCACAGTGCTTTTCTGCCCAGGTGCTTAACCTCAGCAGCTCAAACCACTTTACTCACATCCAGATCACCTTGGAATTTGGCTTTAACTTATCCACCCAGCCCCTCATCCTGTCCTGTTTGTGAGGTTAAGGCAGCTTCCCACCACCTTATACACTTCTTGTGAGGGCAATAAACTCCTTCTGGGGCAAACTGCACTGCTATGAGTAATTTTTGATCCTTAGATCCATCACCAAGTTATCACTTGTAAATAGGCAAGTTTATTCAAACCCATCATGTGTATTATACCATGTAATATCTTCAGTATTAGGCCTTCAGATACTGCTGGGACACTGCACAAGCCCAAATCCATCCTTTCAAGCTTTGTTCTGCTTGAAATAGTTTTTGCAGTTCTTCATATCTGCTTCTACTTGGAAGTGCCTATTTTTAAATCCAGTGTAGAAAATCAAGATATTAGATGCTTGTGGCTTTCCAGAATGATCCTTTTAAGAGGCTTACTCTTTTTTTTTTTTTTTTTTTTAAATACTCACAGAGGATCTAGTGCTGCTTGCTTTTCTCCCTTCTTCAGCATGAGGATGAAAAGGCTGGTCCCAGCTGAATGTTCCAGGCTGCCTTTATTATATATTTCTTCAAGGGCCCATTGGACTTGAGCTTCTTTGCCATTAGTAGCCAATGAGACAATTGCTGAGTAACTTGGTTTATCTTCTCCAGTACCTACTTACAATATTCCTTCATAGTTCAGACAATACTTTATGAAGTCTGTCTTGTGTAGATCAGGAGATGATCCCCTGTTTCCTAACTAGACCAGCCCTGTGGATCAGTACTTTCATATCCTTTAGCCTGCATGATTTCCCTTTATACCAACATTTATTGCATCTACAAGTTCATATTTTACAGTTATTGCTTCTCTCTTTGCTATTTGCTGCTTGTCAGAAACATTCAACAAATGTCCAAGCCAGCTCATCACACTGACATTTAGTAAATGATGGAACAGTCTCCCTGGGGTAGTAGATGGAACAACATTCCTTCAGCCTTGTAAAACTAGGGTATAACAAAACATCAGGACATCCTGTACTGGTTGTGGGGTGGTGATTAGAGCAAGGAAAACTAGTTGGTATGCTCTGTGGCTGATATAACTCCTCTGATTATTGTCAAATTACTTTGAAATGGTGAGTAAAAATGGGCAGGCTGGAGAGACCTCTCTGGAATTTATTTTTTTTTCTCCTGTTCTTAGGGGCAGTGATGTGTAGATGTGGTTTGGTAGGGCTGGTCTTCATAGATGACATGAATTACTCTTCAGTTTCTAGACTGCTGCCAATTTGTTCCTGGTTAGGAGAAACTCCTCTTGCAGGGGCTTAATGGTACTCTGTGTTTTCTTAACATATAGTGCAGGAGTTTCTGGCTGTTGTCAAAGAATGGATTCATTGTGTTTTAATTTTTATCCAATTTAAGAATTCCAATGTTAGTCAGTAAGAAACTAAAAAGGAGAAAAGAAGCTGAGCAGCTGCCCCTTGTCCCAAGTCTAGTTTCTGATGTCTGTTCAGGAGCACTGAAGTAGACCTGAATCCTACACTTCACTGTCAGTACTTGATTTGCACTGGTAGGGAGGAAGGACTTAGTGTCATGAAGAGGTGGATTAGGTAGTTTCATGGATTTGGAAGGAGATCCATATTCAGAGTAGGTGAACCAGTCTGGTTAAAACAGTGTATCAGGGCATGCTCTGCCCCCCTGAAGCCACCTTTCTCATCCCAATACTCAGCTCCCATGATTTTTGTTCAAGTTTCTCTCCTGGTATGATGAGTAAATGAGTCTATCCTGGCTTGGCAACCTCTCTTATGGAGAGATTTCTGGTATTCCATGGTTTTGCTTGAACTAACATATCCTTGAGTTCAGCTTTTCCTTGTGGATGCTTCCATTTACAGTTTCTAGGTAAACCTGAATAGCCTGGGAGGAGGAAGCCTTGCTAAAGGTTTTGATAATAAATGCCTGAGCACTGTCTGTGGGAGCCTCTGGACCTCTCCCACGTGTGAGGGGACACGTCCATTGTTAGGAAAAAAGGGAGAGAGCCAATTTTCCCTGTTTGCTTGCCCCCTTCATTAAGTTCACACTTCCCTGGCCAGAGTCCCACACATCAGCCTTGCCCACTGTCACTCATGACCACACTGCCCCAGGTGTGAGGGTGTCCCCACATGGGACACAGCCCTTGGCAGCCCCCACCCTGCACCCCCAGCTCCCAGCTGGTGGCTCCTTGCACTCTGCCAAATTATCTGTATCTCCAGAAATGGCCTTAAAGGAGGATCTGCTTTTAGCCAGTGAGTATCTCTGCAGCTGGCTCCTCTCTTTTTCTCTTCTTTCTCTCCTGAGTTCATTCCCTGTGTTGCTCTTCCTTCCCCAGCATTTACAACTGTTCTACTCCATTAAAAAAAAAAAACAAAACTCTGCTTCTCTGCTTCCTGTGGGTGTCAATGAGTTTGTTTTGCTAATTTGTCTTCAGCTTTGTTTTTTGATTCCTCTCCCTCCTTTCCCTGGCCAATCGTTCCTGCCCCTCTCTCTAGGAAGGATGCTTTGCTGGGCCTGATTGATGGCCCATTAGAAACAGATTAACAGGTGGAGGCTTGACTAGAAAAACAGATGTTAGGGAGGGAGGTAGAGACAAGGGAACAGGTGACCTTTTCCACAAGTGAGATGCAAGCATGGCTTTTCAAGCATCAATTGCTCCTAAGACAGCACAGGAAAGACTATGTGGACAGCAGAGGGAAGGATAATCCACCATCATAGCCTGCTGCTTTTTTGCATTGCTCATTCTCAGTGACATAATCATTTGATTCAGGCTGAAGCTGGCATCTCTGTGTAGCATATGGACCACATGTCCCTGGTGAGTGTCATTACTGCCTGGCTCTCCATAAAGTGATATTTATCTTGCCCTTCCTATGTGCACTTGTTTGTTCTTTCTCTCTCTTGCTCTTCTCTCCCTTCCTCTCCCCCTCATTTTCAGGATGGTTTTGTTATTCAAATGTAATTATGGATGGAAATTGAGCCATCTCCCCTTTTTATATTTTAAAGAAATAGACTACTTCAGTAAAAATCTGTAATGAGGAGTGCAACAAACTAGCAAAGGGCACGGGAAGCCACAGATGAGAGGAGCAGTTTCCAGTCCATGGAGGATATGGTCCTCTGAGGGTCCCAGAGCAGGGGTGAAAGCAGCCCCCAGCTTCAGGGGGAGAGTAAAACCCAGAACTGCATCCCTCTCTCACTTCCCCTTCCACAAACTCCATATGTAATAGGCAGAGCCAACAGAAAAGGCTGCCCTTTAGAAAAACATCAGTTTTGCAGTCCTCAGACACCATGACTCCTTTCCCTGTTGGGCACTGAATTGATGATAAAAATATTGGCTCTGACCTGCAGAGACTCACTTCTTCGTTTCAGCAGTACCAGGAGCATCTGTCTTCTCTTGTCCTAACCAACAGGCTTTTGCAGTTTTCTTGTTCCCATCCATTTTATGTGATGCTTAATAGAGTGCTCTGGTGGCCAGGCCTGGCTCAGACCAGTGTGAAGGAACAGGGGAGTCTTCAGCCACCTTTTCAGCAAGGGTATCCAAACCGTGAGAGTACTACTGCCTGCTACTAGGGAGCCTGGATCAGAATCATCCTGAAGGCTTGGAGCTGGGGTTTAGTGCTACATTAAATTAAATAACAAAAAAGTAACCTTGTCTGAGATGTCACATGCCTGCCCTGAGGTAAACATGGACATTTGGGCCAGAGAAGCACTGAAGTGTGTTCCTTCTCCCTTCTCCTAGGAAGGTGGCACACCTTCATCTGGAGCAAGTCCCCACCAGCTCTTGCTTGGAAAAGTGATGGTCAGCAGTGGGCTACAGCCAGGTGAACTACAGAATCACAGAAGATAGGGGTTGGAAGGCACCTCTGGAGATCTAGTCCAACCACCCCCTGCCAGAGCAAGTTCACCTACAGCAGATTGCACAGGACAGCACCCAAGAAAGTTTTGAATGACTCCAGAGACAGTGATTCCATCACCTCTCTGAGCAGCCTGTTCCAGTGCTGCTGTTCCAATGTTCCACCCTCCATGTAAAGAAGCTCCTTCTCACATTTAGATGGAAGTTCAAGTTTGTGCTTGTTACCTCTTGTCCTGTCACTGGGCAACCACAGAAAAAAGACTGGTCCCACGTTCCTGATACCTACCCTTCAAATTTGTATGAGCACTGATAAGATGCCCCCCTCAGTCTTCTCCAGCCTCAAATCCCAAAGTCCTCCAGCCTTTCTTCATAAGACAGATGTTCTAGTCCCCTAATCATCTTGGTAGCCCTTTGCTGTACCCTCTCTGTCCTTCTTGAACTGGGGAGCCCAGAACTGGACACACTATTCCAAATAAGGTCTCACCAGGGCAAAGTAGAGGGGAAGGAGACCCTCCCTCAACCTGCTTGCCACTCTTTTTGGTGCACCCCAGGATTCCATTTGCCTTCTTGGACACAAGGGCACACTGGTGGCTCGTGGTTATTCTGTTGTCCACCAGAACTTCAAAGTCTTTTTCCACTGAGCTGTGTTCCAGCGGGTCAGCCCCTAACCTGTACTGACATGTGGGGTTGTTCCTCCCTAGATGCTGTACCCTACACTTGCCCACATTGAATTTCATGAGGCTATTGACCTAGAAGCTTCATCTGGTCTGAAGGCCATCCATAGGTGTCTAGCCTGGCTCCCAGTATACTGTGAGGAAGTTTTTCTCTCGCTATGGGAATGTTTTGCACCTTTCCCTTGCTGTAGTGGTCTCCCTGGGCTCTGTGTGTGTGTGCCTGCAGACATGGTCAGGCTTCTGCATTTGCTGCCTGTCACACATCTGGCCTTATGTGAGACTTCAGCCCTTGCTGTTTGGCCTCATGCAGTCCTAGTCCCCTTGGTAACAGCTGATTTGAGCAGATGAGTCCACCTCAAATTTAGTGCAGGGAATGCTTCTATTTCATAGGGCATAGCAAGATCCTGGCATTCCTTATCAATGATATCAGTGCAGCCTTTGTCTCCCTCCGAAGCAATTGTTTCACCATTCCTGAGGAAATGGTCTAGACCCTTTCCTGACCTTGTCAGTGTGTGCAGCCTTGGAAACTTCTCTGAAGAAAAAAAAAGTCATTAACTCAGAAAACAAAAGGAGGAGTAATTTAATTTGCTGAGTCTTGTTCTACTGATGGAGTCATTAAAAGGCTTCCTCTCATATGCACAAGCACATCAGTCTCTGCTGGAGAAGGCTGTATCACAGGGGCTGAAAGATGTGTCAGAGATTCAACAGGAAAAAAATATTCCTGAGGCAGGGGCAGACTGTTGGGGTTTTTCTTTTCTTTCTTTCTTTTTTTTTTCTTTCAACACTATCAGCTTGTGTCATATGTGGAGATTTTCACCTTCTGCATCTGCCTTTCTCCTCTTGCTATCTATTATTCTCTTTTCCTCACCCTGTTCTGCTCTTCCTATCTCTTACAGGTAGTTGTTAGCAGTGGCCTCTCCTTGCAGTTGTCTTATTTACCCAGTCTGATATTCACTTGGGTCATTATTGAGACCACTCTGAGGACAGAGGCATGAGAAAAGACTGCTGGAGCAAACTCAGAAGACTAATACATACCAAAGATTTGGTGGGGAGAGGGGGACTGAACAACAGGGAAGGGATAAAACAGAGGGGGAAAGGGCAGAGAAGTGCAGTGAGATTTAGAGGAAGATGGGGAACTGTCTTCCTACCACTCAGATGTCAGCAAAAATACGTGCCAGCTACCTGTGAAAACCTCAGAGGAAGGACTCCTTGAAGAAAGAGATTTGCCACAGATCAATCACTTCTGCCCTGCTTCAGAAAATACTCAGATTCTTGGCACAAAGTAAAGTAGCCTTTAGCTGGGGAATCAGGCTATGGAGTGCAATCTGGGAGACACTTGATCAGCCTTTGCTATGTGAATGGCTGTGAGCCTCCTGACCACCCCTAGTACAAAATCTGTGCTGAGTGTAGTAAACATGCAAAGGCATTGGAGTAGGGGTGGCTCTGTCCAGCTCCACTCTAATTTCACTTACAGGAGCTTGCCAGCTCCCTACAAAAAATCTGTCCTCTGGGAATGGTGGCAAATTATTTCCCATAATTTCAGGGCTCTTTCAGTTCTGACTTTCTGAATTTGCTTGCTTTCCAGCCAGAGGAATTGACCAACATCTTGGAGATCAGCAATGTTGTCTTTACAAGCATGTTTTCCCTGGAGATGATTCTGAAACTTGCTGCTTTTGGTCTCTTTGATTACCTCCGCAACCCCTACAACATCTTTGACAGTATCATCGTCATCATCAGGTGACAAGGGCCTTGGGGAGGGACTGAAATAAAAAGAGTACCACAGAGCTTGCACATTTTCATCTGCCTTTTCAAAAAAAGATTCAGCAGCTATACTGGGAGGACCTGAGCTGATGTACAAGGCCAACACTTGGTGACCCTAGGCAAGCTGCACAGCATTGCTGCCCCTCAGTTCTCTCTGTAGAATGGAGGCAATTGCAGTTGCTTTGCAACTCCACAACAAATATTAGCTGTGAAATATTGGTAAATGCAGAAATTAAGGAGGTCAGAAAGATTTAATGAGTGATAAAAGAACTTGTCTTACTGGAATTTAATGCTGCAATCCTTTCCTCCCCCGTGCAACATGCAGCTCATGTTCATAACAGAGAAATATGGTTTTCTGCACTTAAATATAAGCCTATATTATATGCTTCTAATTACAAATATCTGAGGGCTGGGTGTCAAGGGGGAGAGGACAGGCTCTTCTCAGTTGCACTCTGTGATAGGACATGGTGCAATAGACATAAACTACAACACAGGAGGTTCCACCTCAGCATGGGGAGGAACTTTTTCACTGTGAAGGTCACAGAGCATGAGACAAGGCTTCCCAGAGAGGTTGTGGAGTCTCCTTCTCTGGAGACTTTCAAGACCCATCTGGATGTGTTCCTGTGCAACTTGTGCTAGGTTCTATGTTCCTGCTCTGGCAGGGGGGTTGGACTCGATCTCTGGAGGTCCCTTCCAACCCCTGGGATCCTGTGATATCTTGCTGAAACAGATTTTTTTTCGCAGAGGTGGAAAAGTTGGCTTGGCATTCTTATTGCTCTCTCTCTCTCTCTCTCTCTCCCTTCAGTTTGTTCACTTGTCTTTCATTTTGTTCCTTGTATTCCTTGTGCCTTTCTGGGCCACAGCATCTGGGAGATTGTTGGCCAGGCGGATGGGGGCCTCTCCGTGCTGAGGACTTTCCGCCTCCTGAGGGTGCTGAAGCTGGTGCGCTTCATGCCTGCACTGCGCCGCCAGCTTGTGGTGCTGATGAAGACTATGGACAACGTAGCCACCTTCTGCATGCTCCTCATGCTCTTCATCTTTATATTCAGGTGAGGTGGCAGATAGTTGCCTCAGTGTTTTGGAGAGGCGCTGCATGGCTCCTGGGGACAGCAGCTTCAATGCACGCTTGCTTGACTGGGTCTTGCACATTGCTTTAGCCTCAGGCAAGCACTGGCAAACATCTATTTGTTGGTATGGGCTGAGGTTGCTGCTGCCCTGGATTGGGTTCAGCAGCTGAAGATTTGGCCTGGGCAGGGGTGGAGAAATACTGCCCCCAAATGTGCACACTGAGCATAATGTCCCATGGCAGGATGGGGAAGGTGCCTTGGTAATCAGCACTGGTTGCAAGAACAGTTCAGTCTGGAGGCTGGCTGGCAGAAGAGCAGCAGGAAGCCACGAAGACATTTTGTCAGTGCATCCTGTGGGTGCAGTGATAGGGGGATGAAGAAAAATGAAAGCAAACAATGGAGAAGGCAGATGTGAAGGACAGGTTGAAGGGACAACGTGAGCTCTGAGGCAGTACAGATGAGAAACAAGGTGTTTGGGAAGTGCAATGCACAGCTCCTTCTTCATGAACAGGTCTCAGTGGTCTGGCTGTGGTGTTCTACCTCTCGCTCCTGTGGCATGACATTAGATTGTCAGGAGGAAAAGAGAAAGTATCTGAGATCATTGTGGTGGCAGAGGTATTTATGTCTGACACCATCTCTACTTCTTATCCCAACAGCATCCTGGGAATGCACATCTTTGGTTGCAAGTTCAGCCTCAGGACAGACACAGGAGATACAGTTCCCGACCGGAAGAATTTTGACTCTCTGCTGTGGGCCATTGTCACTGTCTTCCAGGTGAGCTCACTTTGCTTTCTACAGGTGGGCCAGGGGAAAGAGAAGAGGACCAAGGGCTGCTTTTCCTCGTTGCAGAACATTGCACTCGCTCCTGACAGCAGGTTCCAGCTTGTTATGTTTGGAGGAAGAACAACTGCATGCTGTAATCAAATGACTGTAGTATCTCTCAGGCAGGAACACTCTTTCCTTCCTAGAGGAGGTAGTTTGCACAGGTCCCTCCTGTTGTGGAAATTCCATGTGTAATACTGTCACATCATCACATGACCACCCTCATGGTTGCTCTTGTTTATCCTTGCTCAGCTAACGTTATTGGGGCAGTACCAGTGGACAGTAACAGTGGGCAGTGAGTGTGTGGTTATAGGGAAGTCAAGAGGCCTGATGTAGTCCTAATGTGTGTCCTTTCACTGTTCTTTTCTAAGAACTCTCTTTGTGTTCTTCCTTCATGCTTATGTGGTCTCTACTCCTGGTTGCAGATTCTAACCCAGGAGGACTGGAATGTTGTGCTCTATAATGGCATGGCCTCCACCTCACCATGGGCATCCCTCTACTTTGTGGCTCTCATGACGTTTGGCAATTATGTACTCTTCAATCTGCTGGTGGCCATTCTCGTGGAGGGATTCCAGGCTGAGGTGAGTTGCCACTAAGGCCTCATCAGGAGGAGGAATACAGGTGTTAAAAATGGGACCTTCATGACACTTTGAAGTGGAGGACTCTCAAGACTACTACACTTTTGAAATTTCCCTTGTTAGGTTCAGGGTGGGCACCATGAAACAAAAAAACCCCTGGCACTGTTAATCTTTGCAAGGAGACAAACTCTCTGAAGGGAGTCACAATTTCTATCCTGTGAAACAGACCCTACCCTACTAGAGTGAGTTCTTTGCCCTTCCCAAAGCAAGCAAGCAGTATGTCAGCCATCCCAGGTTACATGAGACTCTTTCAGTTATCTCATTGATGCCTGGCTGCCAAGGAGGATTTACAGTTGTTCCAGCAATGAAAGACAAGAACAAATGATCATTTCAATTTCTGAGTTCTCAGCTCCTAAACTTGTGTGTTCCAGGGTGATGCCAACCGGTCATACTCAGATGAAGACCAGAGCTCATCAAACATGGAGGACTTAGATCAATTCCAAGAGGTGCAGGAAGGCTCAGGTACAGTAGCTCATGCAGCCTCATTTTCTTATCTCCCATTGCTGTTTACTGAGAAAAATGAAAGCAAACTCTGCAGAAAAGTCACTCTCATCTCCAAGGATTTATCAGTTTTCATTTTGAACTTTATGCTACCTTGTGGTGTTATGTGTGAGAAAACTGAGATGTGTTGGCATCCTGAGGAATATGATAGCTAAGGGGAGCATCTCTTGAATGACCTACAGAATGGTAACTAGGAGTAAGAAGTGAGATTGTCTCCACTTAGGTTCAGAGTCACTATTTCAGGAACGCTGTGTCCAAATCTGGGACCAACATTTGGAGAGAGGATAGCAACACATAAGTAAGGACTTGGACAAATCTGGAAGTCTTGCCTCATAGTGAGTGGCTAATGAAGCTTAGAGAAACTAGAGAAGTGACGGGATCACACGCTCTCTAAGTGCTGACCGTAAGGAGAGATTTCTGATGGTAAATGGGCCTTTAGTTGAGCAGAAAAAAAGACATAATGAGATTGTAACAGTTGGAAGCTGAAACTAGACAAATTCAGACTAGAAGAAAAAAAAGCCACATATTTTTAAGGAAAGATAATTTAACTGTTGGAACAGTTTGACTACAAGATGCTGGATAAGGTCTCTACCCTTCAAAGTCTTCCCTTGGAGACTGAAAGTTTTTCTACAAGAGGTGTATATATATATATATATACATAGGAAGAAATTCTTCACCATGAGGGTGGTGAGACATTGGAACAGGTTGATCAGGGAGGTGGTAGAAGCCTCATCATTGGAGGTTTTTAAAGCCAGGCTGAATGTGGCTCTGAGCAATCTGATCTAGTGTGAGGTGTCCCTGCCCATGGCAGGAGGGTTGGAACTAGATGATCTTTGAGGTCCCTTCCAACCCTAACAATTCTGTGATTCTACTTCAGACAGGACTTGGTGGCAGGGAGCAGCAAGAGTGGGTTGCTCCACAATGGATGGTGAGCCAGGAGCTGAGGTGGGGGAACTGTACCTACAAAGACATGGTATTTGCACAAGGTGAGCAGGGCACATCTGCTCACACTAGCCAGGTTCAGCCAATGGTTCAGTGATTGCAGGTGAGGCAGTCACTGGTGAGGCAGGTCTGAGGTTGAGGCAAGAAGTCCAGTCAGCAAGACAAGATGAGGATTAACAAGATGCAAGGACAGGCACAAGCATACTTCCAGCATAACCCAGACAAGGACCACAGGCACAGGTCTGAGCCTAAATGCAGCTCTCTCAGCAAATAGTGACTCCAGTATTGGCTTGTCACAGCTCTTTCAGGCAACTCAGCTGTTTTCACAACAGCCTGATCCTGGGTTTTCTGGCTGCACCATAGCAGAGCTCACCTTGAGTGTAGGCAGCCAACCCCCTAGGAAGGCAGATGGGGAAGAGGTTACAGAGCCTATTGGTGCACTGATGCTGCATGCAGACATAATGCAACAGTCAGACAGAAAGGATTGTTTCAGTCCTTTTAGGCATCGAAATCTAGTACCCCATCTTCTCCATCCATCTCAACAAATGTTGATGGCTCTCCACAGCACCTAACATACCCTGCAAAGGCTCAGTGTAGGACAGACTTGGAAGGATTGCAGACATGTAAAGCTGACCCCAACATGCAGTTGACTGTGGGTTTCCCCACGTCTTGATCTCTTGATCTCAGTGCCTCAGCCTCACTGCTTTAATTAGCCAAGCTGAGAGTCGGTGGGTCTTGTTCAGACCTGAAGTTGCAAGTGTCTGTTCTCAGCATGCAGCAGCAGCACACTCTCCTCCCCTTGCTGCCAGGGTTCAGCATGCAGCAGCAGCACACTCTCCTCCCCTTGCTGCCAGGGTTCAGCTTCCTGCTCTGCCTGTTAACCTGTGTGTACCTGACCAGCACTCTGCTCATCTGCCTGGCCCCACGGAGAACTGCAGATTGGTTTCGGGAACTGAGGAGAATAGTTCAAAGTCTTCCCATCTTACACAGCTTTTGCCACAAACCCCTAAATCAGAAGGAACTGATACTGATTGCTGCTAAACAGTGAATATTCCATTAGCTGCTGCTAACTCTCTAAATAACTGAGACATTGAAACAGTCACTGGCTGGTGAGGAACACACCTTCTTTTCTCTTTCATCTGCTTTCTGCATCTTTCCACACAGATCCCAAGCTCTGTGCAATTCCTGTGACACCTAATGGCCACTTGGACCCATCCTTGCCCTCTTCCAACCCACCAGTGGCTGCTGGGGGAGTCACAAACTCTTCACACAACTCGCTGCAGCCTGACCAGATCCGTGTGGCTGTTGGGTCCCGGAAGAGCAGTGTGATGTCCCTGGGGAGAATGACCTATGACCAGCGGTCCTTGGTAAGCGAGTAGAAACGTGTGTCATGATCTTCTTTTGATTTCCAAGCACTCTGCTTGTGTTTCTGCAATCATCTGGGGATTGCTGGGGAGCATTGCGCTGCTGCTGTAGGCAGGAGTCAGGTCAGTTCACATTATTTACCTGAATTTCCAGATTATTGAAGTCTGTTTCCAGGATACTGATCTATGTTCTATTGAAGGTGGGATCCAGCACTTTTGTATTCTTCTAGTAGAAGTGGGGGAAACACCAAGGAGACAGAATCTCTCTCTTAGAGTGAAATACATTTTGTCCCCTTGCTCTTTCCTTTCCACAGGGCACACAATGATGCCCTGAGTAAGTTAAAGGGATAGGAGTATCTGGGTGACACCAGAACTTCCAAGTCCCACAACAGATGGGTTTTCTGGAAGCTTTTGTAACAATGGAGAGAGAAATCTTGCCTTGGAGCTCCCCAGGCTTGGTCCTGCTGCCCTTTAGCACTTTCCCAAGCACTAGTGACTGTCCAGCCAATGCTTGTAACATCAGCTTCTGGGCTCTCTACCCAGAGACACAGCCTTGGGGGGTGCACTGGTGCTCGAAGGGTTCATGGTCCTATTATTTCTAAATAGGGAGAGCTGTCAGCCACATGCTACCTGGTAAGTTGTTGATGTGGTTGGTCTAGACTGTAATCAGTAAGCCTGTTTCCCTCATTTCTTCCTTTCACTAAGACTGTACTCAAGGATGGCATGTAAGATTATCCATCACCTTGTACCTTGTGTTATCCTTCACCCTGGGGCAGTCTAAAAAGCTGCCCATCGAATTTTTTTTGAGAGCTTTATTCTTGCTCTGTGCTGGTGTAAGTAACAATATCAGACACCTGGCCTTTGGCTTTAATTTCTACCTTCCCCATAAGTGCTTTGCACACAGATGGTGCTACAAAGTAATCACAGCCAACACCATTGCTAACTCACTATCAATTTATTGTCAGATGTACAGAGATTGCTGCTAAATTCCACCATTCAACTTCCTCAGTGGCTGAAAACTGGCAGCCTCCCCTGTGATCTGAAACAGGATCTCATGGTCCCTCCTTGTGCCCAGAGTTGCTAAGCTCTCCTCCTCTCCCTCTCTTACAGTCGAGCTCCCGCAGTTCCCACTATGGTGCCTGGGGCCGCAGTGGAGCCTGGGGGAGCCGCCGCTCCAGTTGGAACAGCCTGGCCCAGGGGCACAGCCTGAAGCACAAACCTCCCTCTGCTGAGCACGAGTCCCTTCTGTCTGGGGAAGGGCACAGGGTGGTGGATGGAGAGCCAGATGGGACGGGAAGGGTGTTCCATCACCGCCGGACGCTCTCCCTGGACAACAAAGGCTCCTCTGACCTGTTAGAGCTGGCCTCGGTCCCATCCAGCCACAGAGGGACTTGTAAGCTGGGAACAGTACCTGGGACCAGTGAACATCAAGACTGCAATGGCAAAATGCCCAGTATTTCCAAGGAGATCTTCCCAAAGATGAACAACCGCAAGGAACGGGGAGAGGATGATGAAGAAATAGATTATGTAAGTATTTGGTGGAGGGAGCCTGAGGTTACATGGCAGGGCTGTGGGAACTCCCAGATCATGGAAGGGACCTGCAGAGATCATCAAGTCCAACCCCCCTGCCAAAGCAGGGTCACCTAGGGCAGTGCCAGAGTTTGTTTCCCTGCTGCGTGGATGGGAGAGCTTGCTGAAATGTTTTAAGTATAACTGGAGGACAACACTAAATGCAGATGGGACTTTTTAGGCCTAGACAAGCTCAACCCATAGTGTCAGACTGCCTGAAAGGCAGTTGTACAGGTGGATGGTAGGAGAAAAGATGTGGGGAGTGCGTGTGGTCATTCAGGGGGTGTTATTTCAGAGCATTGCAGGCAGTGGTTACTAGAGGGTAGGAAAAGTCAGGCTGTATGAGCAGCAAGGGAAAACATCAGCATGGGAAACATCAGCATACCAGAGCAGGAAGCACAGGCACAAGAGACAAGGCAAGTGAGGTCTGCAGTGCCAGCCTGGGAGACTCCAATGTCCAATCTGTGAGCACATCAAAGGGTGGAAAAATTGGAGGAAGGATTAGTAGAAATCTGAACAGACATATATGCTGTATGAAATGAAGTCACTTCCAAGCCTGAGTGTCAGTCAAAGGCCTTCTTGTCTTGGCTTCTCATTTAGCTGAGGTAGGGAGAAAACCCTGTCTTCAAGTAACCACTCTGAGAAGGCATCATGGACAACATTGTGCTTGAGAAAGGACATGAGAAGTTTAATTGGTAATGATCCGAGAGGGGAAACAGATGCCAAGCAGCAAAAAGGCCTGGACAAAACAGCATCTAGCTATTTTCTTTATTGCTTTGTTGCTCTTTGATCCCATTTCCTCATTCAGGGGCTTAAAGAAAGGCAAGCAGGCCAACCTGCAGGTAGTGTTGTTTTGGGGTCAGATGTGAAAGGAAGAGTCCTTCTCTCGGTGGGAAGGTAACCAGTGGCACTTGCTTCTGCTGCGTCCCTCCAGAGCCTGTGCTTTCGCATCCGGAAGATGATGGAAGTCTATAAGCCAGACTGGTGTGAATTACGGGAGGACTGGTCCATCTATCTCTTCTCTCCACAAAACAGGTTTGTGCAGCTCTGCCATGAGAGGGTTGAGAAGCTGGGGCAAGAGGGTTGAGATTCTAGTGCTCTGCTGGCCACATCCCCTGAGCTGCCTGTTGGGTTACAAATTTAAACTCACTAGCTGGGAATGTGTTTTGTCTTCTCCATGTTCCCTCTACAGCCAAGCAACTCTTCCTTGATTCTGGAGAAAGAAGAAAGGATAAGAATCCTAAATCACTATTGTGATTTTTCCCTCCCTTTGGAGCATCCCATTTCTTTTTTTGTATAATCATAAATATTTATAGCAAAGCAAGACAGGGAATACTAACATTAACCCAGAAGAAGGAATGTATTATTAACAGCTCCACAATACTGGTATTTCCTCCCCTGATGCTAGAACCTTTTCATTTTCTGTCCCAGTACCAACTTATCAGCAGTCTTATCACACCTTTTAGGGTAAAGTCAGAATTCTTCTTGCCTGGAAGAAAGAAAGAAAGAAAGAAAGAAAGAAAGAACAAAAGCTAAACTCTTCCTGCTAAAGGGTGTCTTTCCACTAGGAGAAAGCATCCATATGCCCCATGGTATTCTCATCCCTGTGCATCACCCCTTGAAGAGGGTTTCATTATAATTCATGAGGGAGAGCTTTTCTCTGTGTGACAGCTCTGCTCACAGGCAGTATCTTTCAGAGCAGATATAAGTGTGGTCACCTTGACTGCCAACTTACCTGCCTCTCCTCAGGCGTGTGGCCTCTTTGCCCTGAGTTGACACAGTGTGGGATTGGGATGAAAACTGAAACTCAGTCTCTTCTCTACAGAGCAAGAGAAGAGCCCAGAGCCATAGTAGTTAGGATACCATTCTGACACTGGCAGTGGATGAAAGTTCAGCTCCTTCCTCTGCCCTTACTCTGCTCCAGGCTCCCTGTGTGACTGTAGGTCACTCTGGGGTATTGTCATGGCAAGGAACAATACTATGAGTGACAGGAATGCTGCTGCATCAGAGCTCAGTTTTGGCCAGACCTCTCAATCCTCTGCCCTCATAGCTCCTAACCTTCCTCTGCCTAAGCCACAGCTGCCTACTAGAACTCTCTTGCAGGTTTCGTCTCCTCTGCCAAACCATCATAGCTCACAAACTCTTTGACCACGTTGTGCTGGCCTTCATCTTCCTGAACTGCATCACCATTGCCCTGGAGAGACCACAGATTGAACATAGAAGCACGGTGAGCACCAGTTCCTCCCACTTACTTTTTATCACGACCTCTGCCAGAGGTTTGTAAGTGTTCCTGGCACTGCTAGGACCTCTAAAAGAACTTCAGCATTAAACATCAGCTCCCACTCATCTATTTTAAAGCCTAAGTATTAGTATTTAACACAGTGTGTTCTTCTCCTGCAGGGCCTTAAAATGGGGTAACCCACTTTGTAATAGAGTAATCCTAGTTCCTTCCCTCGTGGGGAACAAGGGAGTCCTCCAGACACCTGCAGTCAAGAGATGACTGGCAAAAGGGACAGGGAGTGTGCACTAAGAGACAGAATTATCTCCCATTCTGTAGGAATGGCATGTCATCATTCGTGTATGCTGCTTTTGAGCTACCTTGGAGATGGTTCAAGCTGACAAGTGAAATGGCTTTGTCTGCATGTCTGCCTTAGCTGACCCCTGGACTCTACTGCACTTACACACAATCCAGCAGTCAGTGCTCAGCAGCCTTTCAGCGAGTTCAAGTCAGTGCAGCAGGGCAGAACAGGGCAGAAAGCATCTTGAAACTGAATTTGTGCTCTTGCAGAGTTGTGTAGGAGCCTGTCCCAGCTATGGCACAGGACTGAGCCAATGTAGGAGCTAGAAGTTGCTTGGCACTGACCTTTGCCAAAGGCACCTCTCTTATTTCCCCAACTTTCAGACCCTTCACAGGAAAGCAAAAGATATCAAGTTCATCAGAGGAATTTGGCAGAGTAACAGGAAGTCAAGATACATTTAAGGCCTGTCTTTATTTTTATTTTCAGGAAAGAATCTTTCTCACTGTGTCCAACTACATA
Organism: Indicator indicator; assembly: GCF_027791375.1. Lineage (NCBI taxonomy): Eukaryota > Metazoa > Chordata > Aves > Piciformes > Indicatoridae > Indicator > Indicator indicator. Next base: position 7,947,546 of record NC_072023.1, on the reverse strand, counting down.
TTCACAGCAATTTTTGTAGCTGAGATGACACTGAAGGTAAGTTACTGGAGATTAGCAGCTCAGAGCCTTTTCCCAGTGTCAGAAACACAACGTGGTTCATGTTTGCCCAGAACCCTTCTAAAATCTCTGTCTTTTCAGTGTGCCCATCCTTCTCTCTACCTTGATACAGGCAGATACTGCCTGGGTATGAGTCCCCTGTTAGGCATTGAGGGTATGTTTATCCTGGGCTTTAAATCCAAAGAAATCTTAGTATCCAGGAGGTATGGATTTTGTAATGATGTCAAATGTCCACTCCCTTTCTCCTGAAACAAGGATAGGAGAAATGACAACAATTTGAATAATACACTCTTAGTTCACATAATTATTCAATATGTACCACAGTACTTTGCAACAACAGGGAAATCTTGGTTTTATCCTCTTGTGACTGGAAAAGAGTCCTAAAACTGGATGCCTGAAGTAAAACCCCTAAATTTCATACCTGAATTATGGCCTTGATTTGCAGGGTGTTCAGCTCTCCTCAAGTCCAGTTATTTCTGTAGCACCTGCTGGTGTTGAGAACTGCTGAAAATCGAAGCACCCCCTTAAACCTCAAAACACAGGGTTCAGTGCCCAATTTTACCTCCCAGCTGACCTCTGGATTGAGAGATTTGCCCCAGGTCTGTGTTATGGCAGGAAATAGTTTCCTGTGTGTTCTTTCCAGAGTCCTGTTGCTCAGGGAATTAAAGAACAGGTGAGGAGACTCCACAGCCCTGTTATTTCTGGAGTTATGCCACACCAATTTCCCTAAAGATGTTTCTTTCATAGCTTTCCAGGTGAAAGGAAAAGATGATAACACTTCAGTGTCAAGTGGAGTTGATAACTTTTCCCCATCCTCCCTCCTTCTCTATAGCTGCCTCTACCAGGCAAGATGTAGAGGAGCCATTTAACCCCCTCTCATCTCCCCTCTCTTGCAGGTGGTCTCTCTAGGCCTGTATTTTGGGGATCAGGCTTATCTCCGCAGCAGCTGGAACGTCTTGGATGGCTTCTTGGTCTTTGTGTCTCTCATCGACATTGTGGTCTCGGTGGCCTCTGCTGGCGGTGCCAAAATCCTGGGGGTGCTGCGCGTCCTCCGGCTGCTGCGCACCTTACGTCCCCTCCGGTTAGAGCCCCGCTGAGCCCTGCTTGGTCCCCTCTTCCCACCAGCCCCTCCAGGAAAAGTCCTAGAGTCTGATCCTGCTGTGCCAAAGCATGGTCTTTGACAGGCCATAAGCCACAGGAAGGTTTCCCTTAGCCATATGTCTCTGGCCCTGGAGGTACCTCACCAGGCAAGCAGCCCATGGGACAGAAGAGCATTTTGATCTCCACTGATGAGTCACTGCACAGGCAGAGCAGGGCACTGCCACAACTGAAATGCTTAGCTTAAGCCAAACATCCCTGCCCTGTCCTTTTCGTTACCCCTCCCCTTCCTTCCTTTCCAGGGTCATCAGCCGAGCCCCTGGCCTGAAGCTGGTGGTGGAGACACTCATTTCTTCCCTCAAGCCCATAGGAAACATTGTGCTCATCTGCTGTGCTTTCTTCATCATCTTTGGCATCCTGGGTGTGCAGGTAGGTTGTTACTGCCCATCAAGCAGCCTCTGTGCTGCCACCCTGCCATGGGCACCTATATACCCCAGATGCTACAACAGGCAGAGGCAACCAGGTTAACCAGGATGGACAGGCAAGCCAGGAATATCTCTGAGCCTGCCCTCCTTCATGAGCTATATCCCACCATAACATTCGTGTAGCCTTTGGCAGGGACAGCCAGGTGCTCAGTCAATTCAGGCATTGCTGGGTGTGTGAGGTAGGAGGTAATGCTCACACCTGGCAGGAGGTGGATCAGGGTTTGGGTCAGTGTTGTAGGGAGAGCTCAGGGCTGGTGTGGCACAGGGCTCACTGGGCATATCCATATCACACCACAAGGGCAAGGAGGTGAACCATGCCTCCAGTAAGCTCTGATTCCCCCCCTTACTCTGAGCCCTAAATCCACCCGCAACCTTCTTTTTTTTTTTTCTTTTTAAAAATTTATTTAATCCTCTTTATTTTTGGTTGTTGCAGAGGAGCAAGGGCGTGGGTGTTACTTCCATCTCAGGCAATGTGCTATACTTAGTCTGCTCTGATGCATCTGTACAAATGCACAATCCAGTATCTTCCATATGGGGAAAGGAGCCCTGGGCAGAAGAGCCCCAGCAGTGCAGTGCAGCTTTGTGGAGAGGAAAAAAAAAAAACAAAACAACAAACAAAAAACAAAGTATCTGAGAATCAGGGGACTTTTTTTTTTCCTGGTTCTTTACCCTCAGATGAGATCTTCTTTTCCCATCAGTCCTTTCAGTAACTGGGAAGCAAGAAAAGGAGACTACGTTTGCGGGCTAAATAGAGGATGTTTTTCCTTTCAGGCCAGTGACTCTAATTCTACCTAGAAAGGCTGCCCTAAAGGCTGTCAGAGAGTAAGGACTTGGAGTCACTGCTAGCCTAGGGCAATGGAGGAGGCTGAAAGGCCAGGTGTGGGTTTATGTGGGTGGCTCTGGCTCTGCATCAATGTTTGAGCCTGTGCTCTGTTGCATTGGTAGTCTTCCCTACCCGTCATACTCCACCTGACTTGCAGCCCTGCAGCCCACCCACCATCTCGAGAGCTTCTTCACTAGCCCAGGGAACATGGAGAGCCCAGTGGGGAAAGGGGCTGATGGGATCACTTCCCTTCTGCAGCTCTTCAAGGGCAAGTTCTACCACTGTCTGGGGGTCGACATCAGGAACATCACCAACCGGTCTGACTGTGTGGCTGCCAACTACAAGTGGGTGCACCACAAGTATAACTTTGACAACCTGGGACAGGTGAGTGTGCTTACAGGCCCTGTCTCTGATGGGAACCCAGTGCAGGGTTTGTCTTCTCCTATATATGCACAGATGTGGTGCCTGGGAAGTCTGGTCCCTGGTCCAGGAGGGGCACTTATTTGGCAGAAGCCGTGTCCCTTAGTGGATTGGGATCAGAATGATGCTTAGAGGTTGTTGGGGAAAGAAAAGTGGTGGCAGCAGAGAGCTTCGTTTTCTTTTTTCCTCCTGCTGCAAAGCAGATGTTCTTCACAACCTCTCTCCTCTGGTGTGTCTGGCTGCACACAACTTCCTGTGCCCCCCTCTCTCAACTCCATGGGGGAAGGAGCAGGTTTTGATGTGTGTAGAAACATAGGCAGGAAGAGGATTTCAATGCTGTGTTTGTTAGAGTGTAAACTCAGTTTTCTTTTTTTCCTTTTTGCTTTCTCCCAGCCTGCCAGATGCACCTGCTCCATATCTGCTTTGCTTTTTGTGTTGCAGGCTCTGATGTCCCTCTTTGTTCTGGCTTCCAAGGATGGCTGGGTCAATATTATGTATAATGGACTAGATGCTGTGGCTGTTGACCAGCAGGTACAAAAACTTCCTTGTGAAAGGACCTTTTTCACTTTCTTAGGCTAGTAAGACAGAAGCATGCTTTAGTGTCCTGCTTCAGATACCCCCCTCATACCAAAAGTCCCTTGCAGGGCCCTTCTGAATCCTTTGCTCACCTATTTGCAAGGGGTCAGGGTCATGCCTGGTGCATGCAGGGCTGTGCAGCTGTGGCTGTGTGGTGGTTATCTATAGCAATTCTCAGCCTCTACCCAGGTTGGATCTCACAGTAGGCCTTTATTTGTTTGTTATGATGGAGCAACAATGCTGTGTGCCTTTCTGGATATGCCAGCTCCCTCCTGGGACACAGGAGGTTATTTTAATACTCTGTAAAGCAGAGACTGTTGAGATGCTGCCCACTTATTCTCTATTCCTCTACTAGTAAGGCACTGACCAGTGTAGGCACCTGCCCAGGAAAGCAGTACCACAGGCTTAAACCTCAGGCTTGATGTTCCATTTACCAGTGCACCTCTGCCACTGGTGGCTTTGTAGATGTTTGTCAGGAGATGCAGTCAGGGCCTCCTTTCTCTCCTGAATGACATGTTTATTCCCATCTCAGAGCCATTTTGGTGCTGTGTGGATGTGGTCCCTACTTGTCCTCAAGCCAAAGCTGTTCCTGGTGTCTGGGCCATCCATTTTACCACATACTGGTGCTGTACTTGACCTGCAGATGAGGCTGTGCCTGAACTGCAGGTGACTCTTTGCAAGCAGGCTCTTGCACTTGATTCCCACCCCCTCTGTCAATTGCTAGCTGATGCTAAAAGCCAACCAACCACAAGCTGCCTTTCCTGTAGCACCAGCTCTTCCCAGCCCACTCCTGATTTCCATAACCCTTTCTCACCTTCCCAGCGGTCAATCACCACGGCAGGTCCCACCCTGATAATTTCCATACCGCCTCACATCCACCCAACTGACCATCTCTGTTCTCCCTCTCTTCCAGCCAGTAACCAACAACAACCCCTGGATGCTCCTCTACTTCATCTCCTTCCTTCTCATCGTCAGTTTCTTTGTGCTCAACATGTTTGTGGGGGTGGTGGTGGAGAACTTCCACAAGTGCCGTCAGCACCAGGAGGCTGAGGAGGCACGCCGGCGGGAGGAGAAGCGCCTGCGCCGCCTGGAGAAGAAGAGAAGGAGTAAGGCACAGCCTAAGTGTTTGGTTGGTTTGTGGGCCAAGGTTTTCTGGAAAAACAAAACAAAACAAACAACTTCTCCTTTTTCTTTCCTGATGGACCAGCCTCTGAAATGCATTGCTTGTGGCTGTGCTCTCAGCCTTCCTCCGTGCCCCACTGCCATGTTGCTGTGCACCTCACTGGGGTGGTCTGGGGAAGAGGGGTGGCTGATGATGCTGTGGCTCAGGAAGCCACTGGGGTTTTGGCACCCTGCCCCTTGGAAGAAGATATGTACCAAAAATCCCCCTGTGTGTGTTCTGGCTGTGACAGGACAAGCACACATTGGTACGCCTCTTGGGCTTGGGTCAGTCCCACTTGGGCTTCCTGTTACCAAGCTGGTGTTTGTGGGAAGACCTGGACAGACCATCCAGGTCTGTTTAAATCCAAATTTAAAGAAGGAGGTGGGAGGGTGAGGGGTGGGAGACTGGGGGGTGGGCAGGCAAGAGGAAGACTTCTGTGTTTTGTTCCTGGCTTTCAGTGTCACTCCTTGGGTGAGCAAGCCTTCTTCCTCGTGTTTCCATCCTCCTCTGTATTACCTTTAGACAAAAAGTCCCAAAGCATACTTGCCCCTGATTATCATCCCTACTACCCCAGACTGATGGTTTTCTTCCATTCACAGCCTGTGGGCACACATTCCTTTCCTCTGCTCCAGTTTTTCCCCTCTCTCCTGTGACACCCCAGGGCCTCTCCTAGAACCATCTGCTCCCTTATTATAATTTGTGATCTTAATTTGTTGAGGCATGAAATGCTGATTTAGCACCATTCCCACAAACACAGGCTAAGAGATTTTCTTTCTAGCATTTCTTTCCTTGTCTTTTTTTCTCTGTTTCCCCCCACATACACTTCTACTTTCTTCTTTTTTTGTCATCTTCTTTTTTTTTTTTATACCCTTCCTATTCTCCCTACCTTTTGCCTATCCTTTTCCGTTCTTTCTGCCATCTTCATTCTTTTTTCTTTCAACACTTATCACCACTCTTGTGCCTGCTCCCTCCTCAGTGTTTCTTACCCATTTCTCTCTTTCTTCCAATCTCTTCCTAACTCTGCCCATCTCCCTCTTTCCACTGAAGAGGCGCAGCGTTTGCCGTACTATGCTACCTACTGCCCCATACGCCTCCTTATTCATTCGGTCTGCACCAGCCACTATCTGGACATCTTTATCACTTTCATCATCTGCCTCAACGTGGTCACTATGTCCTTGGAGCACTACAACCAGCCTGTGGTGAGTGAGATCATGGAGATAAGCCCTGCTTCTAGTCGTTACGTTACTTTGCTCCAGCTTTCTGATGACTGCTGCCCACCGGCATAGGTAAAACACTGGAGTGGCTCCAAAAACACCATTAAGGTGTTGCAAGACTTAATGTAATAGGCAAAGCTATGGGAAGAGCTTTATATATCCAGAAGGGTAGTCTAAAAAATACCATTGAAGTGCTGCAAGACTTAATCTAATAGGCAAAGCTATGGGAAGAGTTTCATATATATCTAGAAGGGTAGTCTCTAAAAAATACCATTAAAGTGTTGCAAGATTTAATATAATAGGCAAAGTTACGGAAAGAGTTTCATATATATATCCAGAAGGGTAGCCCTGCTCAGACACTTTATCCTTTAAAATCAACAGAGAGAATGCATCTAAGCAAGAGTCAGGCCCCTAGAGAGCGTTGTGTAATTAAATGTCTATGCTTTATATTATTAAGTGTATATCTGGGTCACCCAGATTTTGCTGCCTGTATCTACAGATACTAAGAGGAGGAGTGGTAGGAGCAGCAGTGTCCTGGGAACTTCAGGCTTTGTATCAGATTTCCAAATGCCTGTCCAATTCCCCTGACATATGGTCTGAGCTGAAAGTGGATCCAGCTGGAGTGGCTGGATCTGTGTCATTGGGTATAGTGTTTTTAACAAGCCACCTTTTTTCCATAAGATAAGTTGCAGGGCCAGAGTGCTGAGCAGAGCCTCTCTCAGCTGCAAAGGGTGATTCCCAGTGAAGGGCTTTACAGGCCAAATAGGTTTTATATTTGATTGGGGAATACCATGTACCTCTCAGTGTTCCTGGCAAAGCTCTAGATGCCTTTGATGGAAAAACGTATGCTGCACATATCAAACAAGCTTTCTGCCTCCATGTGTAGCATTCATCATGAAATCTGCTTGGTGGTATTTAAGTCTTCTCTTCAGGAGACCTTTGGTTTAGGTGACAGCTCTGATGCCTAAGCAGATGCTGTCCAAGGTAGCTCAGGCTTTGATCAGGAACTGAATCTGTCTGTCCTTATTCAAATCCACTGCCAGGCTCCCCTGTTTCTTGCCCATCTTACCCAACTGCCCATCTTTGATCTTGCCCTTGATGGTGCCCAGTTTTACTCTGTAGAGATTCTTGACCTTTATCTGTCACCTTCCTTGTGTGAGGCCTTTGTTCTTGAACAAGTCACTCCTTTTTCTTGCTCCTCAGCTCCTTTCCCTGGAATGTAGGTCCTACTGTGCCAGCCTGCTGTCAGGCTCTGCTAAAGAATCTTGTCAAAGCGCTTTGAACCCTTCCAGCACAAAGTACCACTAAATTCTGCTCACTGCTCACACTGGTCCTTAGTGGTGGGGAAGGGGCAGCACACAAAAGAACCAGAAGCCCAACAGCTATTGGATATGATATATGCCTGCTCCTCACCAAAGCACAGAGGGGGGGTTCCTTCTGTCAGGTGAGACAAGCATCCACAACTGGAGTAATCTTTGTGCCTTAATCCTGGTGGATAGCTATGCCATGGTGGCACTAAGGTGGTATGGGCCACTGGCTGAAGAGTAGGCTGATGGTACTTGATGGATTCTTCTTCAATATCCTCTTCCTCCCCATAATGCTGAGTAGTACAGAAGAAAGAGCAATAACTGAATCTGAGAATCACATGGGACAGAGGGGTCAGCTGGTGGTTCCCCTTAGTAGGCAGCCTCCACATTCAAGTAGGTAGGAGGCATGAGGCACCTTCCCTCACCTTCATGTGAATTCCTGGCACTCAAGAGAGTCTCCTGACAGGTTATGTGCTTGATGTTGCTTTTGCCTCAATTCTGTGCCCTCTCTTTCTGCTGGCAGTCCCTGGAGACCGCCCTCAAGTACTGCAACTACCTCTTCACCACTGTCTTTGTGTTGGAGGCAGTCCTCAAGCTCGTGGCGTTTGGCCTGCGGCGGTTCTTCAAAGACAGGTGAGCAGAGGGTTATTGTCAACAGTAGCTGTGGGACAGTTGGGGTTGGAGTGGAGGTTTTGAGCATAGATCCCTATCTGGTGTGTGAGGTGGTGGCAGAGTGCCAGGACTGCCTCCCAGTTCTGCACAGCATGGACCTAGCCTCAGCCTGCATGAGCTGCAATACCTAAGCAAGTGTTGTCCAAAAATTAGCTCTTGGTTGGCGTTTGCTGGTTAGGTTAGAAAGCAAATGAGATGGGGTTAGAGAAAGCTGTTGTTTCCCTGCCCTTGAGGCAGACAGGGAGCATGCTGAAGCAGAACTTTTATAGGGAAGCTGACTTGAGGTAGTAAGGCCATAAAAAGCTGAGCCCATTAGTCAAAGCATAGCACCATAGTAACACAGCTCCATGCTTTCAGATCAGCCTGGCTTGCCTCTGGCTGCTCAGGGCGTATGCAGTGAATCTCTGTTTGTCTGCAAATGCCCATATAGACTGACTCAGACTGGGGCCTTGAACTCATACATAGAGAAATACTTAGGTTGAAGAGGAGGCAATTGACTTTCTTTTACAGGGAAATGGAAAAACTCCTTCATCTTTTATTTTCTTCAATTTCTCCTCTTAAGGTGGAACCAGTTAGATCTGGCCATTGTGCTCCTCTCTGTCATGGGCATCACGTTGGAAGAGATTGAAATCAATGCTGCTCTCCCAATTAACCCTACCATCATCCGGATCATGAGGGTGCTGCGTATTGCCCGGGGTGAGAGAGACGTTGGCTAGAGGCAGGGGGTGCAGGTGGACATGGAGTGGGACTTGGTGCCATGACTCATTGATCAGTGAGGGTACAGTCGAGAGCTCTGCCCTGGGAGAGTGGCAGGGGATGTGATGAAGGAAAGCCTACAGTCTAAGGCTTTCTGGCTTCCTTTAGCCAGGCATTTAGATGCAGTGGTTTTAAAAGGAGATATGAAGGGCCAGGAGAATCTGCTGATCATGTGAGACCTCAAGTTTCCCTATTATTCTTTTATGGGGAAAGTATGGCAGTGGTATTCAGAGAAGGGGACAACAAGCAGATTGACATTTACACAAGGAGGGGACTGAGTCTTCCTAGTGGTGGCCAGGTGTACTAAGCTGCCTTACCATGGAGGCTGGAGGAATAGAAAGTGATGGAATGAAAAATCAGAGCACATTGCTGGGAGAAGGAGAGGTCTTGGACAGACTATCTAGATGAAGCAGAAGAAGGGAGTGGAAACAGAGTATTTAGTAAGAAGGAGATGGTCTCGAAGAGTAAGAACCACTGGGGTTGTGCAATCAAAAGAAGTGAGAAAAGGGAGAACAGGTCTGAGAGGAACAGTCCAGCTTTTCTAGGTCAAGGGGAGACAGTTCATCTAATACTGTGTCTCTGCCAGTCATAAGTGACACAACAGATGGACCTTCTGACCCTAGTGTGAGTGACGCTTCTCTTGTGCTTGTTGTGGCAGTCCTGAAGCTACTGAAGATGGCCACAGGAATGCGAGCACTGCTGGATACAGTTGTTCAAGCCCTGCCACAGGTAAAACAGACAAGCTTCTCCTTTTCTGCACCCCTTTTCCAAAGGGCTGATTCTCATGGAGTCTCAGAGGTGGTCTCTACTGTGTTGTGCAGGCAACTGCCTGAAGGTGATGTCCATGTTTTCGTGTCATTTATGGGGGTATAGCTGTCCTCAGATAGGTCTTGTCCAGGTTAGCATGTCAATCATGAGGGTTCTTCAGTGGGTGAATTAAATAAAGCTTGATTCCTGGATAAGGGCATATTTTCCCCATCATGTCTATCTAGTGTCTAACTTTTTGTGGCTAGTGCTCAGCTCCTCTCTCCCTCCACAGAAAGGAAGCTCCATAGAAATAAAGCTCCACAGAAAGGAAGAGTGATGACTGGCAACCGTTTCATGAAGAAAGGAGATCTTCACATCTCCGCCCTTCTTACCCTTCCCTGCATGTGCCCTCTTTTCCCTCATCTCCTTTACTCACACATATCACATCACTCCTTTTCTTAGCCACTGCCTCCCCCTTCCTACTTTCTCTTCCTCTTTTCTTTTCTCCTCCTGGATCCCTTTGTGTTCCTGAGCCTCTCCTGCAGGAGAAGCAGCAACGCTCTCTGTTGTGGCTCACGCAGCCGGCAGTTAAGTGTCTACCGCAAGACAGCCAGACAGAAGGATTTCATGAGCTGTGAGCAGCAGCTGTTCCCAAGTGAGATGCTGACACAGTGCTTTACACAGGCTTCAAGCCCACTGTGAGGAGCCTCTGTGATGGATGAGCAGCCAGGGAGACTGGTCCCATTCGTTTTAGGTCTTTGAGAGAGAACTGTTAAGCAAGGAGTAATGGCACCAAGTGGCTTTACTGATCATACATCAGATCATTCTGCTGGCAGGCCCTGAGCCAGGCAGCTATGTTGCATGATATCAAAATGCACAGGCATTTATCAGGTGATTTATCAGCTAACAGTCTTGGTGACTGATGCAGAGCTGAGAATCAATCTGAAAATGGCATGAGTAGTTACCCAAGGAGTTTACTTCTGATATTGCTGACAATAAATGTCAATCTGCATTAGAGGAACATTATGACACAAAAGCAAGGGGGGGACACTGTGAATTTTTATGAATCCTGAGCTCTGTGTGATCTTCCATGCCGCTTATTAAACAATAATAATTTCTGGTTTCATCTAATAATTATTATTACATCATTAAAATGTAGGATATGCAATAATATCATCATCCAAGATAGTTGGGGGCTGAGATACACTGAGCAATGGATAGACCTGAGATTAAGGGTATTCTTATAGCTGGCAGCTTTGAGTCAGTAACATTTATTAGTTCTGGCTCTGCTGACCAAGGTTAGCTCAGTGCAGCTTTTTTCCACCTTGCTCTTTTCTGTTCCAGGAGCCACAACTGCTGATTTTTTTTTTCAGGCAAGAATCTGTAGTGGAGCAGATCTTCAGATCCAGCATCTGCATGTGTGTGGCATATTTATTCTGAAATCCAGATAATTGCATTCAGATATTAAGAGGTGGCTGAAGTAGTATCTAAAAGCCTTTGCTAAGAGGACTCTGCAGTATATTTGGACTTACATGGTGAGACTCAGCTTTTACCCCCAAAATACAGAGAATAAATAAGAGAAAAGGAAATGTTGATATCCTTGTCATGCCAATGGAGAAACAGTCATCAGGCAGTAGTGGTTTGCTCAGGGTGGCAAAAAGCACAGGTGGGACCTCAGTTCAAGCCTCTGAGCCCTTCTGTGGTCCAAGCCACAAACCATCAGTATGTTCTTCCATACTTTATAAGTTCTGCCTTTTCTGTCTCCTACTCACCTACAACTGCTTTGTTAACTAAGATGGTAGGTCAGATCTTTTGGACATCATTAATACCTGCCACAACTCCCCCACAGGTGGATGTCTAAAGGTCTAGTCTCTATGTATTCCCTGGAGGTTAACAAAAAGCAATGCTTAAGTCTTCCAGCGTCAAAGCCTGTGATCAAACCATTTCCTATTGACTTCCTTCTGTAACAGCTTGGCTGAGTTTAATAAAGTCACATAACAGAAGAGTAAAAAAATTACTCCATAGTTAAAGTTGTGCACTTAAAGCAGGGCTAAAGTCCCCCAGTTTCACTGTTAGAAGATCGAATTTAGTCTCCATATTTCATACATTAAGTCTTCAGGGGACAACTGAATTATCTGAAATATTGGTATTCAAGATTTATTGGCTTTGCCAAAAGAAGCAGTTTGAAATAAGCTCTTTCCTTGCACTTTTTCCTCCTCTCAACCTTTCTCTTTATGTTCCTAGAGTATAACCATCAGGGATTTTGGCTTGCTAATGACATACAAGGCAGCTCCAGTTGTCCTGCTTCAATTCTCTTTCTTTGTTATACTGCAACAATTCTTAATAGTGAATAGATCTTTAATTTTGAAGAGCCCTTTGGAAATGTAGCCCTTAGCTAAGTTTTCTTAACATCTGAATGGCCTGTAGACAGACCCCAAAGTGCACACTCACAGCATTTACTATGGTGTCCAATTTAGTCATCAGAAATTATTTTTTTCACTGAGTATGCAGGGAGCTAGGATCTGGCAGCCATGGGGAGTGGGTGGGCCGAATCATTTACTTCTTTCCTGAATTTGGATGGCACAGCAGTTGCCATGACTAAATTAGACTCCTGAAGTGGATGGTACTAACAAAGGCCCAGTGACGACATGCATTCAGATCAGACACTGCTCAGTTTTCCAAAAACACCCACATAGCAGTGAGGTCCTGCATTTTCCCCTGCCTTCTATTGCTCCACCAACGATGTGCTCACCATCACTGGCGTTTTCCGTTACTGTTCAGCCTGCTCCTGCTCCTCACACACAACCTGGCAGGAGATTGAGAGGCAAGCAGTGGTTTGGGAGTGCTGGTGGCACTGCTGCCTTTGTGCACTATGAAGCAGCAGGAGTTTCCAAACAGCACCTACCGAAGGCTGAGAAATCAGTTTTTTGCCTATTATTCAGGAGATGCAAAGGAAATTATGCTTTCTCTCTTGACCCATTCATAGCCTTCTCTCTTCTCCTCTCTTCTCCTCTTCATCTCCACACATTTCACAAGTACCTCTACCCTTCCTACTTGCCACCTACCTACTCCTTCCAGAAAGCCTGCTGTAACCTCCACATGCAGCTGGTGCTATGTCTCACCATGCTCTGCCTGTTTCAGGGCAGGAGCTCATGTACCAGTGTCCCTGTCTCTTTGGAGCACTGCTGCTGTGCTCTTCACATGAGCATAGCTTTGAGCAACTTAGGCAGTTTTGTGGGGCTTGTAGCAGTGCAGGACATGTCTGTCTCTTGTAATTCATAGCTTATCCTTCACTCAGCCAAACTGGCTTCCACTTCTGTGCCCCTGCTCCAATGTGCTTGTCTCCATCTGGCCCAGAAACTGTACACTTTAGCCAGCCCTGGCCCGAGCTCGTGTTGGAGTGGAGGTAACTGGGGGAAAAAGCATCCTTCAAGTCCAGTTACAACTGGGGATTTCTCAATTGTTTGGTTGCATTTTACATTGGGTAGTCTCTGCTGTTCTCTTCAGGCTTTGAAAGACAGAAAGACTTGCCTGTACAGATGAAATAGGCCTTGGGGTAGGCTGACCACACCATTTGCTTTCAGGTGGGAAACCTTGGACTCCTTTTCATGCTCCTGTTTTTCATCTATGCTGCTCTAGGAGTTGAGCTCTTTGGAAAACTGGGTAAGTCTCAAACTGACCATGCTTCAGTGTGAGCTACAGACCTGTTGAGAGTGTGAGATTTCTCAGAATCAGTACTCATTCAATAAAGGGACTGAATTACTTGATGGTGTTTATTCTGTTTGATTTCTCCTTTAAGAGGAATTTCCCTTGAAGTTGTTATTATCCTAACAGCCTAAAAGCAGTGTCTGCTTTCTCTTTCATTCTTAAACTTTTGCTTTTTCTGGACTGCTTATAATCATACTGCCTTCAAGATTACAAGAAAAACTCAGGGAATGATAATTTATATCTCTTGCCGTGGGATATTGATCAAGTACAATAGCATGTTGGGAGGATATCGTGAGCAACTGAATTACACTGCCCAATATCCTGGGAGTGGGCCACCAGGGATTTTTCAGTGTTGCCAGGCAACAACCAACTCTTGGGTGGGGTGCTGATGCCATTACCTGAGGTGTCCAGACTATGAAAAGCCTGAAGACCCCTTCTCCAGTTCCTGATGTTGATCTGAATGTCTGCAGTGTGTCCTCCACTGATAGCCACAATCCCCTTCCTTTCAGTTTGCAACGATGAGAACCCCTGTGAGGGCATGAGCCGCCATGCCACCTTTGAGAACTTTGGGATGGCCTTTCTCACACTCTTCCAGGTGTCCACAGGTGACAACTGGAATGGAATCATGAAGGTAACTGAGTCTCAATGTTGTGGATGTCCTTATTTTGGGAAAGAATAAATTCTGATATGTGCTCTGTTCAGTAGTGCTTGGACTAGAAAAGGGAATGAGGGCAGGAGTGGGGATGCTAGATAAGGTCCTCGGTTGAGCCAGACCTTCCCCCCCACCATGGTAACTCAGACCTTGGGCTTATCTAGTCCTCCAGACATCTGGCTGAAAAAAGTACAAATTGTCCTTGGGAGGATTAATAAGACTACCCAGACTAAGAGGAAATATCTATTGTTGTAAGACCTGTTATCAAAGCTGAATGCAGGTGCGTTGGACAGGGCACCCATTTGCAGAGCTCCCAGGGCAATCCAAAATAACCCTTTCTTCAAAGGATGTGGAGAGATGGAAGTTCTTTGAACACATGTGGTGCTTCTGAGCCTGGATGGGACAAGGCAGTACTAGGCTGCCTATTTTTTGTTCTTGTTCACATGTGCAGTGGCAGCAAAGTGATGATCTGGAAGTAGTTTCTCTGTCTCTATATATATGCATGCCTTTGGGCATATTTATACTGAAGTAGAGAGCACATGGTGGGATACTGTCCCATATTCCTTGGGGATGTGATGATCCCAGAAGGGGTGGGGACAGTAGAAATGTTTGCCTTGCTCTTTCCATTGGCATCAGTAGGTTTTGACAGAAAGAGCAGCCAAGCTTGTATTCTTACTTTAGTCCTTCCTTCCTTCCATCATTTCCTCTCAAACCCAACTTCCCCTCAAGGATACCTTGCGTGACTGCAGCCACGATGACCGGAGCTGCCTCAGCAACCTGCAGTTCATCTCCCCACTGTACTTTGTTAGCTTTGTGCTCACAGCCCAGTTTGTCCTCATCAATGTGGTGGTAGCTGTGCTCATGAAACACCTCGACGACAGCAACAAGGAGGCCCAGGAGGATGCAGAGATGGATGCTGAGATCGAGCTGGAAATTGCACATGGGTTCTGCTCCCGCAAGTCACGCAGGGAGCAGGGAAAAGGAACAGGAACAGGAGGTGGTGGTGGTGGGAGAACAGATCCTGAAGGACGTCTGTGCATGAGATGTTACTCTCCAGCACAGGTGAGTATGCTTTTGAGCTTACCAACCAGAGTGCAGTAAGTAGATGTGGGGAGAAGATGGGCAGCCTAGATGACAGAGGGCTTAGCAGTAACAGATAGACTCTCCCATCTCAGAGCGTGAGGTTTGCTTCCAGCAGTAGACTTTTGAGTTGGTGGAATCGTGTGGGGACGAGGCTGTGATAGCAGTGGGACCTATTCATTATCAACATGGTGAAACTGAGGGCCAGCAGAGAAGGGGTGGAACAGATCAAGTCAAGGTGTGATTAGGAGTACATTTTAGAGGGTATTTCAGGAGAAGAGAGTGGGAACTGACAGATCAGGAGTGAGGCACTCCAGCTGAGCTGGAAGGAAGGTGTGAGCAGTGCCATGGTGCACTGACAATAAGTGAAGACAGTCCCTCCTTTTTTTTTTTTCCCCTTCCTTTTTTTTCTTTTCTCCATTGAAATCTGGCACCTTTACACACCCTAAGGAGCAGATGCTCCCAGAGCAATCCTGTGCAAGTACCTGCAGGACAAGATGCTGCTCCAGATGAGTCAGGGTGGAGAACCCAGCCCCCAATTCACGTGAAACCTTGAAGCAAAAAGCTTGGCGTTCTTGAAATGATCTCTCCCATCCTCCCCCCTTTCTTGTCCCCTAGGAGAACTTATGGCTGGACAGTGTCTCTTTAATTATTAAGGACTCCTTCGACGGGGAGTTAATGATCATCGATAACCTATCGGGCTCCGTCTTCCATCATTACTCCTCGCCGGCCATGTGCGAGAAGTGTAACCATGACAAGCAAGAGGTAACCTGCGTACGAGGATGTGTGAGAGGACTCTCCCCCCAAGACCTGCACCCCCAGGCTCACGTGCCTGCAGGTCATCCGATGTGTGCTCCTGGCTGGAGATTGTGTAGACAGAGAGCTTGTTGACCTGTGTTTGCCGTGAATTGCTGATGCTGCCTCTGGTGCAGGCCTGCCCTCCTTAGCCATGCAGGGATGTTTGAGGTGGTGGAAAGGTGAGAGGTGCAAGGACATGGGTCAGGAGGTACTGAATGAGCTGTAGAGAAATGACTACAAAGGCATCCTGGCAGCTCTTGTTGTGTTCAGTTCTGCAAGAAAAGCAGAGATTCAAGCTCATGTTGTACAGAGGACTCGAAGAATCTTTTCCCGACGTCAGCACTCAGGGGCAAATCGGCAAGAGATTTAAGCATAGGTTTTGTCTTAATATCAAACATGTGCTTGCTTAGACCCTGTTGAGGTTGATGAATTAAGCACATACTTAAATACCTTGTTGAACAGACTCACTATCTGTGAGCAAGGATTGGTTTGTGGTGAAAAGCAGTTAGTTAGTTTGAGTGAAAACTAAGTGGGCCTACCAAGAAAGCTTGAGAGTCTCTCTTCTGATGGAGAACCTGTTAGCTGACAAATGGGTTGTTGCTAAGAGCATGGCATCAATGGCTTAGTCTTGTGCTTCTAAAGTTATAAGATGGTTTGGAAAACTACTTGCTAAGTGATTAGTCCTTTCAGGTTGTGGAATTTCAGGAGCAAAGTAGTCTGGGAGAAGTTAAGCGAGTAGCAGAATTAATATTGTTTCTGAAATCAGTGTAGTGTATTTAAATGCAATGATTGTGGTCAGACTTGTAACAGTAGTGTGGCTCATCTGACAGTAAATCAGTGCATCAGTGGCAAGCTTCACCATCTCCTTCCCATAACTAACTTGCTATGTTGCTATTGCTTATGAAGAAACCACGAACCTTGAGAAGAGGGCTCTCATTGACAGATTACTCCATCTATACTGGAGGAAAACACCATTTTGTTTGGCTTCAGATGCCTAGTTCTGATGCTGTAGGTTTTTCTCAGCCTCTCAGCTGAATGCTTGTCCTACAGCTTCCCTTTTGAAAGTATCAGAATGCTAACATTGCTGCAGTTTATCAGTACTGCAACACTTCGTAAGTGGGTGCTGCATTAATGCAGCCCAATTGCTAGTTTTCAATGAACTGAAATTTCTACTGCTTGTCCTGCTTTAAAGAGCAAGACAGAATCTTATTTTATGCACACACACACACCCTCCTCAGGGAGCAAAATAAAATACTCTCACAGAATTGGAGAGAAATGCAGACTTGTATTCAAAAATATAGAGAGACTACAGAAGACATCAATCCATAACACAGAATATAGAAATCCATACTATCTACTACATACCAAGACAAACCTCCACATACCAAGACAAACCTCCCCCCCATCCATGCCTTAATACTCAGGCCTTAGTGCTCTTTTCTCTTCCCCCCCCCCCCCCATATGCCCCCTACATAAGGCCCAAATAGGCCAAAATTGTGTCTGAAAAATTACCCAGGCCTCCTAAGGCTGCAGTGAGACCCCAAATCCTCCCTCGTGTTTGATAAAAACTCATGCCTTCCCAGGAGGAGAGAAGAAAAAGAAAAGAGAGAGAATGCTGGCAGTACAGCCTGCTTATAAAGAGATAGCAGAATTATGGGATCGAATGAACAAGCTACACTTTAGGATCCATCTCTGGACCATTCTAAACCTCCTGGAGGTCTTCCACACTGTGGTTCTTAAAGGCATCTAGCCTCAAACCATAACACTGCTTTAAGTAAGTCTTTATATTCAGCAGTTGGTGCTCAAGCTGCCTCAGAAAATCAGGTTTTCTAAGGCATTTCAGCATGATTACCCTAAAATTAAGTCATTTACAGCTAGTGTGCTACATTTGAAAACCATCCAGACAGTCTTCAGTATCCTGTCTAAGAATAAAGAATGGATTTTCTTACCTTCTCAGCAAGGAAACTATACAGCAAAATCTTCAAGTGCAACCCACAGACACAGCAGAGAGTTTAACAGAGTAATCACAACCAAAGAACTATTCTTAGATTGTATTTTCTAATGGCTGTTATAGAGCTATACATTAGTTTTTTTTAAATTGGTATTTCAATACATCTAAAATGTGATAATGGAAAGAAATTACCTATGACTGCAGGAATAACTTCAACTTTTATTTCTGATTATATGAATCAGCTCAGAATTTTAAATCATGGTTGATCAAGAGCTTCTCTTCACATTTCATTCTATGAGAAAGACTGAGGAAATTCCAACAGGAAAGCACTACATGGAGTCACAGCTAGGCTTGTCCAGCAATGCACATAGTCATTAAATTAGTGTACTCTGGCAGATCAACATATCTGAAAGTACAATTCTCTCTCTGCATACAATGCACAATCTCAGAAGAAGCTGTCAGCAAGTTACATAGGCCAAGCAACTTTTAACTAGTCCTATTCAGCAGGTGTATGTTCAAGCAAAACAGTACACTTGCTGCCTCCAGGAATCACCTATTAGCCAAAAATGTTCATTTGTAATTTAATCCATCAAGATGCTGAGCACAGTAGATGAACACAACACTTAAATATATGCTCAGAGTTATTAATATGTGCTAAGCTTCGTGCTTCATTGAGTAGAGGTGCTCAGTGCCTTCCCCAGTTGTGCTGCTGGTATCTTATTTTCAAACCAATTATTCATACAATTAATGATTTTTGTAAATGATGGTTCTGTTTTAAAAAGTGTTCTACCTGCAACCAGTTACTTTCTAAGGGATCTGTGTGCATGGTTCAGTGTCTCAGGCTGATGTTCTTGGCAGTTTTCATGGGTTGTGCTCCTGGTGAACAGCCTCTTCAGCCTCTTCTCCCACTACTGCAATTTTCAGATTATTTGTTTTGGTCCTCATCTTTAGTCAGAAGGTTTTTAAGTATTCTGTGGTAACGGAAGCTGTGAGAATAAAAGTTCCTTTTTTTTAATTGTTTTTTGGTACTGTTTATCTCTTGTCACCTCTCTCCTTTCACTCTTGGGTCTGGTTGACAGTTAGACATCTGTGAATTGGTGGCTGACTGTGCGTTTAGCCAGTGGCAGGAGTTTGCCAGTGAGCAGCTGTGGGTGATGTCTCCACACACCCAGTTTATTTTTTCATCACTTTGTAGATGACAGGGTGGTCAGAATTTGTAAGCAAGTGGTTCAGTGAAAAGCAGACTGTTCTGGCTTTTGTTGAAACCCTCTTTTAGGGATGGAGAAGGCAGCCACAGATGTTACCACATTTCATGCTGGCGTCTCCACAAGCACAGCCGTAAGGCTGCTCTGGTGTAAGAACTTAGACAAGTAATGGCTCAGCACTCACATGCAGTGGGACTGAATGGAACCGGTTGTTCTTTACACAAGTAGCTGCTGACTGGTGGCTGTGTAGAATGCTTGACATCACTTTGTTGTGGGGTCTCTGGTGTGCCAGTGCTCTGAGTAGTAGTTGTTGGTTTTGGGCTCTCTACATGCTTGAATGGCACCAATGTTCCAGTGTCATAGTAGTATCCCAAGTAAGGATCCCATTTGTGCCCTTTATTTAGATCCAACTCTAGTTTCCCATTCTGTCTACTCAAAAGTGCATTATCCCTTGGACGAAGACCTCTTCCAGTCTAGTGTTGGCACAAGCCACTAAACTTCCAGCTCGAAGGAGTCATCTCTCACAATGCTCTACCTGCTCTTCTAGGACAAAAGCTGTACCCCCGTCTTGCAAACACAAACACAAGGGAGGGCAAGATAAATGGCCAGGAAGCTATCTGCCCTGACTGAAACAACCCAGAATATAGCTCTAAAGAGTCAGGTGCTGGTGGTGGGGATGGATGGGATTCTAGAGACCAATGACGGAAAGCCAAGCACAGGAGAGAGAGCAACTGCTTAGGCTGCTAGGAAAGGGAGATGCTTTTCAGGCACTGTGGGAAAGAGATAAGAGGCAGGAGGGAATTGAAAGCTTAGCAGAAAGAGAATGGGAGAGACACACATGTGGTATGAAACAGGCCAAAAGATAAAGCAAGGTCAGGTGTGGGGCTGGAGCACAGCTGAAGCTCAAGGATGAGAGAGATGGAGTGGCCAGACTTGGTTTCATAAAGCAAGAGAGCACACGTATGAGTGGGCAGGAGGGGTGAGTTCAGGTATGGAGAGCAGATTGGGAGACCATGTTAGCTGAGGTCTTGGGTAGGTTAGAGATGAGGGGAAGTTGGAGGGAGACAGAGTTTCAGTGATGAAGGTAAGAGTACATGAAAAGCATGATACTGGCATGGACTGCAAGAGGCATGACTACCCCTGGAATGAAAGCACTTTCCCATTTAAGCAGGGCTGTCCATGGTGCCTTCAGAGAGAGGGGTCCATCCCTCAGCAGAGCAGACTGCCTTGTCACTGGCCTGGGGGAGCCCTCTCCCCACCCAGCTTTACTTACAGGGCCTTGTGCCAGCTGTATCGCTGGGACAGATTCAGGACTCCTTCCTCCAATTCTGGCACTAGAGGAGCATGGACTGGCATGGGCTGCTTGCAGATGTGTTCAACCTTCCTTAAAAAAAGTGGATTCTCCTGCCTACCCCAGGTCTGGGCTCAAGAATATTCCAAGGAATATAACCTAAAATTGATCTTGGGTCTACAGGCTCTCACTTATCCACCATAAACGGTGTGACTGCTTGAAATATGGGTGTTAGGCATGGCCTTTGACAGCTCCTTTCCCTTCCTGCAGGTCCAGCTGGCTGAAATGGAAGCATTATCCCTCAATTCAGACAAGTCCTCTTCCATCCTTCTAGGAGATGAGTCAGACAATCGCAACACTTCTCAGCTGAGCCCTAAGGAGATCAAGGTTAGCCCCAGGTGGTCATGGACGTGTTGCACCGTGTGCTGTATTTATGCCCCTTCTTTTTCAAAGTGCTCTGTACTCATCCCTGATGAGGAATATAGATTTGGATCACTTCTCAAGACCTTCTCCATAGAGACATATTGTGGAGAAAGATGTGAAGAGAAAAACAGGGATGTATGTTTTTGCAAGTTCTCTTCACTGCTCTCAGTAACTTCCTCTGAGCCTGCATTTAGGAATTTGGGATGGAAAACTGAACATCTTTTAGACTACTGGAAGTTACCTTTAGAATCAATTCTTCCTGAGGCTTTGACAAGTTTTCTCTTTTATTTGCCACTAAATTTCGCAAGACTTTGTCCTCACTTACTTTTTATTTGCCATTAAACTTCACAAGGCTTTGTCCTCACTTAACTTTTTCCAGCAGGATAGCCAGGACAGCCCTGACTCCAATGGGGCAGGTGATCTGGGGGAATGCCTGCTCCCAGTATCCAGTGAGGATGGCTCTACAAACCCAGACAGCTACCTATGTGAAATGGAGAAAACTCCTTTCAACTCAGTCCAGTCTTGGCTGCAGAATGAAACTACCAAAGGTGAGCATGGCTCTCATCATTCTCCAGGTGTGTGGGTTGGCTCAGCTCCTCTACCCTTCTCCTGCCTTCCCCCTGCCAGGTGTGGAATTAGTGTGATGTAGGGTTACACTAACCAAGAATTACCTTTCAGTTTGACAACCTTCAGGAATGGGGTGAGGAGCAGGCAGTGATATGTAGTTGTATCAAAGCCTTACAGCTCAGCAATTCTCTGAGAGCAGCAAGTGGAAAGGCAAGCTGGGCTGTTGCTTTATGACTCTAAGCTGTGTTAGATCTTCCAGGTCTGATGCAGGTTTTGGTCCCTGTGTAGAAAGTATGACTCGTAGTGTGAACACTAGTCTGAGACTTTTGGGGCAGGAGTGTGTATTACTAAATGTCCTCCACGCACTGTACTCGTAGGACACTGAGTGTAACAGCAGCAAAGGCACCAAATCAAATCAGAGGACTCTTTAGCCTTATTTTTTTTGTTTGTGTTCTCCTCCCCCTTTCTTCTGTTGCTTTGTCAGTCCCTCCCAGCCCCTTCTCTCCAGGTGCGTCTTGCCCTCTATTACCTGTACCTGCAGAATTTTTCCACCCAGCCATCTCTGCCACCCAGACAGGGCCTGAGAAAGTCTCAAGTCCACACAATCTTCCCAAGATCTCTCTGCAAGGCTCATGGGCATCACTGAGATCTCCGAGTGTGAACTGTTCACTTCTTCATCAGGTGAGGACCCCTGGTTCCCTCTGATAGCAAAGCTTGATCTGCACATCACACCCAAACACAGGGGCCTGAATGGGGAGGAGGGCAGAGGAAAGAGAGAGGCAGCTGTGGCCGTGGGCTGGATGACCTCAATCTGATCTGTTGCAGGTGCACAGTGGACTGCAGAATTCAGGAGAGTTAGTGAGACGATTGTACAGTAAGGGGGTGTTGTATAGCTCTTACCCCCTGAAATCATAGAATCTTCTTCTTTGAATCCAAAAATAGCTTGACAGTTGCAGTTAGTCCCACATGAAGATGAAATCACATCACCTTTTAGCTCACTCCTGGATCCCATGCACCAAGCATGTTGCAGACACCTCCTAGTGTGAGACAGGGAAAAACGACAGCTACTCACCCTCCTTGGCTTCTCTTAGTGCTGTGACTCCAGATCATGCACTTTCTTGGCTGGAACAGGCTTCTCCTTATTTACCTCCTCCACAGCCCTTCATGCCACATCCACACACCATGTTCTTGAGCTCACTGTTTTCCCCTGCCTCTGCTCTTACATTCCAGAGAGGTGCTATCTCTTTCTGAAAAGGCAGCTATTTCTCACTAACAAGAGAGAAGAATAAAAGTGTTGAGGGAACATCAGGTGCCTCTGAAGAGCAAAAGAGGCAGAGATGAAAGTCCAGTAGAGATTCCCTGTTATTGTTCTTGGAAGATGCTCCATGAACAATTTGTTTGAGCACAGGGACACTATTTCAGACAATCTGAAAAATCCAAATAAAAGCATATGTTATCTAGTTCTGCATGACAGACACTGTTGGTACAATACAAATGTGCATAAACTCACCAAGGACAAATTTAGCCTCAAGCTGAGACCACAGAGTTGTTGTGGTGTGGAAAGTTCTGGTATAAGCTTAGACATGAGGAGAAAGGTCTCTGAAGCTGGCACACCACTGGGACAAAAGTACTGAACTGTTGTAAAGGAGACTGTATTGAATATCTAGGGTTCTGGAGACTACTTCCTGTCCTACATGCATCATTCCCAGGGCTGTGTCCTTGCACTATGATCTCATGGCACAGACCAACTTCCTAGGAACAAGAGAAATGCAGCTTCACTAACTGAGCGCTGATACAGGGAAATTAAAGCTATTTTGCCTTCCTGCTGGAAGGGTAGCCATCCTTTCTGCCCTAAATACCATCACCACCACCAGTGCTGGCCAGATGAACCAAGAGGCCTCTTTTCTATCCCCAGCATTGCTGAATTTTTAACAAGAGGAGGTTTAGGTACAGAGCCTGAGGTCTGTGTATGGAAGTGCCCTGATTTCTGTCCAGCTGATGGTTTTGATGTGCCTGCAGTCTATGTGACAGGCTCACAAGGAACCTCAGCTCCACTGCCTCCTGGAGCACAAGTGGTCAGGGACAGCCCAGCAGAGCTCACAGACCCAGCACCCCTTCCCTCTGGCAAAGCATTTCGCATAGAAGGGGAAGATTCATCCTGGAGCAAAATGACACCAGAGCTCAAAATATTAAAACTTTTCTTCCTTCCCCTAGAAGTAAAAACCTGTCATGCAGCTTGCCCAAGGGGCTTTGCAGCATTGCTCAGGTGGTTTATAGCTGCCCTCCCCAGCAGAGGAGAAGGAAAGAAGAATTGGAGATTTGCAGCTTTTCCTGTATTTTTGGCTCATTTTCGCATTGTAAAAAGGGACAGATTCTCTTGCCCATTGCACATCTCTTTCCTGAGAGCTGTGTTTTCACACTCCTGCTCCCCAGGCCCCCGAGAGTGATACGTCGCTGGACAGCAGGAGCAGCAGCTCGGCGGGCAGCCTACAGACCACGATGGAGGACAGCCTCAACCTCAGCGACTCTCCTCAATGCACCCTGGACTTACCGGTGGCTCTGTGCCCCATGCCAGCTGCCGACAGCCAAAGACCCCTGGCGGCTCCCCTCTCCCCCACCTCCCGCCGCCGGAGCCTGCGGGGCCGGGGGCTTTTCAGCCTCCGCAGCATTCGTTGTCACCAGCGCAGCCACAGCAGCGGGGGGAGCACCAGCCCCGGCTGCACCCACCACGACTCCATGGACCCGTCGGACGAGGAGGGGGCGGGCAGCAGCCTGCGCGGGGGTGGCAACAACAGCGAGCCCTCGGAGACCCTCAGCAGCCTCTCGCTGACCTCCCTTTTCTCGCCCCCACCGCCGGGGCTGACGCTGGTGAAGAAGTGCAGCAGCACCAGCAGCCTCCACGCCAGCCCCTCGCCCCGCCGCCCCGCCGCCCACCACACCAAACCTTTCTATACCGTTGACCCCCGAGGCTTCCTCTCAATGCCCTCCTGGGTGACGGACTTCTGCAAGGGCACCTCCTCGCCTGGGGAAGGAGAGAAGCCGGACGTCCCCGGCAGACTGGGGACAGGGGGCCGCGACTCCCCGCTCCCGGCCAAGCTGGATCTGGGTGACGGAGTCAGCAAGAGGAACAGATGAGGGTCCCTGGGGTGCAGGGAGGGAGCGTTCAGCCGCCGGCATGGGGAGCGTGTTTCACTAACTTCTCCCCAGCAGCAGCAATTCCAAAGGATTTGCAAGACAAAGAACCAGGCGAACAAATTTATAAATATATATATATACATAAATATATATATATATAGAATAAATACTCTGGTACCGTACCTCAGAGGCTGGGAGAGTGCAAGCAATACGGGAACAGTCCTGCCCAAGGGCAAGACCTGGACCATCACTGCAGAGACTATAGTGACAAGAAAAGGCCATGGGGCTGGGAGGGATGAGCCCCTCCAGCCAGGTGACTGTCATGGCAGCTGTTTAGTTATATACATATATAGAGAGATCGATTTATTTATTTTTTTTACTGAGAGATTACGAATTTCAGAAAGTGCTAAGGAGGAACAAGCAAAGTGGGGCTGAAGGAGGTGCTACACCAAGAAGAATGGTGGGGGGGCAAGGGGAAGAGTTCAGCAGGGTGAGCAGCAAAGGAAGAGCATCTGGGGTTTGCCTTGCCTGTTTCTGGGAACTCCCTTATTGTCCATGCTTCCATTTCAAACATTAAAACTTGTGGGCTAGATCTTCAGGTCGAGCTTAAATTGGCAGAACTCGATTGTGCGTTTCTGTGGGTGTAAAGCAGCAGAGCTCTGGCTCAAGGTGGGTTCATGCTGGTTTACAGCAGGTGAAAATCTGGCCCCGGCAGCAGGGAAAAGCAAACAGCCATGCAGCACAGGAAACGTTTTGAGGCGAAAAATCTTGCTCTGAAGGGAATGTGTGAACGCAGCAGGCATGCTCATGGGAGGAGAAGATGGAGGCTACAGGGCAGGTTGTTGTTGTTGTTTTGTTGGCTTTGTCTTTTTTATTTTCCAAAGAAAGGAAATTGCTCTGGGTGGGGAAAAAAAAAAAAGACATATGGAGAAATTTTAATTGAGAGAGGCAGGGTAGAAGAGGAGCAGTATGTAAAAAGGGGAGAGGAAATTGAACTTTTCCCCCTTTCATTTGCAGTAATTGTGATATTTTATTTTAGAAGCCCAAAGGTGCAAAAATCATCTCTAGAGAAACCTATCTGTTATTTTTGTATCTATAGCTATATATTAAAAGAAGACAACACCTAGAATTAAAAAAAAAAAGGACAAATAAAAGCAAAGGGGACTTCAACAACACAAAATGTAGTCAGTCCTCTGGCTGAGGGCTAACTTTGTTCCAAGTCCCAGTGGGAAGAGCCTACAAGAACATCTTCGTCTCAGTGATGGCTCTGCCTCCTCTCTGGCACCACCTTCATCCTCTGATGTTTTCCTGATTTGCATCAGTGTAGCCAAGATGAGCCCTGCTCAGAGCCAGCTGTGGACATGGAGAGCAGGGAATGTTGGTGCATGTGTGAATGTGTCTCTCTGTGTGTGCACAAGTGTAAGGATGCTTCTGTGTGTCACCAGTTGGAGAAATGAGGGAGAGGAAGAAAGAGAACTTATCTTTCCTTGCCTCTGCCTTGAAAGGGGAGTGTGAGTGTGGAGGGCAAGGGCAGACTGACTCTTCAAACCGTGGCCTGCTTCAGGATCCAAGATTCAATTGGGCAGACATGATCCCCTCCTGGTGTGGTTACATCAAGACCTCAGGAGGCCATATCTCTCCTCTCCTTTCCAGCAGTATGACTGCCATGTGTCTCCTTTCTGGCTAGTGCCAGCCTGGATCTCACCCTGCAGCAGCTCCAAGATTTTGTACCCTTCCTAAGTTTGCAGGTGGGTGGGAAATCCAGTCACCCAGGGGTCACAAAGGATCTTGGATGTCACCTACCACACCCAGGGAAGCTTCACTAAGGTATGTTGGAGAAGACAGAGTGAAAAGGGCAGCAGGGAGAGGACAGCAACCCAGTGGAGACAGGAAGGTTTGGAAGCTGATGTAGCGTTCAGAGTACCGTCAAGAATACTTGTCCCCTTTTTTCCCATCAGATCATGAGGCTCCCTGCAGTCCTCCGAGAGCTCTCCAGCTGGCATATGAAGAACTGTGAAGTGGGCAGCACAAAACAGATGTTCTGGTTTTACTCTGACCTGTCTGATTTTTAAGCAGCTGCTACATCTTACAAACTGGGTTTGTAAACAGTGTGTCAAATGGGAACACAGCCAGGAAAAGGATAACTACTGTGTGGACTTGGTTTATTCACTGGAAGGGAGTGTTTGTTGTGTTGCAAGTGTTCACACCACCAACTGCAGGGAAGTCAGGCCTGTGGGCCAAGGACAGGAGAGCCTGGGTCCTTGTCCTTGCAGAAAGGATGCTGATTCAGATTTATTAAAGCAATAATAAGGGTCTTTAAATGCTCTTTTTGCACTAGTGGTTCTTTGGGTGAATTGCCCCTTGCCTGCTCACCTGTGGGCAGAGAGGAGAGAGGTTTCAGTCCTCTAAGGGCTGAACAATGAACTTGGGCTGCACAAGGTTTAGACTCAAAACCAGAGTTTTGAGTAGGGCTTACCAAAAATACCTGAACAGTTAAAACCCATCCAAACCCCAGACAACTCCATGCACAGTGTTTCCTGGAGGGGTTACATTAAGGGGACTTGAAGGTGGGACTCTCAGCTGGCGTGGCAGCTGTGGGCTGTGAAATGTTTTGACTCAGCAATGGGAGAAAGGTCAGAGACCAGTGCGGTAGTAAAAGTTACTCTGATGTTTAGCCATGACAGAAGTATGGCCTGCACTTGAGGTAGCTGGGAGGGGAGAAGGGTCAAAAGGCAGTAGGAAAGATGATGGTGGTGACTTACAGCCCCTAGAATGAATGCTCTTTCAGCTTATTCTCAACTGTCCCTGGAAGTGACTTACAAGGAAAAACATCTTTATTTCTCTTGTGGTTTGGGGTCTGTGACAGTCCTTTTGCTCTGCACAATGTCTCCCCTTTGCCTCCCAACAGGGTCATGCCACTACTCATGCCTCCCCCCAGAAAGGGCTTTCACCCTCTGTCACATGATTCAAGAAAAAGGCTTCTGGCTTAGGAAGGAGGTTGCCATAGAAACAGAGGACTAGGTTATCTTTAGAGAATATTTTGTCTCTCTCTTTTAATTATTTACTAACTGTTTGAAGAAGAAGGAACTATCCATCCTTCCCAAAGAGGAAGCATAATAGTAAAACTCAGCAAACACCTTGTGTTTTCGCTGGGGATTTCTGTGGCAGGGCAGGTTGTGCAGTTTCTCCTGGCAAGAGATGCCTTTCCCAGTTATGTCTGACTGTTGGCACCAGGAAAAACCTCTGTCATCACCCACCCACCTCCCAGACAACACCTGAGGGCAGCCCAGGATTTGCCTAGGCATCTTTTCAGCCTCCCATACTCCCCACTTCCCACAAGGGACTATGCTGCCAGCATCTCCTGCCAGGGGGCTCCTTGCCATCGCCAGCCCAAGATTGCTCTACTTTGTCCCACTACCACACAACCCTCGTGCCCAGCTCTCCCCCACGTCTGCCACTGAAAGCAGTTCCTCTCCCTCTTCAATGCCAAGCTCCTCCACACATGCACACACACTGCTGCCATGCCTTGCTCCAGCTGCTGCTCCAACAAGCTAGGTATGGCTAACTCTCTCTAACTTGGCTGGCCAGCTCATTCCTCCAACCTGTTTTCAACTTTTTTTTTTAACTTTTTTTTTTAACCTCTCCCCATATGTTTTCCCCTCTTGCTGTGATCTCTGGGCCTGTCAATGTGGGGTTTTGTAGCTGCAGAGCAGAGCCCACCTGTAGTGCTTCTCACTTTCTGTGGTGTATGAAATCCTCAACCACTCCAACCTGCCCATGGAAAACACACCCACATTTAGTATTTCTTCTGAGCCCAGAGACCCTGTCTCAGCACTACCAGATGAATGAAGGGGACTGCTGGGTATACTTCTTCTCATGGCTTCTCTCTCTTCATCTGTCTTCTGTACTACTACCAAAAGTTTCCTTATGAAATTAGATCCTTGGGCAACAATTGCCAGTATGAGCACTGCTTTCTTTCATGGGGAGCTGGCAGTGTGGCACATCTGGGTTTGTTCAGTTTTGGTTTTGTTTACCAGGGAGGGGAGAAGTTTTTGAGGCCAGGTCCTGTAAAGGACTGAGCACCACCAGCTTTCTGTGAAATTAATACGAGTTGAGCAGGCCTTGGGGTAGGGGATGGTGAGGATGGTGGGGTGTTGGAAATGTCATTGAGCAGGAAATAATTTTTCTGACAAAAGAAAAGCAAAACAGAAAACTGAGATGACCCCAAGACATTTTCTAATTTCCTTTTCTCTCAGAATGAAATTCTTCCTGCCAAAATGGCTTTTGTGTCCAAAATACTCCCACAGAGTATGACAGAAGTATTGTGTCCTGGGTGGCCCCTAGTGACTGTTTCCTCAAAACACCATGCAACTCATCCACCCCTCAGGCTACTGAAGATGGGTGCTCAGGCAGTGAGGTGCCTGCAAGGTGCTGCAGGGGATGTGCCTTCTGCACTCACTTTAATGAGAGCAAAAGTTATTGCAACAGCATCTCAGGAGCAGAGATTTGATTTTGCCAAAGTAACTAAAATCTTAACTTTTTTTTTTGTGCAAGACATCGAGGTAAGCAGCTTTGCTTTGCTTGTTCTCATCACAGGAATTTCACAGAGAAGAGAAAAAATAAACCATGCTGGTTTTCTGACTACCTACAGTACAAACCACACAACGCTCCTTGTAGGAGGCACTTGGTGCTTTGCAAAGTCAGGCCCCTGGTTGTATGCCACCCAGCTCAATCTGCATGTCATCTGACTGTCCAAATATTCCCTTCTGTGGTCTTCATGAATACTTTATTTTATGAGATCTGCCTTATTTGCCCATTTTCCTCCATGTTATTTTTGTTCCTTGCAAGGGACTGGCTTTCAGCAGGAAATCAGTATCTCTGTATCTTTGAATTATCACTCATTTCTTCAAACTCATTTAGACCTACATGTTTCTTCTGCAACACTTTTCCCTTCTTCTGCATATTTCCAAGCCCCCTGTTTATTTCTTCTAAGATCCTGTCACACCTTGAGCAGGAGCTGGAAATATGATATTCAATATTTATGCTTCTGGGCCACTTGCAGAGCAGATGTGCTCAATTTAGAAGCTCTCACCCCCCACCAAAACCAGCATTCCAGCCTCCAGCTTGCAGCATGCCTCTGCTTTTGCTCCAGCAGCAGTCTGTCCTTTCCCTTATGGCAGCAATGGGATTACACAGATGAACTTTACAGCCAGACACATCCTCAGTGTCGCTTTGTATGTCAGCAAAGCTGCTGAGCATCGTTCACGCTCGTGACATTAGTAGGAGCAGGAAGGACTCAGCACCCTATGAAGTTGCTCCTCTTAACAGTTGGGCTGTTGCCATGTAAACCACAGCAGGCTCCAGCTCCTGCTCCCATTTTGCTGTGCAGTATTGTGGGCACAGAGGAATACAAATCTTTTTCTTCAGTGGTTTTGTCTGTAGTCACCAAAGTCAGCAGACACGTCTCTCTCTTTGTCTCATGGTCCAGAGAGCAGAATAATAGAGTGAGTGAGACACTGTTTTTTTCCAAGGGCACTTTCCTGGAGACTAGAGTGCTTTAGCCCTCTGGCCAACACCATTTTAGTCATCTATATTATTTCTGAAATCTTTAAAAGATGCTGAATTTTGGTTTGTGTTTTGGTTGGCGTGGTTGTTGTGTTTGGTTTTTGTTTGTTTGGAGGGGTATTTTGTGTGTTTGCTTTTTTATTGCTGTTGCTGCTGGGGAAGGGTTGGTGCATGCAGTGCACTGTGCAAAGCTTCAGCAGCTCTTCCTGGGGCTCTTCCTCTCCTTTCCCTCCAGATAACTTAACCTGGATGAAATTCACAGAATCACAGAATAGCCTGGGTTGGAAGGGACCTCCAAATGTCATCTAGTCCAACTCCCTCTGCAGTAAGCAGGGGCATCCTCAACTGGATCAGGTTGCCCAGAGCCCTTTAAGTTACCTATTAGTGCTGACCATGCCTGTCACTGCCCTGCTACCACAACCTTCCTCCTCTTATCTTTCTTATGACTGCTGTCAAGACAACAGCACTGTTGCTTTACAGAGCTTGGCAGAGCAGCTCCAAAAAGGGGGTTGGAAACCTGTGAGCATAAGCAGGTGGGACAGCCACCCCTCTTTCAGTCAGAAACATTTATATGGGCTAAGGTGCTTCAAAACAAATCATTTGCAATACCATGGACTATGTGGATGGCTGAAACATCTTTAATCCAAGCTTTTGCTTTTGCAAAGTGCTCTCTTAGAGATGCTCACTCACACATGAGGAAGAGAAGCACCATGTAATAACCCAAAGTATGTGGTCCACAGGTAGGCACTTTTATTACCCTGCAAGTTCTTGGTTCAAGCCTTGCTTTCAAATTATCACAGCTTTGGATATGAAGTATAGATGGGCTTTCCTTTAAAACTAACACTGTCACCTTTAGCTGCATCTGGTAATCATTGGGATGATAACAATGACCTGGATGACTCCATTTCCCCTTTCATTTACAACTTCACAAAGACAATTAATTTATGTTTCCATTTATGCCCTTCTCCCAGCTCCTTATCTGAGCCATATGAAGGGTTGGTTTCAAGATCTGATCTACACTCAGAAATAATACAGACACTCCAGGTAATAGATATCTCTAAGGTTAAGTGCAATATAAATGGGGTGGCATGGGTGAAAAATTTATTTAGTCTATTTATTTCCTCTGCATTCATACATCCTGGCCCCATATACTTATATTTCTTGCCACAGTCTTTAAAAATTACCTTCCATTGAGTGTAGAGACAGGTGAGAGACTCTTAATCATCATTGGTTACTGATGAGTTTCTGCTGCTACAGTAAGCTCAGGCACAGGAAATAAATCAGGAATTAAAAAGAAAAAAAAGGGTGGAGGAAAGAAACCAACAACAAACAAAATAGCATTGAACAAAATGTCAGGCAAACTATTCTAAAACTTCCTTGATGTTGCTCAGTATTCATTCTCCTGCTTCCATAGCCACTGTTGCTTTGCTTGTGGGTGTCTGTGTGGGTGTAGGCAGGTACCTGTTTCAGAATGTCTGTGCCTTACAACTACATCTCCCCCTGGTCTTTTTTTTTCTCCAAGTGTGTATGTACTAAAGCAATAAGCAGCCCAGATTGCTGACACACAGGACACTGCTCACTGGTAGTCCCCACAGCACTTACACAGGCAGTGCCTGGGCAGCACTTCCATCCCTGTCTGCAATGAGTTGCAGCGGTCTCTGCTCACCCCAGGGCAAGCTGGAGCAATGGGTAACTTCAAAGTGTTGCAGCCTGAGGAGCCAGGTGCAGTTCATTTGCAATCCACACTAGTCAAGCCCACAGCTGCTGCTCAGGGCAGTGTCTGTAAGGAGGGGAAAGAGGGATGACAGGGCTGGTGAGGAGCTGCAGCAGATTGCATGGTCAGACATGCAGGGACCTGAGCTGCTGTAGCTACCATGGGTGTATATGGGATGTGTGTGTGTGTAGGGGAACATGCACTGGAGAGGAACACCACAGCCCTCCTCACATCATGTAAACTACTGGTCCCACTGTAATTCAAGACTTGAGCTGTGGCACTTCATGATCAGTGGTTCCATTGGGGCAAGGCCATGCTGGCACCTACATAAGGCCATGGAAATGACAGCTCTCTGTGGTAGAAACCATCAATGTGCAGAACCCTGGCTGGGGTGGGGAAGTGTGGTGGGCACCACTGCTGCCCACAGATTCAGAAGGTTAGTTATTATCTACCTGAAATTGAGACAGTCTCAACAGCCAGAAGGAATCAGGAACTCCTGTCCCCAACCCCAACATCTAGAGCCTGTTTGAAGTCTGACTCATAGCTTGGGATTTTGCTTTCAGTCCCAAGGATCTTTGATGTGGACATAGCTGAACAGCCCAAAATCTCACAACAAAGCAAAGGTTCCTGTGCAGCTGCTGGTTCTGTGAGTGGAGTCAAACCCAGGGCTCTGGATCCTGCTCCAGAGCGATCCCTCCAGGCCTCATCTGTACTCCTGCTCTGTGACCACTACAGAGGCAGAGCCATCACCTCCAGCCCAGCTAATTCCAATGTCCTGATCTGGTGGGACCCCCTGGCCATTGGTGTGACCCCCGGCCCTGGGGGTGAGGGTGCTGGCTCCATAGCAGCCTGGCTGGTAAACAGCCTTTCCTTTTGTGCTTGGATGGATGCAGCATTTTAAGGTTTATTTGTGTCCAATCAGGCAAAAATACAGCCTAGGTAACAAAGAGGTGAAAAGGCCTGGGGGGAATTTACACTAACGATGGAGAAAGGTAGTTAAGGGTCTGGAGGAGGCGAAGATCTGACTCTTGGCTTGAGACAAGGATGAGTCAGCCTGAGGGACACCTCAAGGGTGCAGGTTTCTTTCCTCCAGCCTCATGCTTCCAACCACTGCATTTTTCTGCTCTGTAAATACTGCAGGAGTCAGTGCAGCAGCAAATGTGGTGCTTTTGACATTTGAAGGAGGATTATCTCAGAAACGAGTGCATAAATCTGATTCATCATCAGAAGTCCAGAGGCAGAAAACAGAAGCTGGGACCCAGCTTCCTGCCTGCCCTGGGTCTCCTGGTGGCAGCCTCAGAGGGGCAGGCCCCATAGGGTTGTTGCAGCTCCCAACAGGTCCAAATGTGAGGGTACGGAGGGAGAGAGAGAGCAGAGCTCATTGTGGTGTTTGCTTGGCACTGGTGATGATGCAGTGGTATCATTTTCATGCTAAATGCTAATTTTCTGCTTTGCTGGCCTCAGAATCGCCTCCATTCGTATCCTTCATTGCAGCAATTAAAGGGCTGGGTGCTCGAGCTGAGGCACTTGTGATGAGTATGGTGCACAGGAGAGAAGAAGGAATGTGAATGCCTCACTGTTGCTGTGGGAACATGTGAGAGCAAATCTGGGCCCATAATGGGTAGGAGAGCCACTACCCCAGCAAGCACATGCGTTGGCTGCAGCCCAGCACTGGACCAAGGAGTGCAGGCTCCCCATGGCTTCCATTTCTCTGTCTGGTCAGGAACTGCTGTACAACTTCAGCAAAACATTGAAACAAGTCACCTGCTCCCCTTGCCTCCTTGTCTGTTCCTACCCCATGATACCACCCTCTAAGGTACCGTGCAGAGGTCCCCAGTACTGTGCAAGCCAGGCTAAGCATCACTGGTCTGTCCCTTTCTGTAGGGAGCTGGAGCAGACAGGGAGGGTCACACTGAACATACAGTTTTCCCAAGGGTGCCTGTGGGCAGGAGGAGGCAGGTACACAGGTCCCTGCTATGAGATCACAGCTGAGGTGGCTCTGCACATGTGGGCTACAAAACACATACACATAACTCTTTGACTTGCTACCATCCAGGGTTCAGTCTGAAGGACAAGGCGGAGGAGAAAGTGCTTGGAGGAGAGGTGGGTTCTTCCCTGCCTTTGCTCACAGCTCTTGACCAGCAAGAACTTCTGTCAGACCCTGTCTGACCTCTCTAAAAAGTATCTTCTCTCCCTAGGGTAGCGCCTGAGAAGGAAGGAGAGACAGCACAAGCACAAAACAGTGAGATGTCTATGCTCGTAATTTAAATAAAAATACATTAATTAGTCTGTGCCCAGCAGCACTGAAGCAAGGTGGTGTTTCTCTTTTCATCATGAAGAGGTGGACTTCCAGGTCTCAGGTATGTGGGCAGGAAGTGTTTGCAGAGTGGAGTGAAGAGGCCACACTGACTCACTGCAATTCTTGATGGTCTGCATCAGCCAGGGCTCTCTGCTGCAGAGGGGAGGATGAGCAAGACCCTGGCCACAGTGGATGAGTTCGGACACAGAGGCACTGAATTCCTCTCCTTCTTTCAGGAACATAGGTGAGAAGGGAGCTTTCTTTTCCACATGAGCTGTGCTTTGTGCTCAGCTTATTTTCCTCTTGCTGTGTGCTAATGACAGTGCAAGGAGAAGAGGAGATGGAGATTGACAGCCATGAGGAATTTCTGTTTTATTTAGGACAGGCATCTCTCCCTGTCTTCTTTTGTCTTTCCATTTGTTTTACAACATCTTTCTTTTTCCTTCCTCCATCCATTTTTCAGCCCCAAACCCCTTCCTCAAGCCCAGTCCTCTTCTCCCTTTTGTCCTGCTCCTCCTTGCCTTTTCTGTAAGTGCAGAATTACAGAAGCTTCTGCAGAGACAAACTCAGGTAGTACCATCTCCCTTTATTCCCTGACTAGGATACTGATATAATTAAAGAGGAGGCATCTCCTAAGTATACCACTTTTATTTTAACACCAAGCCCAGCATGCAGCAGGTCAGCCTTTGGTGATGATCCTTAGAGTTGCAATGCAAAAGCTCACTGTGGGGGGTCTCAAATCTTCTACCCACCCAGCTCCCTGAAGTGACAATAATCACCCTCCAGGCACTGCCCCACAGGTAGAACTGGTGAAGATGAGGTCTGATCAGCACCAAGGGCTCCCCATCATTTAGATGAGTTCCACCTGGAAACTTTACAATAAAGAGGGGTGTAGGGTACCACCCTCAGGGCAGTTGCAATTAGTGTGTAGTGGAAGAACCTGAAGGCAGTAGGAACAAATAAAAAGAAGGACAGGGAAGAAGTCCTTCTTTACAGCCTTTTATTTATAGGCTTCCTTAGCTGGGGCTGTCCCTTGGGTGCTCTCTCTCGTGTCTGTGCTATCAGAGTAAATAAACTTCCTCTTGCAAACACTGACCTCAAGCTATGTAGTAAATTCTAGTGCCAGCTAAACCTGTGCTCAGTGACTCACAGTGGTATGTCACTTCTCAGTATGATGCTCCTGTACTGCTTTCACTGCAAGTAGCAAGGGGAAAGGCCATCAGATGCTTTCCTTTGGGTCTCAATTGCAGGTATGCTCCAACATCTGGCCTTTTTCTATCTCACTCCTCATCCTGTAGAAGTAGTAAAGTTCCCTTTATGTTTTATGCCAAGTTTCTACTCGAGAACTGACTTAATCTTTGCATTCTCCTTTCTGTTAATCTCAGGATTAAAACAAAAAAGCTTTTAGAAATATTTTCTCCTTAAAAAAAAAATAGTATCAAAAATGAACCTGCTTTGAGCAATGCTTTTTATTTAGAACTGAATTCATTAATTTTAAGTGAAGATGGCCATGTTGGCATTAATGTATGTATAATTATGCAAAACCACTGTTATGTCTCTAATGAAAATTAGGTTCTAGCACTGAGGCTGTGTTTGGTGACAGTGGGTATCTTCATTTGTACTGTATTTTTTTTTCTAGCTGCATGACCTAGGATTACAGTTGCTATGGTGACAAGACAGCTTGTGAAGGAAGGAGTGAAAGGTAAGTTTGTGTGTCTGCCTATGTGGTGGAGGTGTTGGGGGGGGGCTGGCAATCTTCCTCCTGGTGCTACATCTGCCTCTTGCTGGGACTGCAAAGCAGTATTGCTCAGGCTATGGCATTTTCTGAGTTGTCTGGAGATGGGTGCAATCAGCAGTAGCAAGGGGGTGGTTCTTTCCCCATCCATATGTGTGTGTGACCAAGCTGTGGGCTTGCTGTGCTGTGATTGTTTTTTAGCAGGGTGAAAGTGGGCCTGTGTCTTGTATACATCTCTGTGCTTGTGGCCTTAGAGGGGTTTAGAAGTAGAGATGCTTGGGCTAGTGGTGCCCAAAGGCAAACTTTATAAGTACTTTTAAGAATTTGATGGCTTGTGTTTGTGA
Organism: Indicator indicator; assembly: GCF_027791375.1. Taxonomy (NCBI): domain Eukaryota; kingdom Metazoa; phylum Chordata; class Aves; order Piciformes; family Indicatoridae; genus Indicator; species Indicator indicator. Next base: position 7,911,762 of record NC_072023.1, on the reverse strand, counting down.
TCCTGTGTGCCCTGGGCTTGGAGATGGAGATGCTGAGCACATGTGGCAGTTCTGTCTGCACTGTAGCTTGAGTTATGTTACCAGTCCTTCTGCCAGGGTTTGCTTCATGGTGCTTGCTTTAGGAGAGGTAGCATCCCCCAGATTCCTTCCAGTAACCAGTAACCAGTGCTACCTTCAGACCTCAGCAACTTAGCTCAGGAGTGCAAGGGGGGTTTTATGACAAGTAATTGAAATTGGAGCAAAGCCTGTCCTTGGTGCAGCTTTGCTTAATGACAAGGAACATATGCAAAGCCAGGTTTTCCTGAACACAGCTGTCTGAAACTCCAAGTCTCTCTCCTAGCCTGCACTCTGCAACCAAAGCTCTGTATAGCTTGCTTTGTGTTCTGCAAGACACTTCCTGCAGGATACGTTTCCCTGGCTTCCTCCCTGTCTGCTACATCTGCCTTTCTCTGTACTTCATCAAAACTGCCCTTGCCATTTACTTTAAGCTCCTGGTAAAAACACCATGGAAACTCAGGCTGACCAGCCTGACTGCAAGACTGATGCAGGCAGATTTTGTGGCTTCTTGTTGTTTGTTTGGGGGTTTTGTTTGTTTTTGTTGGTTGTTTTTTTTTTTTTTCAGTTGCCTATTCCGAAAGAGGTGAATGGCTTCTTTCTCTCCCTGAAAGAGCAATGGCTGCTACCACCAGCAGCTTAAAAGATTTTCCCAACAGCCATGCTTTCTTTTGTAAACCTGTGGAGCTCTGAGTAGTGTTCTTCTCTCAGGTACATTGTGAATTAACATATCTAGGGCTGGTGAGCAGATCTCAGGCTCTCACCAACTGGTCTTGGCAACCCTGAATATCTGCTTGGACTTGTTAAACATTTTATTAGGTATAGATTTTTCACCAAAGGTCTTCTGACTGTGATTACCAAAAGTAAAAAATGTTTGTAAAGAGCCTCTCCTATGCTGCTATGCTTTGTGTTTTTCCCCAAGTGAACTCTTTGCCTCATCAGCAGTGCAGTGGCTTTAACGCAAGCAGTCAGCACTCTCCCACTCACTTGGACCAGGGGTAAGGCAAACAATCTGGCTGACAGGGACAATCCTGTGCTTGTACTGCTCTCTCCCCTTGAGGAAAAGTCTTCCAAGCCACTGAGCCTCTGAGAAAGGGTCCTTTTCATGCTTAGTCACCCTCCCACCCACAGCCATCAGCATCCATCAGTGGCTGCACAAAATGCCTGTACTTACAGAGGACTCTATCACGGGTGGGGGAGACAGTGGAAAAACCTGATGGGCAATGCCCAGAGGTGACTAGAGAGCAGGTGGAGTTGCTTGTCAGCCTTATGGTACACATGGGAACTTGTAGGAGCTGTATTTTAGTGTGTGGGAGAGTTGTTGCCACCCTCTTAGGGGAGACTAGATATCCTTGGGGCTGAGGCTATCCTTGCTCAGAAGATGGGGAACACTGAAATAACAGAGCAGCTGCTTCACCTGCTCCTCCAGCAAGAGTCTGCCGTCAATCCAAACCCCAAATATCATGGCAAATGCTGAGAGCAGAAAAAAACCCTGCAGCTTGCTCCCCACTGCCCACACGGGACTGCTCAATAAAGTAAACTCACCTGTGTCTTGTCCAAACCACAGGGCTCAGTAGAGCAGGCTGGCCAGCCTTATCCTTGAGGGCTGTTTAAAGCTGTTGGCAAATGTAGCCTGGAAATCAAGAACATGCTGCTGTGTGCCAAACCTGAAAGAGCAAGAAAGAATAAAGAGCAGTAAAAGGTGATGTGTGGCTTAGACAGAAGAGATGGAGTGGAACAAACACTCTCATATTTTGTCTCCCCTTCCTGAGGTGGGGAAAACAGCAAGGTGGGAAAAGAACCGGCTCTTGGTCCTGAGAATCCCTTCTGCTGAGTCCTGCTTTGGCTGTGCTGCAGTCTCAAGGTGCCCTTGTATAATAGGTGTGAGGTTCTGCAAGTGGAACCAAACAATATTTCATCTGCTTGGAGGCACTGCCAAGGTGAAATCTGTCTATGGCCTGTGTCAAAATTACATCTATAAAGAAAGAAAGATGGTTCATTGTCATAGCAGACTCCTTGCTGAAAGAAACAGAAGGCCTAATATGCAGATGGGACCTGCTTCTTAGGAAAGCCTGCTGCCTCCATGGGGCATGGGTTAAAGATGTGAAAAGAAAGCTTCCTACCCTGTCATCACCTTCAGATTGTTATCCATCGTTGATTTTTCAGGTGTAGGCAGTGATGAAGTTGCAACAAGAATTCTGAGGGACTCAAGAGAGACTCCAGAGCTTTGGGATGACTGATTAAGGGATCAGGAGCACAAGTGTTCTTCTCTATCCTTTCAGTTGGAAGAAGTGATGAGGAGAGAACCAGGAGGAGCTGGGAGATCAATACCTGACTCCAAGCTTGGTGTTACCAGCAGAATTTCATGTTTTTTTTCTCGTGGGTTGGTTTACATGGCACCAGGCCTGATGCCAACAGATAGTCTCCTTCCCTGGAGATTTGCAAAACATGCCTGGATGCACTCCTGTGCAACCTGATTTAGGCATACTTGCTTTAGCAGAGGGCTTGGACTAAATGATCTCTGGAGGTCCCTTCTAACCCCTATCGTTCTGTGACAGGACAAGAATAATTTGCCTCAGGTTGTGCCAGTGGGGGTTGGAGCAGATATTAGGAAAAATTCATTTATTGAAAGTGTTGTTGAGCAGTGGAACAGACTGTCCAGGGAAGTGGTGGAGTCACCATCTCTGGAGGTATTTAAAAGACATGTAGATGTGGTGCTTAGGGACGTAGTTTAGTGGTGGAGTTGGCAATGCCAGGTTAATGGTTGGGCCTGATGATCTTAAACATCTTTCCTACCTAAATGATTCTAGGATCTTGTCTGTGAGCTAAGGCTTGCCAAGCTGAGTGTTCTCTCGCAGGTAGTATCTGGAGTGAAGTGAATGCAAAGTAAAGGCAGATTTATTGCATGACCCCTGGGGAGTCTGGTTAATGCAGCAGCTGGCCTGTTAGTAGTGGAGTGTCAGATGGTAGCAGTCCTTGGAGGAGAGGCAGGCATTAAGCCTCTCAGGCTTACTTATACTGAGGGGCCAGCACGGGTCTGCAGCATACCAAGGTCATAAACACCAAGCTGAGATTTGGGAGTAGTTTAACAGCATTGGTCTTTAGTTTGGGTCTGTCAGTGCCAGGTCAGAAAAATCAGTACAATGTTGAGCAGTGCCTTCATCAGCCTTTGACTTCCCTGACTTCCCCTCCAGCTGTCTGCAGGTCAGTCCTGAGGTGGGTGAGATGTGTGTCTGTCTGTACAACCTCACAGTGCCTCTGTCAACTGGGTATAAACACAGGGCTAGAGGCAGCCTGGGTGGCTGTCAGACTGGCTGCTTCTCTGGAAGCAAACATGCTGCAGAAAAAACCCCAACAGATAATTTCTTGATTCCTCCCCTCCCCTCTGGCAAATATTCGTCACAAGCAGTTAAAAGGGAGCAGCTGCAGACGATGAATCCTGGCTTGTCATTGTCCTTCATCAGGAGGACAACCCAGTCAGCACACAAATGTCCTTCCCCCCTTGCTGCCCCCCTGTCACCTCTGTGTGCTGCCTCCCCATGCTGCCAAGGGTTTGTGGAGAGCATACAGACAGGGATGCAGCAAACATATGCTGTGCCCCGTGCCTGCAGGCTCAAATGAGCTAGTCAAATGCTTAAGGACAGAAGCTCCTGCCAGGGTAGGAGCAATTGGACAGATGCAAGATGGTCATTTGGAGGGATTGCCATCACAGGTTTGATCTCTCAGAGGGAGGAGTGGGAAGCAGGGTCAGAAGAGGTCGCAGCCTCTTCAGATATTGATGTAGCAGCATGACTCCATCACAGCCTTTGTATCCTGTCCCCGAGGCTACCATTGAATACAGGCATGTCATCTTGAGGGTCAACAGGTAGCCAGGAACTCTGTGGATAGAGCAGTGAGGGTCCTGTGTGCTTGGCAGGGAAATGAGAGAGGTGGCAAATTCTCCTCATTGCAAGACAGAAGGAAACGATGGTGTGTGGGAGGGATGCAGCTGGCTGATAAATTGCCCACCTGCTTTGGGATCCAATGTAATTGCAGTGCTTGCAGGCAGGTTATCAGCCACAGAGTACAGCAGATAGGCAGCAACTGGAGAGGTGGGGGTGTTAATGGCATTTCCTAATTTTTTTCTTTTTTTGTCTCAAGAGCTATGAGATGATGGGATGTCCCTTTACATCACATGCCTATGCTCCCAGGTTGAACCAGGTCACCAGGTTTCCTCCTAGACTCAGCTGTGGGACACCAGGGATGTGTTATGTTCTTCCCCTTGTGGGGTGGCAGGAGGATGGGCTTTGACTGAGACCTGTCAGTGGATCCTCAGGACAGGCAGACAATGCTGTGTTGTTTCACAATGTCAGAGCATGGCTATTCTCTCCTGCTGTCCCACACTGGCTGCAGTAGCAGTGGTCCCTACTGCAGGGGAGGGCTGGAGGGGGTAGGTAGGTTGATAGCTTGGGCTCCGAAGCTGCATTTAGTTCCCATGCCCTGGTCAGCAGTTTCCTTGCCTTCTGCAGTTGTCTGTTTGCAGCTGAAATCAGCTCCCAAATGGCCTGGCAGTTTTAATACCTAGAGCATAATTTGCCTGCCTCTATCTCTGCTTTTATTTAAGAAGTCATGATTGTGCTGAGCTTTCTGCCAAGGGTGCTGGATGAGCCTGCTCTGAGTGCTGATCACTACAGGCAAGGTCTCTTTGCCCCCTCACCTGATGGGCTCCCCAGGCTCCCTCTTTCAAATCTGTGGCAGACACATGCACCTATTTTCCAAAGCTCTGTTTTCCCCACTGTTTTCTTTTACAACAGGATGAAGAAGGGTGTTTGTTTTTTCTTTGCTTCTCCTCTCTTGTTGAGGGTAAAGTTTTTTGGCTGGAGTTCTGGTGTCCAGGGTTTCGTTTGCTGGGGATGGGCTTCTGCTGAGGTTGAGTACTGGTGACCTCTATTGGACAGCTCTGAAAGGCCTCACTAAGGGAAGAAGGTCTTTCAAACACGAGGTTTTACTGTTACAGTCATTTTTATACACAGCTAATGCAGATATGGCATTAGAATCATCTCACACATCTTTAAGGCAATCCTGTTGCCTATGCCCTGTGTACTTGCTCTTGCATTTCAATTCCTTCTTAGCAGACAGGAAAGAAGCATCTTTACAGTGCATCCATTTTCCTTGGCATCTGGAGAGTGGGGAAGATGAAAGGGATGCAGGAAGGACAGATGAAAAATGAGGACTGTGTCCAGCTTCTTAGTCCTCTTTAAATAGCACTTTACCAACAGGGGTGACCACCTTGGCTGGGTTGTGTTTCACGAATCTCTGTGTGATTTGAAGCACTTAGATCTCTTGAAGTGCTGCTTTGTTTTCAGAAGTTTGAGTAAAGCTAAATCCCCATGGAAGATGAGAAGCCTTTCTTATCTCTTGAATCAAGGGAGAGAGAGCTCACAACTGTTTGACAGCCTACCCAGTGACATCCCTTGCCGTCCTGGTACTCATTGCTAGTAAAAGCATTTGACATCCTAAGACATCTGCTGAAAAGCAGTACCTGAAGGGGGCCTACAAGAAGGATGAAGAGAGACTGTTGGCAAAGGCCTGCAGTGATAGGATGAGAGGCAATGGTTTCAAACTAGAGAAGAGAAGATATAGATTGGATGCTAGGAACAAGTTCTTTATCATGAGGGTGGTGGAACACTGGAACAGGTTGCCCAGGGAGGTGGTTGAGGCACCATCCCTAGAGACATTCCAGGTGAGGCTGACAAAGGCTCTGGGCAACCTGATCTACTTGAGGATGTCCCTGCTTACTGCAGAGGGGGTTGGACTAGATGACCTTTGGAGGTCCCTTCTAACCCAAACCATTCTATGATTCTGTGAATTTGTGTTTACCAGTTGATAGGTGTTAGGAGAATTTGATGTCTCTTCCTATATCTGCTTACAGTTCTTTTTTCATTTTCTCTTGGGGTGAGCTCTAGCAGTGGGCCACAGGTATGCTTTTTCAGAGGTAAGAAAGCAAGGACTTCAGCCCTCCCTATATTAGCCCCTTTGGGATGCCTAAAATACAGAACCTTGTTCAAAGGACATCTGATTAAAGATGGCAAGCTTGGGACTCCAGATCATTGCTAAGTGAAAGTATGATGTAGAACTAACCCGCTGCCCAAGACCAGCACAGTAGCAGGATCTCTGCAACATTTATTTGAGCTGGACATGTGAGAAGTAACTGAGAAAATCCAAAAGTTTATGAATACCTAATATTTACTTATAATCTGTTAAGCCCTATGCTTTTGTTTCTCAGGCAATATCTGTTTATTGGGAGCATGATAAGACTAAGACAGAAAATACTTTCTTTGTAGCTTTTGGTAGTGGCCACATGGAGAACAAACTAGAGGACTTGGCTTGGGATGGCATCTCTATGCTTTGCCATGGAGATGCACATCTCCTTCCCTTGCTCCCTCCTTACCTGTGGCTGCTGGCAGTGTGCACAAGATTAAGTGAACCATGGTGTGACTTATAGCTTCCTGTGTGTGGTGGGTTAAATTTACCCCCCAACTGAGTTGAGAGAATTAACCCCCCCAAATAAAATTGTCAGACCAGCTCAGCTGGAAAGCAAACAAAGCTGTATTTACAAGCAAAACTGCAATCTAGAAACATGAAATGCAATGAATATGTACAAAATGTACAATAATTACATGTATTTACAATTTATAAACATCACAACAACGCCCCTGGACAAAATCAGGGGGCTTTCAATAGCTTTCCCTTCTCCTTCCCTCCCCTCTTCTCCCCTATACAAGGGAAAAGAGAGGAGAGAAAGCAGAGAGCCTGAAACTGCCACACTGTTTCAGATGAATGAGTGGCTAGCAGAGTAAAAGGGAGCTGTCACATCACCACTGGATTTTGTGGTGGGCTCATGTGTACATCTTCTGGGCAGGTGGTGGTGCCTGGGCAAGGGGGAACCCTTTTTGAAGGTAATGATGCTCCCCATACTGGCTCTCAGCAGCTCCCTAGGTGCCACAAGCAACTCCCATGCTGGGGCTTGAGCCTGCCAGCTCAAAGGCAAACAAAATATCTTTGGGATAGCAGTAATCCAGGAAGCAAGGCTGACATAGCTAAATATAAATGTCTCTGTAAGTTGAGTCCTGAAAGGTGGCTGTGCAGCAGCAAGGGCAAGGCAAGATGGGGGAGCAGAGGTGGAAGGGAAACTGAGGGTGGCAAGAGCAGACATAACCTGGAGTAATGGTTTGGGGCTGAGCAGGGGAAACAGAGCCTGCGGATCAGCAAGGGATTACTGCTTTAGTAACCTCTGGATTAGTGTCCCAGGGATAGAAACTGCAGAATAGATTCTATTGAATTGTTCCTTATCAGCTGCTGCTGGCTGACTTGGGTCTGTCCCAGTAAAGCTCCTTGGTTTGGGGAGGTATTTTCTGTGTTCAGGCTAGTATGCCACAGTAAATAGCTCAGAAAAAGATGGCTTTTAGGAACAAAAAAGCCACATGGAGATGAGAAATTATAGGAGGACTTGAGGGTGAAAGAGTCACACAGTAGTTGCTCAATACTCTCCTTTTTCTTCCTTAAATTGGAAGGGCTCTCTTATCTCCAGATCAAGTCTCTCAAGACAGAGCTGGAGATTTTCAGTCTTTGATTGTGATAGCTTTGATTTCAACACCTTTCCGTGTTCCTATTTAATCTTCAAAGGTGAATTCAGACTAGTCAAATCTTCTTTGACTACAGGTCTGAAATGTCTGAGGTTATAATTTTAACCACAGGAAAAGAGAGCCATTATTGATATACGTGTGTGAATGAGGTAGAGAAGCTGTGTGGAGAAAAGAGGCTAAGTGTGCCTGCAGCCTGACTGTAATTGTGCTCTGAGGCTGAAGGGAGGCAAGGACAGTGCTGTGGTTTAACCCAAGACAGCAACTAATCACCACACAGCTGCTTGCTCACTCCCCCCACCTCACCCTGGTGGGATGGAGAAGAGAAATGGATAAAAAGTTAAGACTTGTGGGTTGAGATAAGAACAGCTTAGTAACTGAAATAAAATAATAACGAAGGAAAGAAATATAACAAAGAGAGAGAAAGAAAGCCTGAGAAAAGGCAAACGATGCACCATGCTCACTGTTTGGTGACTGATGACTGAGCAACAATCCAACCACCCCTGGCCAATTCCCTCCAGTTTGTATACTGAGCAGGATGCCTTATGGTATGGAATATCTCTGTGGTTAGTTTGGGTCATCCTCCCTCCCAGCTTCTTGTGTACCTGCTTGCTGGCAGAGCATAGGAAAAGGGAAAGTCCTTGGTTTGGGATAAGCACTACGTACCAACAACTAAACCATCAGTGTGTTATCAACGTTGTTCTCACTAAATTCAAAGCACAGCATTGTGCCAGCTACTAGGAAGAAAATTAACTCTGTCCCAGCCAAAACCAGGACAGCCCAAGGTGACAGAAGGTGGTGTTTCTTTAGCACAGGATGCACTTTACTTTGTGCTAGCAGCAGTTCCTCATCAGTTATGATTGTGGTGATCCCAGGTTTTGGATGAAATGCCAGTCCAGGTATCCCACTAGGTTCTTCCCAATGAAGGTTTTTGTGCAAGTTCCTCTGGGAAATGAACACACACACACACACACTGGTTTGCCTGGCTATCCTGTAGCTGGGAGGAAGGATGAATTACACTTTACATTTCATACTGTACTATTTCTGCCACCTTCCAAGCCTGCTGGGGCTACATGAGGCAAGTCCTCATCTCAGTGCTGTGTATTGTAAGATAAAGAAAGGAAATCCCTGTTGCAGGGATATTACCCTTGCTCTGTGGAGCAGGTTTAGGTTCTGCAGTATCCAAGATGGTGTTACACTAATGTTTCTAGCCTTCATTTGCAAACAAAAGCTTCCAAGCAAGAATCAATTACAGCTCCCTCCATTTTGAGGCTTGAAACAGCAAACAACCAGAGTTAAAGCTTTGGAGCAGAGCTGATACCCCCAGGCATCCACCACTAGAAATTTCTGAATAAAATGCTGGTCATTTCAATCTGTGAAATTTGTTATGGTGCAAAACACATGAGAGCTGAGCACTCAGGCAATGAAGAAAATGAAGAGCCACCCAAGAGCAAGACTCCTGCCCATAACATGCATTTTGTAATTTAGAATGCAACAGGAATTTTCTATATAAATAAAAACAACTAAAATTTTAGTTCCTGGATGTCTGTGCTGGCCTGCTAGCAACCTCTTTGCAAATCTCCAAGCTCCAATAGCCAGGGGAGATAATTTGTCTTAACTAGGTAGTGTGATCTACAGCCAGAAATACAATCCTTCCTTGTTCCATGCAGTCACACTGGCATAAAGTTATAGAACTGTTTTGGTTGGAGAAGGCTTCTAAAATCGAGTCCAGCTGTCAGCCCAATGCCACCATGGCCATTAAACTATGTCCTGAAGTGCCATATATACACAGTTTTGACACCTTCAGGGACAGTGACTCCATCACCTCCCTGGTCAACCTATTACAATGCTGGACCACCCTTGCTGGTGCAATCTGAGGCCATTTCCTCTTGTTCTATCACTTGAAACTAGGGAAAAGAACCCAAATTCCCCTTCCTTACAACTTCCTTTCAGGTACTTGAAGAGAGCAATGATATTTGTATTCATCCTCTTCTTTTCCATAAGACTTGTTGTCCAGGCCCTGCCCTGGACCTGCTCCAGCAGCTCAATGTGCTTCTTGTAGTGAGGAGCCCCAAAGTGAACACATTGCTTGAGGTGCAGCCTCACCAGTGATGAATACAGAGGTCCCTACTCCTGCTGGCCACACTATTCCTGATACAGACCAAGATGCTGTTGGCCTTCCTGGCTGCAAGGCACACTGCTGGCTCATCTTCAGCCAGTTGTCAGCCATTACCCCCAGGTTCTTTTGTGCTGGGTAGGTTTCCAGCCACTCTGCCCCAAGCCTGCAGCATTGTATGGGGTTGTTGTGACCCAAGTGCAGGACCTGGCACTTGGCTTTGTTAAACCTCATACTTCATTTCTATCGTGCTGTTGACCACAGTCTTTCGAGCAAGTGCGTGTTGTAGGCTAACTGCCCTGTCCCAGGAACCATACTGAGCACTCCTGGCCTAACAGGTGTGTTAGAAGCAGTTTTGTGCTGGGGTTATGATCATACTGGCTCTTGAAAAATACTACTCTTCACTGGGCTTCACTGATTGATATTCAGCTGGGGGACCTTTGAGACTGCAGGTGATTTAGAAACAAATGTTAACTCATTGGGTGACATCTGGACCCTCTCTAACACGGTGCTAGAGGCATTTTGCTGCCAGAGGCACTGTGTTTTCATTTAGAGGCAGACCTAAAGACTTAGTGATTAGTGATAACCATAGCTTATTCCACACAAGTTTGAATGCAGTCTTTGATCTTCCACTTAAATCCAGCTGGAGAAAGTGGTGTTCTGCTGACTTGGCATTTGCTCTTTAATTCACCTAGAACCTGCTGCTCTTCATTTTCCTCTCTCTGACTCTGGTATGCGATCTTAGTATGTCCTGTTACCTAGCTGAGTTCTGATGTGAAGCCAGCTGTACTTCAAAGTTAGATGAATGATCTCTGTGTAATGTGCACATACGTCTGCAAAGCACTTTGGATCAAAGGTGCCAAGAAGTGCAGGGCATTTTTGCCTTTCCCAGGGTTTTGCTTTGTTGCATGCTTTTTAGCAGCTCTACTGTTCTGTCTGAACGAAGTGTTCTGAACAGGTTGGGAATGCTGGCATGTGTTATTAATTGCCTTTTACAGGTTGTTTTGCTGTCTCTCTGGAAACTCCCCATTTCACACACACAATGAAAAATAAATGTTTTAAGCTAAAGTTTTAGCAACTGAAGCACGAAGGGAAAGAAAACTCAGGAAAATATTTGGCTAGTTTTGAGCCAAGCTTTGTGGCTGATGTGATATCAGAAAGCCCTCTCAGTAGGGGTTTAGGGCACAGGAATAATAATAACTGGAAAGAAGAGATCAGTGCATGGTGTTCCAGGCAGGATAAAATAAACCAGAAACCCATCTGGGTCTCTGACAACTTCTCAAAGATGGGTTTTGTACTCTGAGATTTGTTCTGACAGTAGTGTTTCGAAAATGTTTAGGACTCTTGCCATCACATTTCTTTTAAAGCCTGATTACCTTATGTGACATATCCTCAGCTGTTGTAAATTGACACCTCTTCACCAACTTCAGTGACACCTTGTCAGGCTACAGAGGCAGAGGATTAGCCCTTTGCATCCAGACACGTTGTCTTGAGCTGGTTTGAGATCTCATCATAAGTCGTTATGAACCTGATGAGAGCACACTGAAGGGAAGACACAGGTTATGATAGGTCCTGGTGAGGACTGACCCAGGCAGTGGAACTCATTTATATTTCATTTATTACTGATTCTACTTTCTCTGTACGAATTTGGCTCCAGGACACATTATCTTCCAAGACAGAAAAACATATAGCTACTGAGACCTCTGTGCTATCTTGTGCAAGAACAGGGATGATGCTGGTTGTGATGTTCTGGCCAGAGCTAATGTGATAAACTGCTTTCACTTCACCAAAATTCCCCTTGTAGCTGTCTTTGCTGCTCATCTTTGCTGCTTGTCATAAGCCTATTGTGTGATCCTGATGTGCTGCAGTACTTTATCATAACTCAGGTACAACACCTTCTCTATGAAAATGGTTTGAAGTGTCCTTTGGCATCCATTAGTGTCAACTGTGCCATGGAAATGTAAATCATGTCACTGGCTGTCAAGGAGCATCTGGCCTTCAAAGAGTGTCCTGCTGCTTTACTGAGGAAGAAGGAGAGGAGGCTAGGAGGGCAAGGGAAAGAAGCAGGATTTTTCATTTCACTTGGAAGGTTCTTGTCAGCAGGCTAGCATTCAATATCCCTCTGGGACTGGAGCTCCTGGATGTGAGGTCACAGCGCTTCTCAGCCCCTCCACATGGAGGAGAAGATATGGTTGCCCTTGCTCCTGTGACAGTGCACAGGCAGTGCTCTGTCACTTGGTTGCAGATTATTCTCCCTGTGGGTATTGCTTCCTACAAATACAGAAACATTTCACTCTCTGGACTTGATCAGGCATTGCCTTGTCTTATGGTTTGGGGGTCTGAGCTGGACAGGCTTTCTGACACAGGTAGCACTTTGGGGCACAGTGGTGGGACTCCCAGCCTGGCTTGGTAGCAGTGGAGTCAGACACAGACCCAGCCATCATGGTGGAGTTTTTTCTGCATCATTTCAGCCCTGAATGAGATGAGCTGACTGCACATGATAGTATCAGTGTGTCTTCCAGTAAGCAAAGACTTCCAAGGGCTATTGATCTTCTGTGTGGGGGCATTGGCTTGGAAGCAAAGACTTCCAAGGGCTATTGATCTTCTGTGTAGGCAGATCAGGTATAAACCTCAGGTACCACCATCCAAGCTGAGGATAGGCCAATGCATCTCCTGTGATGATCCAAATGCAGCTCACTGTCAGATGGCTGGTGCTACGAAACACCCACTGAGAGCTTTGGTTTGAAAATATTATGACTCATTTTTGATGCAGTTTAGTCAGTTGGTAGGTTGCAAAGATCAGATTAAGGCATCTCTCACCACATACTAGCATGCTTTGAGTCTTTTCTGTAATGCCTTATGTTAATAAATAAATACAATAAAACCATCCAAATGCATCTTCATCCATTCTGAACCCAAACCCATGATATTTACCCAAGAAGTGTTATTGCTGGGAAGTAAGCCTTTTTGTTGGGAAGATGTGTCCTTCATTAAACAGTATCCTTCCTCATATCCCTTCACTTATTTGTGTTTAATGTGTGGCTAGCTGTAGGTTAGGTGAGTGGGTTTGCTTCTTGGCCCTTCTTCAATGGTCCTGGTACAGCTTTATCAGTTATGAAGTGCTATAGTCAGCAGCGAGTCTGGTCACCACTGGGAAGGCTCTGTGAACTGAGAATATTTGCTGTGTGGTCACAGAAAAGAAATCCTAATCTTCCAGACAGGCTTCAGGCTGTCCTTAGGCTAAAGGAAATAGGTTCAAGCCTTGCTAAATGAAGCATTTCCCAGTGAACCTGGGGAAAGCAAAGACCAGACTGCTTTGCCTCTGTGTCTTGAACATACCAATGCATGTGCATCAAACAGATAAAGGGCAGGAATCCTGATTCACTCAGCCTTGCAAAGAGCTCCCTAATGGCCTTTGCTTGAAGTAATACGACCTTGAAAGTGGCAGCTTCTTAGAACAGACTTTAATTTCTGTCTAATTAATGGTTAAACTGGTCTAAATGGGGACAAGTGCAGGCTGTGTTACAAATGAGGATTGTTCACCCTGCTGAATGTAAGGCTTATCAGAAAAGGAGCCTTTTCCCTTAGCAAGAGGGGTTTCCACCAATATTGGGCAGGTCTATCTTACAAGGAGATGACAGAGCTGAGAGAAAGAGGATTTGAGAGAATTATTCACACTCATATATGTGAAGCATGTTGTATAAAGATTTTGCTGCTGTGCATCTGCAATGTTTCCTTATTGATAAAGCTGCACAGATTATTTAGCAAAGACTGTCATACTCTTGTTAATACTGTGTGTGCCTCTAATATGCCAAGTGCTATTAAATAACTGGGGTGTTGTCAGAGACCAAGTTTTGCACAAGCTGCAGTATCTGAGTTTTGGTCTATGGAGAGACTCCTAATTGTGTGTAGTATAACACCTCCTTGTCAGGAAAACATATTGTGCTTCTGAAGTAACCATTTCCGCAGAAGTGGAATGGTTTTGGTTTTGTTGGCCTTTTTTTTTTTTTTTTTTTTTTTTACACTTTCAGCAAGCTAGCTCCTGTGACTACACAGCTCATGTGCATACAGCATGGAGAATTGGCAGTGTCTATGTGGCAGTGATTTTAACTAGCTTTGCATCCCATTTTACAAGCCTTCTAAATCCTCTCAGTAACAAAGTCCATCATTTTAGCTGTTTGTGTGATGTGTGGCCAATAAACCATATTTCTGGCACTTCAAGGCTGTTTGGTTGGAATAAAACTCTAATATCAATTGTGCCATTTGCTTTTTGCAACTGTTTCTTTCTCAGGCTCTCTCTCTAAAGTGACTTGGCTTGGAAATTGTTTTGCAAGAGTCCATGTTAATATGCTAACATAAAGTGTGACTTTGGAAAAGATTAGGAAACGCTTTTTTAAGCGTTTGGCAAGGCCTCTCCAAACTTTTGCTTCATACTCTAAAGGCAGAATTTGCCAAAGCAAATTGTGATCCATGCCTGCTTGGATTTCCACAGGGCAAAGGCTGGACAACAGCAAACCCCACATCAAGATCCTATTCAGAAAGTGTACCATAGGTTGGTGGTGCTGGGCTGTGGAAGAGGACGTGAGGTTTTCAAACTGCCTAAGTTGTGCTGCTTGGGTTAAGAGAGCTGGCAGTTGTGACTGCACTCTTCTAGGTAGTTTATGTTGCATTCCACTAGCTGAACCTCTCAGGTCCAAATGAGTTTCACGCCATCCTAGCACTGCCTGTGAACTTGGTGAGCTCTGGCTCAGCCCTTCTCCCTTGAGAGAGGATTGATGGGGTCTGCCCAGGAAGCTAGTGGAGTTTGCAAACTCCCTCAGCCAAGCTGTTTGATTTTACATTCAAGAGATAGCCTTCTGCCCCAACCCATGTGTTTGCTCATTGCAGTGTGCTCCAACAGTCCTGGCAAGATGAAGTGCTTACTTAAGAAGCTTTTGCTATGGAATTTCTTTAACTTTTGATACATATTTTAGGCACTTTGTAGGATTCACCTCTTGCCTTGCAGAGGTTGGAACTGCTCACTCAGGCAAAGGCTAGGGCTTCTTTTGACAGTTCCTAGAAAAGCAAGGAGCCTACTGCTTCTCTGCTAGACTCTTTAACTTGGATATTCCAATCTGAAATCAGTGAGGGCATTTTCTATTGTTCTTTGTGATCTGAGGTATGAGTAATTCCAGAAAGGCAAATTCATCTTGCACTTTCTGTTGATCTACTTGGAGATGTCCCTGCTCCCTGCAGGGCTGTTGGACAAGATGACCTTCAAGGGTCCTTTCCAGCCCAATGCGTTCTATGATTCTATGATTGAAGCTAATTGCAAGCTCTGGTTTTGAAGTAAGGAAATGGAGAGGAAGAGTAGTAAGGATGACATTGGGTCCAAGCAGAGCTGTTAGATTGCTGAAAAACGACCCAGGGCTTGATGGAGCACTTTGGACCTGTGGTATACCTAATAGAGAAGGTCTGAGTCAAAGCCACCTGATGTCTATGAGAGTTTCTGCCACAATCTATGAACCATGGATATGGGGTCCCTGTGGGAAGACTACACCTCCTCTTAACCTGCTGTGTGCATCTTTACATTGTCACCAGCTGACTTAGGAACATAACGCTCTTGTGCAGTAGCATAAACCCCAACACAACACAAAGCTAAGCGAATGCAATTTAGCTTTTATTTATCACTTCACGCTATGGAAAGGTGGGAATTACCCTTCTAAAAGCAAAACCAGTTACCCTTTGCAAAGCTGGACCTGGGATAGTGACTCCAAAAAAAGCCAAGGGTTTACTCTGTCCTTTGCACCAGGGTTGTAGTGGAATATTTTTGATGGTGCCACTGGAAACAGCATCTGGCCTATTGCAATTGCAAATCACATGCCTTCTGCACCTAAGAGTCAATCTTAATTAACATCAGTGATGCCTTAAAAGGAAAAATGCAGACCTCTCTAGATCTCTAAAGTGAAGTCCTGCACATAATTTTCCAGCAAAATGGATTCAGGAAAATGTTCCCTGTGCTTTACCAATCTCAGAAATAGCTTCAACTCATGTTGCAGTTCAAGGGCCAGCATAAGGATCTGCAATGGCATGAAAATATTGGTTTTTCCTAAATGTCATTGACAGGTATACCTTTGTGGATGTTGCTAGTCCAAAAAGAAAAGGAGAAAAAGGAATTCTATTTTAAAAAAGGAAGCCATATTGCAGGAAATCAGTCTTCTCTTTTGAACTCCTATGCATCATCTTCTAGCCAGAAATATATTGGCTAAGCTGGAAAGAGAGGGTTAGGTGAGGGTAGAGGAAGGGAAGGCATAAGGGTGTGCAGATTGTGGTCTTATATCTCTTGTGCCTCAGATGTTGCCCTGCACATCATTGCATTGCATCTCCTCCAGCTGTGTGTGCTCTGGGCTGGTTCAGAAGCTGTGTGAATGGAGTAATATTTCTCTCAATAAGAGCTGAAGTGTGTCTAGCCTGCTTTTCTCTTGCTTTTTCCTCACCTCTCCTTCCAGCAGAACAGAAAACATGACATTGACTGGCCTGCTACCCTGCAACCTCTGTGAATCTCAGTGTTTCACCCACCCACAGTTTAAATGCAGGAACAATCTCCCCTCCCCACTCTGAGCGATAGGAGGTTATAGACAAAGCTTTTGCTGAGCCAAAGACAAGAACTGCAGATGTCAAGAGGATATTCCTAATGTCAGTGTCTGCACTGAACAATTCTTAATGCTTCTTGCCTATGCTGCTGCTGGAAGTCATTGGTGCAGTGATGTCAGTAAGCTGCTGGAGTCTCTAGCACCACCACCACCTCGTACCACGTCAATTCGCTCGCTGTAACATAACTGAGACTCCTCTGCACAGTATGAGGAAGCCAAGCTGCAGCTCATACAAACATACCATAGGCAAACTAAACCACAGATAAGAAATGTCTGTGATGAGAACACAGAGCTGCACCCTTCTCCACAGATGTCATACCATCAGCTGGCCACACACACCGATGCCTGCACAGCCTGCCTGCAGCTGTTACCGAGTGTTGGAGGTAGCCTGCCTCCTCTGCAGGCACACCTCCTGACGCAGATCAGGCAGGCCTGGAGGAGATGGAAGGCAAATAGCTCTGGGCCACACCTGTAGATGTTAATGATGTTAATGTCTTGGCTGGATCAAAAGCAGAGATTTATTCTCCTCTCTGCTGCTGCTGCAACCCTCTCCAGAGTGGCATTGTCACAAGTCAGCTGACCACGTCCCTCTCATTGCAGCAGTGAGTGGGATGCAAGGTGTAACATGAGTCCTTTGAGCCTGGGTGTCAGGAAACCTTACAATGGGAAGGTCATCATTGCTGGCAGAGCTAGGGCTGAAAAATGTCCATGGAGGCAGTGGCCAGAACACAGAGAAGAAATTGTTTTTCAGTTCTTTGCCAGGAGATGATGTCGTTCTTCTAGCGTGGGCTGCCCTTCAAGAGAGGATGATGTCAGGGACCTGGAGATCTCTTTGTTAAAGGACACCACCCCACCCCTTCCTGTGGCTCTGGATCCGATTTCTTCAGTTCTACTGATCTCCCTGTGTTTACTATGGGATATACTTCCCACATAGGAGTGTTTTGCCAGGGTGAATTCAGTGATGCCAACGAGGTGGCCAGACACAGTAATGACAGAGGATCTGATTAAAACTCATCAAAATTTGTGTAGCAAGGGAGTTCAAGAGAATGCACTGGAAAGTCACCCTGTCACACTTCTCTCTCATTAGCTTGAGCTGCATTCAAAGGGGGATGCTGTTGTGGTGTCACTGTGTATGTATTTTATTATTTTTACATATATAAGTATCTATATCAATTATTTCAACAGCATGGAAACATAAATAATGTATCTGGGTATATCAAGTATCTAAATAGGTTTCTGCATCTTTTGTGAAGTGAGAACGTTTTTTCCTTATTTATTTATTTTCTTCCCCAGAATGCAGCTATTTGTAATCTTCCACTTGTCATCTAGTCATAAATAAATCTTCTGTTTTGCTTAGCAATTGAAATTGGCTTTTTTCTTTTTTCTTTTTTTTTTTTTTTTTTTGCATTTGCTGCTCCTAAGCACTGCACTGCAGGAACCAATATTGTATGTGACAGCAGCAATTGATTTGTGAGCACCCACATTGAGGATTTCAGGCCTCAGGGATCAGATACCTTGAGAGAGCAGCAAAATAATTTTAAATCAGGAGGGATTATGAGGAAAGGGAGATGACACCCAGGCTAGACCCCGAAGCCTGAGACACCGAACAAATCAATTCCTTGCTTTGTCATAGATTTTTGTCTGTGATCATCTGTAAGTACTGAAAATTATCACAAGTGTGACTTGAAGGTACTGTAAATTTTGCACAATCCAAAGCATCACCTTGGCTGGTTTGTGCTTATTGCTTGCTTTGGTACTAACAGCTGAAGATTATAACCAAGGCATGTGCCCACAGTAAAGATGTGACATGTAGGCAGTGGTGGTTTGGAGGTGAGCCTGAGCTCAGTGCTGGGCTGCTCCTTTCTCAGGCAGTTGTACCTGGATGAGCTGGCAGGGACAGATAAGCACAACTTCTGAAGACAGACTAAAAAGTTTGGGAAGAAATTTCCTCCATTGTCTCTCCTTGTACTGAAACCATATGTGAAGGTTTGTCAGCAAGATGGCTCTTAACTCTCATTAATGAGTGAATATCAGTGGCAAATTTATTAGATTTGAAGACACTTTGGCTCCTTCCTTCATTATGCAGAAGCTTTCTCTTATAAAATGTGCAGCACATGACTGTTCCTTCAATTTCAGTTTATGTTCTCAGTGGGATTGCTGCAGATCATGGTGTTTGATGGAATACCTTGGGCTTCTTTTAAGTGAGGGAGAGAAATGAAAGGTGGACAGTACCTTAGATGTCTACATAAAATCAGGCAATGTTTCTACTGTTCTCAGCCCTTCCAGTCTGAGATATTCCTGGCATGCTATTCTTTTGCATACATTGGTCCTGTGAAGCATGGCCTCTTCAGATGAAGAGGCAGGCATTAATGAGCCACATGGAAACACTCATTTGTCTGAGTTAGAGGAGATTAGTTTTGTTTAGACCATTAACATAATTAATCTCAAAATTAGAAATGTTCATTTGGTATTGCAGACTCACTGGGGTTTTTTTCAGAAGCTGTAGTGCAACATTAAATGAGAATTTCAACATGCACACATTTTAGTATGTGGTCTATGTTCTTTGAAAACATACAGAAGCTACAGATTTGTAGAAGTAAGATAGTATCTCATTGCTGTAATAGTTTGTCCTGTTATAGTATCTTGAGTGATCCCAAAAATAGTCAGTTTCCCTGGGAGCTTTAAATCAACAGCTTGCATATGAGGTTTACTATGCTAAGGGGCAGAAGGGAAGGAAAACCCCTAGAGACGTTGCTGAGCTGGAAGCCTTACTTGCATTTGTGTCCTTCTGTCCCATTACACTGTCTGGGGAAACATTTTTGTCTTTCCCTTGTTGCTAAGTCTTTTCTCCTCCCTGATATCCAAAAGGACCTTAAGTCAGGCCATGGGAATCATTTGCAGGAATCAGAAGGTATTCATAGTGAGAACACAGTTGCCTCTAAGGGGACAAGTAAACAAGGAGTTCAAGCTTCTTGTCCAGTTGGAGAAAGCTGTTTTCAATGCTTTTTTTTTTTTAACAGTAAATGGCTGGAAGGAGAAACAGGAAAAATAAAAAAGTGGGGCTGATGAGGGAGAGAGAGTGAGTTTGTTTCTATCACTTCAGATTCTTGAGAATGGGTATGAAGTTGTACCTGTTTCTGTAGCTTTGCACCTCCAACCATGAAATAGTTTTATTTCCTTACCCAGGCTTGAGGTTTGGGATCAATACTGTACAGTTAGCTCAGCTTGCAACCAGCTTGACTTTAAAAATTCTGTTTTAAGACTTCTACAAATCTGTCTGATAAAGTATCAAATATTAAGGGACTGGTGCTAAAATGAAAGTGCAGACTGAAGTTGTTATGGAAAAACATTTGTTAAAAAAAAATGGGGAGGGGGGATGTAGTCTGTGTTGGTTTTTGATTTGGGTTGAGGGAATTTAGAAACACTTCTGGAAACATTTTTTTTTTCACTGTGGAGCTACCAAGAAAACTTGTTCTAGCAATTTTCTAAAGTGGAGCATTGAGCTTTATAACCTTAGACATGAGAGTTTATTTCTAGCTCTTTGAGAGGGGCAGGAGGAGCAGCTTTCCTTCTGACATTTACTTTAATTCATAAAAATTACAAGCATCTGCCAAAATATCCTAAATTGTGGAGGAGGTGGAAATTGGGTCATGGAGAAAGATTAACATTGAGCAAAAATATTTGACAGTAGTTTAAGATGAGAAAGGGAAAAGACTGTGCTGCAGAGCAGGCTATCTGTGCGGGGGGGGGGGGTTGCACAACCATGACTGGCTTATTACTTTAGCTTTGTCTTTTTCATATCATCAGATCCCCATGTCTTGCCCTTTTTGTTGAATCTTACTTGGATTTGTGTTGGGCACCTTTATGGTCAGGGGGAGATGCGGCCAAGTTCTCGACAGACAAACCTTGCACAGGAGTCTTACAAATGCAAAAAGCTTCAGACAACTCTCTAGCAGCAGGCACAGGGGAAGCCTCCCAGCTGCTTATCTGCTGATCTGGCTGGACAGAAGGAGGAAGGCAATGTGCCCATAGTGGATCTGAATATATTCATCAGTGTCAGACAGCTTCTGATTAACAGCAGTTGTCTCTTTTCACCAAAGCATGACGATCAGGGCCCATCCATCCTCTCTGTCTCTCTGCATGCTGCCTTCCAAACAAACCTCACCAGTCACTTATTCTCCCATTAGTCCTTTATCAGACAACCTTTAAAGCGCTGCTTGAAAGCAGCCACTTCATTATTGGCGCATCCACACCGATTCTCAGTTCTCAGCTTCTCCAATCAACTAACTTCTGTTATCATCATATGTGTTCTTCAGTGCCCTCAGCTGATCTTCATGGCAGTGTGTAAATCTGTCAGCTTCTTGTTGTTCTCTCTCCTTCTGCTTAAGACTCCGATTCGCTTTCCAGGTGTAATGGTTTTAAGACTCTCTTTTTAATATTTCTTCACAAAGTTCAAGCAGAGAAAGTGAAAGAGTGTAAATAAGTCACTACTGGGTGTAAGGAAGCAAAATAATGACTGTTCTAAACACTTCCATTGGAGAGATAGAAATGCTTAAGAATTTCTACTCAAAACAAGGTTGGGGAGTTGGGCAGTCTGGGACTTGGCTTGCTCGCTCGGTTTCTGTCTGCCTGCTTCTTTTCTGGCTGAAGATAACACACTGACCTTGACAAGCTAAGTCTAACAGCCTCTCCGCTTCTTGACTCTCTGCCTTCTGCCAGGGGGTCTGGGGGGATTCCTTCTGGCTGAGGGGCAAGGCCCCTTGGGGGAGGCAAAGGGGGCTTGGTTGTGCTTTTCTGTTGATTGTCCATATTTGTAAATGTTGTGAATAGTGTCTGTTTGTACATATTCATTGCATTTCATCATAGATTATAGTTTTGCTTGTAAATACAGCTTTCATTTGCTTCCAAACTGAGCTAGCCTGGTCATTGGCGGTGTGGGAAGGGGATTTCAGCTCTCACACTGTTACACCAGGGGAGCAGGCAGCACTGTGTGGACAGACACTGCCAGCCACAGAGGCCAAGCTGTCTGGGCAGGAGTGCCTGGAGGCATAGCTCCATCCCAGAGCTGCAAGTAAATATCTGTAGATATCATGGCACCATGTGCACATGAGAAGCACCATGGCTTTACCTCCCAGGCTGGTTTGGAATGGACACAGCAACATCCACAGCTGCCTGGGCATGCAGAATACCCTGTAGCAAGGAAGGTCATTCATTTGCTGTGGAATAATGTATTATTGGTCCCTTGATAAACAACTGTGACAAGTTCTGTTTTGTGTTAGATGTAGATGGCACTTTTAATGTAATACAAAAGTCATTTATCTGAAAAGGCACTTAGGGGTTGAAATTGGTACAAAATTTTGAGAGGGTGGGAGGCAAGATCTTCTCTGTAAAGGTCCTGTGTTTCTGTGGTGTTCTTTGTTTACACATCAATAGCCCTTCTCCTAAGAGGTGCTAAAGCACTTAAATAGCTCTAGACCTGGCACTTGAGCCATAGCTGTAACTTTGCTCTTTCTGAGGTTAAATTCTGTTGGTTTTCAGCAGTAATATTATATGACAGCTCACAAGAGGGAATGAAGTATCCTTTCAGTAGAATTGCAGAAAGGACTTTTACATTAAGTGAAATAAAGTGGAGTTGCACTTAAAGTGCAGGGAGAGCCTTTTGCTTGTGAAGGTTTGCCACAGACAAGGTTACCACCAAAAAAAAAAAAATTGTCAAGCATTTAGAACTTTTGTCCTGTGCCACCTCTGCCTGACAGTGTACAGATGCCCTTGTTTCCTCTCCATCTTGTTGATCAGCTAAATATTAGCTGAAAAGGAAGGATGTCACATATGAATTGCATCCTCTGGGTATTTTTGGAGGTTTCAGAGTCAACCATGCAGCTCTGTCCAACCTGACCGAATCATATTGGTGACACCCATCACTGGAAGGATTCAATTCCTTTCTCTGTTGCAAACTCCCTGTCAGGGATAGAAGAAGAGTTTATTTGGTTTGGCACACTATTTTGCTGGTGGATACATTCTGCTTTACTGAAGGACAGGTTGCTTCTACATATTTAGGGCCCTGCCAGAGCTGTCTGAAGTTCTGGGTAAGACTCTACAGAGATTGTAAGTGTCTGCTCAGGAGATATTCTAAGAATGAGAACATCTCAAGAACTTTAAGGAAGAATGTTTCTGTAGTTCCCAGGATTATTAAAAATACAAGCACGTATCAGGACTGTGCTGGCAAAGTTAGACCACCTATTTTAGTTAACGTTAAGCTAGTTTAGTTTATTTGTGATAGGGTAGCAAAATCCGTTTGGGTCAGTTGCATGGCTCACTGGGTACTGTATAATTTGTAGGAGTGGTCTGCAATCAATCCTGCATCAGTTCTTTGCCCTTGCAACAGGTTCACTCTGAGGATAATGGAAAATTTATCTATACTGGCTTGGTTTTATAGCTGGGAAAGAAGCTGCAGCTCTTTTATAAAGGTATGTGGAACATATACTGGCAAGCTGCCAGAAGGAAAATTTCTGGTTGCTGTAGAAGGTTGGTGAGGTTGTGGATTGTAAAACAGAGTCCTTCACAGTCTATTTAGTTTGTGGTATGAAAAACAAATTGTAAAATAATGCTTTAAGAAGTCCATCACTTGGGGAAGTGGAGACTTGCTTAGAGTTGTTATAAATCAGGTTCTGTACTGCGTAGCATGTTTCCAAGTTTTAGGTAGTGGTTTCCCTCTTGATGCAATAAACATTTTCACAGATATTTCACTTGAGTCCTTCTTGGGCTATGATTATAAATCTTCCACCTTTTGCCTGTTATTTCCTGTAGCCATCCATGGGCATCCTTCATAGCATCCCTTTATGTATTTCTCCACTACTGTCCTGATGCTCAGCTTGATAAGATGTCTGTATTTTTCTGCTTATGAGAAGATCAGATTATTGGGAACTGCAGAGACAGCCCACAGCCACAAATACAGATGAATGTGCAGATAGCTAAGTAACACCCAGGCAGATATCACTGCACAAATGTTTGTCTTGTACACACAGAGTTCTCAAGGATTAAACTCTTCAATGATGGGGACATGCTAATAGTTGTGGTACCGACAAAGTGCAAAGGGCAAGACGTGAGAAGTTTATTTTCAAGAAGAGAACTGAATAGCTCTATCTCCAATGGTAATTACTTGAGCACTACAAATGAAATCTGGTGGCCTGTGTGACATGTATTGTGAGAGAATAATGACAGAAAGTTGGAAAGGAGGCTGGTGGAGTCGTTCTGCCATCTACAAGTGACTAGAGGCATCCTTAATGCTTGGAGGGTGTTCAAAATCTGATCAGTTCCTGAATGGCATTAACCCTGATTGCCACCTCCTTCTTAATAATTTCAGTTCCTGGATCATAATGTGTTGAAGCCTCAGAACTGCATTTTTCATTTCTAAGACCGCTGTGTTCAGTGTAGTATCCATAAAGATTGGCCCTTCAGAAGAAGGCTGTACAGGGCACACAAGTACTGTTCTGGAGAGGAGATTGCCCTCAACTGCCAATGGAAATGTGGAAAGTTCTGCTATCAGAACTGGTTTCTTTATCAGCAGTATCTTCTGAATTACCTGGATGAAGATTCAGGATGATGGAGTATTAATTTTTCTCCTCCAGAACAGCTGGAAATTATGGCCTTGCTCTTGAGCTCTTTGAATGGTAATGGAAGATGAGAACCTCTGAACAAGAAGACCTTGTGGCAGGAGTAGGGAAAAGCTGTTTTTTCTACTGGAACAACTGAATAGGAAGATGAGACAAAGATGTGAAAAGAAGTTGATGCCATGGGAAAGGTTGAATCTAAAATACACATAAGGGAGAATTAGAAATCAACATTATACCAGATTTTCATAAAATAGAAGCTTAATTTGTGAGTCTTCATTAGCAGTGAGGGTAGACTAAATTTGCCACATTAAAATAGCTCCTCAGGGTCCCAGTTTAAATGCAGCTGTATTTTGCAGAAGACCAGGCAGGTAGAGAAGTGTGCTGAGCCCTTTCAGTGTAGGACTGATTTAGGAATCAACAAATGAGGTGGTGGAAAAATGGCACAAGGGCAAAGGTAAATTACTCTTCATCTAAAATTTTACAAGTCCTAACCACCAAAAAGTCTCCATGAAATAGTCATTCTGAAATGAGAATGCAGTTGTGTGCAGCAGCTATTTGCTAATGGGCATGCTAACATGGATCTGATGCAAATAGTTGTTGACCTGATTCCTACTTAAATGAGTGTATTTTAGAAGTTTGACCAATTTAAATAGACAAGAGTGGGGGCAGGAGATCTAGGAACAAAAATAAGGAAATAATGAGGCTGCTTGATGCTTTCCTGAGAGGTCTGTAGCAAAAGTGAGTGTAAAAGCTTAATTCAAAATGAGCAAGGACTCATATCCAGCTCTGTGCTGGAATGGGTACCAAACCTCCAAGCATTGCTGTTGTATCAGGTCAGATGCCCTGGCCGGTATGAAAGTGTTTGTTTTAGGTTAAGGAAATCTTTTAAAAGCCCTAAGCTTTCCCCAACAAGTGCTGCCTGTGTATCTATACCATTGGTGTGGGATCACTTAATTTTACCCATTGAGCTGGAAAAAAATCCTCCCAATTCCTCATTCAACTTTCTCAAAGCGCAGAGGGAAGTTGTAGCAAGACCCAGCCCACCAAATGAGAATTCAAAAGGGAGAGTAGGAAAGGCATATTTAGTTATCCAAGGGAATAGACTGAGAAACATGGCTGCACAAGACTGTCCAAAAATAGAATTGAAGCTTTACAAATGTGAAAACATACTTCTTTAATTCCCTCCATGTTCTGCTTCTGAGGCTGCTGGTGACTGTTTGTAAGCTGTTTTCCCCTATCCAAAGGGAAAATGTGTTTAAATTATTGACTAGAAACTTGTCTAAGCTAAAACTGAGGGGGTTGACGTGAAGCATAAATTTATGGAGTCTGCCTTTTGTTCAGAAGCAATCACTTCAATACTGCAAAATCTGGTAGCAGCAGTTGCCACTACCACACCTTTCAGGCCCTAGCTGAAGGAAAGGGAAGGGGGGAAATGATAGCTTGAAGTAAACAGCAGCCAGTTATGTAACTCCTTATCTGGAAGGATGAAGCTTGAACTAGTTCTGCACTTCATAGGCTCCTACAGACTGATTTTTGTAACCTGCAGGATAGAATATACAATCTGAGAGAGGTGGAGCTGCTCCACTGACTGGTGACAGCTGTGGGATTGATGGACTGTCACTAGAGAGCAATGAAACATCCATCTCTTCAGAAGGGAAGCCTGGGGGTATGAGAGCAGGGAAAGAGGGATCAGGATTAAATGGGAGATGCTGTCAGCAAATTTAACAAGGATTTGGCTTCTATTTCCCAGAGGAGTCATTCACCTGCAGAAAAGCATCCTCAAAGTCTAAGCACACCACAGTCTTGCATGTCACACAGAGCGCCACACTCTCCTCAGCACAGTCCCGAGCCTGACGCTGGTCTGATGCATGTACCAGAAAGTGCTTACCCAACCCACAGCACATGAAATAGTAGCCTGTCTGGGGACAGATTTGCAGGCAGAGCAGCTGCTGCTGAAGACTCACGTGTGCTATGCTTTTCTCTCCCTCTCCACCTGTGAGTTTTATCTTCTCCACTGTCTCCGTGAGCACTGCCTTGCAGCCCAACAGCAAGATTACTCTGAGGACTAACTGCACGAGTGGGAATGTCACCTTTATAGCCTTCCTCTGCTTCCTAGGGCCAGCTGGGGATGTGTTCAGCCTCTGAGCTAATTAATTACGCTGGTCTGAAATCGCCCTGCAGCCATTTATGACTGTTTGGTATATTCCTTCTCTGGGACGCAGGAGTGTGTCTGAAACCAGCACATTTCCATATCTGTGAGGGGATGCAATGATGTTTCTTTCAGAAAACTTCTGTGGCTGCTTTTCACTAAGAGAGATGACAAAGAGTTCTTGTGGGCAATAATCTGCCGTTGCCTTGTCACATGGTAACATACTGATGAGAGGTACTGGTCAGTAGCTAGGCACCAGCCCAACTCACAGGAGAATGCAGATAAGGTGCAATCTTTTTGTTACATTATATTAAATATTATACTGTGCTTATGAGAATAACAGGAATATTTTAGCTGAATGGAAATACAGAAAACTTTGAGATACAGAGATTTGAACTGTTGCATGCCAGCTTTTTGCAACAAGCACTGTTAGCTTTGTGACTATATATTTCCAAGCATGGTGATTCATATTTTTCAACATAGTCTTTTTCAGACAAGAGCTTCTTTGCTCTGTACTTCCATGGGAGTGGATTCTCTTTTACTCTGGAAATGCTTAGTTGTTTGGTTGTTAGGATTTTTCTTTTGTTTTCTGTTTCTCTGCTGGAATAAAGTGCATCTTCCAGCATCTTCAGAGCAGTCTTTTACCCTAGGAGGCACTGAAACCATTTTCTACATGCTATAGAACAGCTATGTGCAGGATGCAAAAGTTCATCTGGCAGAGCAACCTCTCCTCCAGCAGCATGGATGCTCTGAGTGCCACTGCCATTCCCCTGTAGTGAATGATGCTGTGGTGTGGCAAGGTGAAAGCAAGAGTCTGTTCTTCAGTTCAGCTGACAAAACAAATGCATTTTTGTTTTCATGTGGATTGAAGAACATCTCTTTGTCTATGGACCTGCCTAGAAAGTGTTAAAAATGATAGGGTTTAACTTAGAAATAGTTTAATGTCCAGAAATAACAGTAAGGTTTGAATTCCCTCAGGGTCAGAAGACTAACAGAGAGGATTGAGTCAAAGAAAAGCTTGCTGTGTTTCTGGTGAAACTGCTCTACTGAAGAGCTTTGGTTTTGTCATTGGCAAGCCAGAGCCTTTACCCGGAGCTAAAACCATGAAGTGGATATGCACAAAGGTGTTGCCTGATTTCGAAACACTCTGTTAAAGATGATTGTTAATGGTTTTCGTTATTAGATTTTTAGCCTTTACTAAGAAGCCCTGCTGTTGAATAATGATGGCTTAAATTATAATGATTACTTAAACCCTGTACAGCCTGCACTCTGTTGAAGCAGCTTGGCATATTCAATGTTGTACTCACCTGGGGTGACAGTAAGAATTGCCTGCAGCACGAAAGGTGATGCTGATAACATGCACTAGACTGTGAAGGGCTGATGTGCTTAGCTGAGCTATTGGGGAATTCTCACACAGCAAGCACTAGGAAGCAGACTGGGAGTGGAGAGAATGAGGAAATCTGAGTTGTGTAGCATGGACTGTGTAAACTCACCTGGCCTTGGAGAAGGATAGGGAGACTTGCCACCTGCCTGCACGCTATCCCAAAAGGAAGGTGTTGGCCTCAGACTTGCATTGCTCCCTATAGTGTTTCCCAGAGATTGAAAGGCATTGAATGTAGAAGTAAGGTAGATGGTCTTCACAGGAGCTTTGCTACTGAGTGAAAGATCTGACTTTGAGTTTTTGTGGTGACTTGTGACATCTCTTGGGACCAGCAATCAAGGATGAAGCAAGACAGGTTCCCTATCTGTCAGACCTCTTCTAATAGGGGCTCCAGAGCAGAGTTCTTGCACCTAACAGTTTCAGGATGACAGAGGAAGTGGGGTTTGAGGCAATGTTATCTCCTTTCCTGTTTAAGCTCCCTGTTTGTGAAGTAGTTTGGTATATGTCCCTGAAAGACAGGAAGCAACACCTGCAAGGCAGCAAATGAAAATAATATCACAGAAAAGGAATGCATCGCAGATGGCAGGGGGAGGATGTTGCAATCATGGTCAGAGTGTAAATGGCTCAGCATAAATAGGATCATGCATGTCAATGTACTTTCCAAATGGGTATATGCCCCCCAGAATACCTGAACTACTAAACCAGCCAGACCAGCCAGGATGATTACTGCCCAGAGCCTTTCTCAGCTAGATGTGGTGCTTTCAGATACGGTGATACTGAATAGAGTCTCATTACTGTCTTCAGTCAGTTCTTGCATCTAAGTAAACTTCTGCTGTTCACAACATTCTTTGGCAAAGACTTCCACAGTTCAACTATAGCTTACTTAAAGGGGTTCCATTTTGTTTATGTTTTTATGTTACCTTTGTTTCTTTGTCTTTTTGGTTTTCAAGCCATTCCCTATCCACTCTCTTACTATTTTATCTGTGATTTTTTTTTTTTTGGTTAGGTTTCTGATGCCCACCTCTAACTTTTACAGTTCTGCTATGTGATTCTGGGGATAAGTTTGGGGTTGGCAGGGAAAGGTGAGAACATGATGCAGTATTCAAGATGTGGGCAATAGTCACAACTGCACACAATCACATAATGATGATCCATGTTGGTCTCTATTCATTTCCTAAGTGGTCATGCCATTCCACTTGCTTTTTGGCCATTGGTGAGCAACAAACTGACATTTTCACAGTTCTTTTACAATGCTAAGCTACACTTGCTTCATAGTGATGACTGTCAACTCAAAGCCAATCAGTGTATGTAAAGTTGCTGGGTTTCCCCATGGATGTTGCTTCCCTTACACTGCATCCATTCTGCCTTTTTGTAACACTTTTGTTCAGCATTTTGGCAATTCCTTGTGGCCAGTCTTTGTCTTTAATAATCTGATTAATTTAGGCTTTCCAGCAGTCTGTAATCACATGGCATGTTCTTTTTCTAAAGCCTTTGAGTCTGTTGAACAGGACACATTCCAGCAGAGACCCTTAAGGGACTTTTTTGGTAACCTCTTCCTACTACAAAACCTCTCTTTTCCTGTCTTTTACATGATCATTTGAGAACCATTATCCCAGGGCAGGTTAGTTTCTTTAAAAATTTTATCTGAAGGTCTTTCTTTAAGAATCTTACTTGAAGATCTTGTTTAACACCTTTATCAAGAAGAAAGGCTTGAGATTCCACAGAGAGTGACTGCTCCAAATGTGCCATGCTACAACTGGGGAAGAACTGTCTGCTGTCAAGTAATTCTTCAGAACAGTTTAAGGGAAAGTGATGAATACCAAATTGCACATAAGCATAACTTGCTAAATCTAAGTCTGTTTTCTGCTAATAGCACATCAAGAATCAAAAAGAAAGTTTCAGTCTTCTTAGCCTGGCACTGGGTATTGCAATTCATTGCAATTTCTGATGTACTTAAATGGGGAGAGAGAGTGACCTACCTGTAAATATAAACTGCTAAGCTACTTTAACTGATCAGAAATGTAGAATTTATATGGCTATAATTAAATGTTATACTTATTCTGTTCATTCAGAATGGGCTCTGCATTTTAAGGTCTTGAACTTGGAGGCTTCTCATTTCTTCACTGGTATGATCACTCTGTAATACAAAAATAAAAAAGGAAGAAAACGTTGTTGAATTATGAACAGGCTGATCAGAGGATAGATCCTGACCTGCTGATAAATCATTTAATATTGTATTATATTAAAATGATGTTATTCTCTTCCCCTGACAGACAGAGTATCTGTTAAGCAGTCCTTGCTTAATTCTAAGTGAACCCAGGTGGCATTGAGAGTGACCCAATCTCCTCCTTGGTTTTCTCTGCTGGTGCATGTTAAGATCACTTGGGTGTTCATGTAGTGTGAAATGTGAGACTGGGATAAAACTACAAGACAGAGGGTTAGCCAGAGAAACTGATGCCATGAGGGGAAAGTAAAATATATTAAATCAGGTTACAATGAGTAATTATCCCCTAGTATATTACTGACTTGTTCTAATGGCAGTGCTATCAGAAGAGAATTTTGGCCTTTTTTTTTTTTTTTTTTAAACAAGCAGATAAATGAGCATTGACATCAGAACAGGATAGTGCAATAAACCTCTGGGTGTACAGTAATTTCAGACATCAAATCTTCTGGCTTGTCTAGATAAATTGTTTGAAGGCCATCTCCTTGCCTAATAAAGGGAAATCATGTAAGTCTCCCCCCAGACCCCTCTGGCAGAAGGCAGAGAGCCAAGAAGCAGAGAGGCTGTTAGACTTAGCTTGTCAAGGTCAGTATGCAGGGGTGAGTGTTGTCTTCTGAAAGCAGAAGAGAGAAGCAGGGCAAGCTGAGACTGACTGACTTTGTTTTGAGTACTGACTCTTAAACATTTCTCTCTCTCCAATGGAAGTGTTTAGAACAATCATTATTTTGCTTTCTTACACCCAATAGTGATTTATTTACATTCTTTCACTTTTCTGCTTGAACTTTGTGAAGAAAAATTAAAGAGACAGTCTTTAAAGCCGTCGCACCAGTCACCATGCAATTCAGCATAGTTAGGAAGGCTTGAAACGTATTCAGACTGCTGCATGGCCTAAAGAAGAGCCCTGTTTCCAAAAAGTTACCTAAAAGTAGTAATATTGATGAAAGAGTGAACTATTAAAAAAAAACCAACAGTGCAGCAGTGGGGCACATCACTTGCCAACCTGCCTTAGTAATCCATAACAGTATCACAGAATCAACCAGGTTGGAAGAGACCTCCAAGATCATCAAGTCCAGCTGTAATTACCCAACCCTATCTAATCGACTAGACCATGGCACTAACAATACAGGAAACATTGTCTTCAGGTAATTGTTAGAGTTTACCCAGATAAATCAATCTGGTAAAATTAAGTCCTGGTGACATGAAGACAATAAGAGCACACCTCTAGTGTGAGGTGTCCCTGCCCATGGCAGGGGGGTTGGAACTAGATGATCCTTGTGGTCCTTTCCAGCCCTGACTGATTCTATGACTTTGTCATGTCAGCACTCCTGGTTTGTTCTGAATCAAGGCACTACAGCAAAAAGGCTATTTTCAAGTGAATTCTTGGATGGAGCTGAGGATGACTCAGCACTCCCTCATAGTTTCTTTCATTACTAAAGAAAAAAAATATTGAAAAGCTGTACTTAAGATAACTAAATTTTCATTGATTAGAATGTCTTATTCTACTGCTAAATAGGCTTTGTTTGCAGAAAGTGGAGACCTCCTCTTGGTAACTTAGCTACAGTCAGGAAGACCCTCATGGCTTCATTACACTTAAGACAGGATAACATAACAGTGTGCAAAGCTTGTGTCCAGGAGAACAGTGAGGGCCTGTCTCTTTGTCATGGCAAAACTGTAAATGTAGTTTAGAAGAGAGGAATCTCCTACTTATTGTATCTAACTCTCAGTAGTTCACTAAGAACAGCAATAAATCAACCAAGCACAGCTATAACACATGAGCAGCAGAACACTTCTGAAAAATGTGAGGGGTTTGTATTTTTATGGTGCTTTTAAAAGCACTTTAAGTTGATTTTTGTAATCCAGTATCAGTATGTCACTGTAAAGATAAGGAAGACTCTTTATCTACTCATGATGGATTAAGACGTTCTTGGACATCAGTGGATGGTTTGATGCTGAAAGTTCCTGAGCACTAAAACTATGAAAAGTTTACCTGCAATGGCCTCTGGCAAAAAAAAAGAAACTTTAACCCAGTTCAGCAATGGAATAGGTGCTTTTCACAGGACTGACAGTCTGGTATCTGCATGATAAAAGCCCTTTATGAATCACATTGCCTTATTTTTATTAGCTGTTAAAGCAGTATTACCATTATGTCCTTCTAATAGAGTGCCTGATTTACTGAAAAAGGATTTCCTCCCTTAGCTCTAAAGCAGGTCTAAATATGCAAAGACCTCAGCATGAGAAAAATAAGAATAAGGAGTTGTATAATGTGGGTTCTTTGGGAATTTATGATCAATGCTCTAGGAAGTGAACTGAAGGGATCAAATTATTGCAAATTAACCTGCAGCTTCTAAACACAGGCCTCACAACTCTTTATGATTCATCATCCTGTGATCTTGTGAAACAAACAAGTGAGTTAGTCTTAGCCCAACAACAGGCATGACAGCTGAGGCAATCCTTTTTTTATGTCAGAAAGAGAGAGCAAAGAACCTGTCCAGAAAGTTTAGGAAAAATAACTCTTCTGTAAAGTTTAGTGGCATTTAATCACGTGCTGGTAGCTGGTTTAAAGACAGTAGGTCACCTGAGTTCCAGGAGAATGTGAAAGTCTTTGGTGGCTGTTTTGTTTGGGGTTTGGTTTGGTTTGGTTTGATTTTTTTTTTTTTTCCCCTCAAAACATTCATGGTAAGATTTGTGTGCACCTGTGGGATCACTGAATATGCTTTATATTATTTCTTGAAGTATTTTCTGCTGCTCCTCTAGATAATAGCCTTGAAGCATGTTTTGAGAAAATATTTCAATGTTAAGTCTGACTCATGACATGAGAGAAAGACTCATGAATCATAGATTTGTCAGGGTTGGAAGGGACCTCAAGGATCATCCAGTTCCAACCCCCCTGCCATGGGCAGGGACACCTCACACTAGATCAGGTTGCTCAGAGCCACATCCAGCCTGGCCTTAAAAACCTCCAGGGATGGGGCTTCTACCACCTCCCTGGGCAACCTGTTCCAGTCTCTCACCATCCTTATGGTGAAGGACTGCTTCCTAACATCCAATCTGACACCATGCCTCTCATTTTTGTTCTGCCCTCAGAGAAGGTAATTCCAAGGCCCTCACCAAAAACATCTGTAAAGTGGCATTTCTTTGTCCATCTACAGTTAGTCCTGAATGTTGACTGCCATTGCAGTTGTGGCTTGAGAGAAGTCTGGAGGCAGAACACCCAGAATTAATATGGAAATTTTCTTATGGGCTTAACAAATCCATTTTTACTGAAAAAAAAAATATACTTTCTTGCTAATTAATGCACTGTGTAATGGCATTGTAACTTTTTGTTAGTTATCTGTCTGCTTTTAGTGCTGACTACCGAATTGCAAATTATTTCATATGTCATAATAGAGGTGATTTACAGAAACATTTGGCATGAAAACAAATGCCCATCTTAGTTTGAAAATAATGAACTAAAATCAACCAGGAAAATTTATTTTATGCAGACTCTGGCAAAAAAAAAAAAAAAAAGTCATTCTGATGAGAATATTGTGGCTCTTAATGGAGTGACTCCCATCAATGCACTAGGTCCCCCATCAGAGTACTGAGGATTGTGAATTAGCAGTGAAGTAAAATGTCAAGATGCAGGATCCTCTTTATAAACTAAGCTACAAGTGTCAAAGCTTGAAGTCAAAGAAAATGTGTGTGTGTGTGTGCACATACATATAAAATACCCTAAACTGTTGACAGTACCACAGATGCACAGAATGTAGCTGAAGTGCTTATGCTGTGAAATCTATTGAACAGCCTTGCTGCTGCTGATGGAGTTCCTGTCAAGACTGAACAATTTATTTTTCATCACTTTGGCCATATCAGTGACAACACAACTGTTAAAATCACCAGATTACTTCTATTTTCCCATAAAAAGCAAAAGAGTAGAAAACATTCCACTCATCCCACATTGATACAGAATCTTCACTGAGCAGCCCTACAAGTTAGCTGTTGGCACCAAATGGCCATTAGCAAACTCAGAGCCACGTGGAGAAGAAAAGGGAGGGAGAGATTTCCAGCCTGTACAGAAAACCCTCAAGCAAGAGTCATTGGAAGCTGCTTGCATAAAAAACTTAAAGAGCTGTACACACAGTCAGAGACTGCCCCACAGCATCCTGCTGGCTCACCATGGTAGAGTATAAAACACAATGTGCAGCCAGTAGGTAGGCAGAGAAAGTCTGGTAAACTAAGAAAGAGGAGTCACAATACCTACTTGGATACCAGGGATGTGCACAAATTCTGTAGGAGCTATATAAAAATGGAATAAACCCCAATTTTCTCTCAACTGTGCAACATAAGAAGGTACCATTGGCAGAAATCCATATAGAGCCATATAGCATAAATATATTTTTCTTTCTTTAAATAGAAGGAAAGTCTGTCTTCCCTCTCTTACTATTTTCTCTCAGTCCCTTTTTCATGGCAGATTTCTGATAACCAAGCTATCATAACAGATAGTTGTTCATCATGACTGATGTGCAGAAAACCCCAGTGCAAGGAGGGTCTCAGCCCTTCCATTGGCAACTCTGGAACTAGGGCATTGCCCTTTCATTGCCTGCACAACTGCAACAGCCAACCCACATCTTCTGTGGCACAGTTTGGTTGTGTTCATGAGGTGCTCCACAAAATGCAGATTTGCATATGAATCACAGGTACACTCAAACTGAGGACACTTCAGTAACATGAGAAAGAGGTCCACATGGGCACCTCTTTATTTGCTTTATGTGAGAGATTCCTCCAGGTGATCCAGGGTACAGTTTCTTCTGATAGCTGCAATGTAATTCTGGGCTGCACAAGCTGATGTCCTGTGAATCCCTGTGCCTGTGGTTTAGACAGATCTGTACTAATGTTTCCTTCTTAACTGCTGACTGACTTTAGCTCCTCATTGTAGGCATAGACCACATTGTTCTTCACGCACTGCTAATTGGAGCTTTCTTTGAGGAAGTGAGATTGGTTTGGTTTTTTTTTTTTCCTTCCCAGAGATTGTCTCTGTAAGTAATTTCTCCAGTAGCCTGCTATGCCATATCCCATTAAAGATTACAAAGCAAAGTCAGCAAGTATGACAATGGATTTAAAAAAAAAAATTAAGAAATAAAATTTAAATTTATCTCTTGATTTGAGAATGTGCAAGTGAAACAAATTTTGCCTCAATAATTACCCTGCTGAAAGAAATAGAGCTTAGAGATAATAGAAAGGCCAGTGAAGTAATTGCTTGTAGTACTAAACAGTTGATACAGAGGGGAATTTGAATTGCTTAATGAACTCATTTAAAGGTAGATTCATTGTGTCCTTTGACAATGACTGCATGTGTTCTACCAGACACCTCCTTTGAGACAGCCTTTTAATTCTTCTCTCTTTTCCTCTTTCTTTCACCACTTACACAAAGATGAGGCACTAATATCTCTTCAGTAACAGAAAGGCATGAAATGTCTGTGCAAATCTGTACATTTTGAAAATGTGGAGATGTTTTACACTCAGGACCTTCAAGCTATAACTTCAGCAAAAAACACATCCAAAAGCTTTTCCAGGGAGAGAGCAATATATATGTTCTAGCAGATGCCTTCTGGCTTTCTCACACAGTGGCATGGTGTGAAGCTGGTGAGTACAGTCTCTGTGAAGCAGAGATCCATCTGAAAGATGTCAGAGTTGCAGATCCTTTTCTTCTCCTGTGGTTTGGGTGACTGTCATTCTTCACTGGGCTCTAGTTCTCAAGCTAGCACTTTCTCACTGAAATGTACATACTGACCCAATCACCCAAAATGCTTCCGCAAAGGTTTGATACCAGGAAATGCTGTTTTATGAGTCGCTTAATTCATCTCTATCCTCTTTTCCCCTCCATTTCTTCTTCAGGAATAGTGTAGCCAGCAGGACAAGGGAGGTTATTCTTCCCCTGTACTCAGCCCTGGTGAGGCCACACCTTGAGTATTGTGTCCAGTTCTGGGCTCCTCAATTCAAGAGAGATGTTGAGGTACTGGAACATGTCCAGAAAAGGGCAATGAAGCTGGTGAGGGACTTGGAACACAAACCCTATGAGGAGAGGCTGAGGGAGCTGGGACTGTTTAGCCTGGAGAAGAGGAGGCTCAGGGGTGACCTCATTGCTGTCTACAACTACCTGAAGGGAGGTTGTAGCCAGGAGGGGGTTGGTCTCTTCTCCCAGGCAACCAGCACCAGAACAAGAGGACACAGTCTCAAGTTGTGCCAGGGGAGGTTTAGGCTGGATGTTAGGAGGAAGTTCTTCACAGAGAGAGTGATTGGCCATTGGAATGGGCTGCCCAGGGAGGTGGTGGAGTCACCATCCCTGGAGACGTTCAAGAGGAGACTGGATGAGGCACTTAGTGCCATGGTCTAGTTGATTGGTTAGGGTTGGGTGATAGGTTGGACTGGATGATTTTGGAGGTCTCTTCCAACCTGGTTGATTCTATGATTCTTCCTTCCCCCAAACACTAATTTCCTCTTGATATCAAATGACAGCAGAGACAGTTAAGTAGGCAAATACACTATCCACCAAACTTCTCCCATTTCATGAAGTTGTCTAAACCTCCTAAAATAAAAACCCTGTGTGTGAAGGGTTGACTACAGCTTCTGTGCAGGGCCCTCTTCAACTTTGTCCTCCAAAGGATGTGGGGGCTGTCACCTTCTACAATCAGGGGAGCAGGCCTGCTACTACAGTATCAAGATTATTAAAGGCTTTCAACTCAGGGTACTAAATTCTTCTATGAATTTCCAAGCAACAGCACAGCTTTCAAAAGTGCTGGCATTGCTTGACTTCAGCATTTTTGCCAAAGCTGAGGCAGGTGAGCTCCACAGCATAGTTTGTAACCCTGCTTTGGGTGCCAAGAACCCTGCCCTCACTATGTGTTCAGGTGAGAACTGGTGTGCACAGCTCTTTTGCATCAACAGGGAGAAGCCAGAATGTGTGCTCTGATCTCAGCATCCAAGGGACCAGCTTGTGCTGGATGCTACAAGTTGCACTATCCTCACCACTGGGACACAGCCTGAGATATGTGTGGCAGATGTGACCATGGCATGTGCACTGTGCCAGTCAAAGTCCATTCCTGGTTTTCTATAAACACTTAAGCATCTGGTTTTAAGCTCCCAGGGCCAGGGTTTGTGGTAGGAAGAGAGGGATGGGCACTAGGAGAAGTTTAACTACCCATCACTGTTTTCCTGCAGATCTTCTCCAAAAGAACAAAAAGTATGTCTTAATCAGCACACAAAGCTGGAAGTATTAGGGCTTGGTGCATCTGACTTGGGTGGTTCAACATGCTGAGGGAATGGCAGGGTATTCTGCAACAATTTCTGATGCCCTCTCTCTGATTTTGCAGTGAGTGAAGAAGTTCTGGCCCAGTTACCTGAAACAATTAGGTCACTTTTCTTGGGCAGCAGTAAGTAATTCTAATCAGAGACTCAATGAAGCAGACTTGTATTAGGTTTTAAATGATGGCTGAGCAATGATAGTACTAGGAGTTAAGTGAAATTTTAAAATATCCCAGATGGAAAAATGATACAGTTACAAGGCTCAACTGAGATTTCCCCCACCCCCACCCTGGAATTA
Organism: Indicator indicator; assembly: GCF_027791375.1. Classification (NCBI taxonomy): domain Eukaryota; kingdom Metazoa; phylum Chordata; class Aves; order Piciformes; family Indicatoridae; genus Indicator; species Indicator indicator. Next base: position 7,874,395 of record NC_072023.1, on the reverse strand, counting down.
CAGAAGGCAGTTTGAAAGGGTTTAAGCAGAACACTGCTGCTGCAAGGAATGGATGCTAGGAAAAGGAAAGCAATCAGAACAGACCTTTATTTTCAGACAATAGCTGGGTTTGGAGTACTAGGTATATTAAAAGAGTTTTCTGTTATTTCAGCCAGTAAAATTCAATTATGAAGCCATGTAACAGAAATTTGAAAGGTATTACATTTTGTGCAAAGAAGGAAGGTTTGGGAGATCCTAGGAGAGGTTGCAGCTGGTTTGAAAATGCAAGCTGTATTTTCACCTACTTCTTGCTGTCTTAGGATGTCCTTCTTGAAAAATCTGACAGCAACAAACTTTCAAAGCCAAGAAAGCCACTAGAGAACCAAAACTAATGGTTAGAGAAAGAGGAATTTGTTGTATGGCAGTCCATACAACAGCTTATGGACAATATACTTGAGATGTTGGATTTAGGTGGTTTGCAGCCTGTCCTAGACAGATTCAAACATACAGAAACTGCTCTGTTCCACTCTTTATGTGTGCAATACGTAGCCATATAGTTAATATCTCATTGCTGAGAAAATGTTTGGCATTCCTCTTCCAGAAAACTCAAAATGCTGTAAGAAAATATATCAGAGACAATGCAAATGGAAGGCAGAGTTCACACAAAACTCCCTCCACATACAAAGCCATTTAGGCAAGAAACTGAATAAGGCAAGGCAGTCCCTTGCATTTAGAAGAACAACCATGGTTCTTAAAAATTCCAGAGTTTGGCAGGAATTTAACTGAGGCAAAGTGCACTCAGCATAAATAAAAAGGATTGCAAGAATTACTACTACCTCTCTGGGATTGAGTGGACAGTTCTGCAGTGGGACATAGTGGGCTATCAGATGGAAGTGTTTTCAGTTAAAGGCAGACACACAAGCCAGCAAAATGGGATATTTGATAATGACTGTAGGCAGTGAATGGAGGGGGGGGAAAATGTGTTCATTGTGGTGAGCACAACCTTTTTAACAGAATATGGAGAAAGGTGTGTTTTGTACTATCAGGCAAAATTATCCAATGATCTAAAGATATTCAGGCATTGGTCCTGCAAATAGTATCCTCTTCTGGGAACAAGAAGTAAATAACTGAGTGGAAAATGTGAAGTTGTATCAAAAGGATGCAAGAGTTCTTACTGAAGAAGCATTTTTGCCAGTTGCATTAAAAAGGTCTCTTATGCAAGAAGCTTCAGGAGGAGCTGGGTAGCCCTGCTGCTCTGTGAGCTGCATGGCAAACAGGAGTGTGAACAGAATGGGTGCTATCAGAGCCTTCCTGAGTGCTTTGCACTGGGCTTTGGGGCAGTCACTGTCAGCCTCCTGCTGCACCTGAAGCCTCGATGCTATTTTCAAGTACATTCACATGCTCACTGCTTGTGAGAAACACAGGTTCATTTGTTTATGACAAGCTGGGAATGTGAAAGTGCTGGTAAATAGCACTCTGCCATCTCACCCACACAGGGCCCTCCCTTCTCTGGGCAAGGACTTCACCAGTGTTGCCTCCTTCCCTCTAACTGCTATATCACCATCACCTACTGCTTTGGCACAGCTCCCTACGTGGGCCCTGAAGTCAGGCACCACCCTTAAACAAGCCCTTGCAGTTGTTGCAGGTACAAACACTAGCAGAGCTCTAGCAGAGAGTATTGGTAACTTCTGAAGTAACCAGAGTGGCCTGTCTTGGTCTCAACACACAAAACCCCAATAAACTCTCTGCATTGCAATATAGCTGAAGTTTTTCAGCATTACAGTTTTTCCTAACGAAAAGGTCAAAGTCTGTCTCAATTTGTCTTTGCTCACAAACAAGAGGGAAGGTAAGGCTCCCTGGACTGCTTAGCTAAGCAACCTGAACTAAGTAATACTGAACTAAGTAGATTTCTGTCCGAATTGCCTGCCTGAATCAGCAACCTGCGGATGCAAAGCTGTCTACTGAGCAGAGAGTTAGAAACCATAATAAAAAGACTCCAGTCCTGACGTAATGAGAGACAGGTCCTTCTGTTTGCACCTCTTTGAGCCAAACAGAAGCATAGTCTTTCTAACAGCATGGTTAACATTTAAGATTGGCGGGGTGCATGTCATCAGGTGCTAACAATCCTGCCTGCCCATGTGTTCAAATAAAGTAGAAGTCATTCAGTCTTATTTTTGTCTGAAAAATGAGCATTAGCTGAAACCAACCACAAAGTGTGGCTGGTAATGTGATAGGCAAGAGAAGCAAGCCTGGCACAATCACAATTCATGACCAGGAGTAGAAGTTACTCTTTATAATACTCAGATTACTTGAATCTAGACTTATTTGAATTTGGACTGGATGATCTTGGAGGTCTCTTCCAACCTGGTTGATTCTATGATTCTATGAATACAAAGCTAGATGTTTGCTGGCATAAATTACTGGTTTTCTCAAAGGTAATGAAATTAATCTTGCCAACAGTATGCACTACAAAGGTCAGTTCCTGGATACTTTTCCTTTTTGGTAAATTTTCTTGTCTGGTTAGTACAGTAATAAAGATTTGGTGACTCTTGTTCCGTAATTCACCAAAGTATCATCCGTTTATTTCCTCTTTTCAAAACAGCTTGAGAATCAACACTGAATTTGCTGGAGAGGGAAGTTGGAGGAAATAATTTCTTCTCTTTCTACCCAGGATCATCTGAGAAATGAAAAATCCCTTTTCCACCCAAGAAATCTAAGCCTAAACCTACCTTTCCTACCTAACAGACTCCAAGGAAATTCTGGATGTGAGGGGGAGGGTGCTGTAAGATTGGCACACAAACACATTTCCAAAATTTCCTGTCTTAGTTTTTCTGCTTGGCATGAGGCAATTGAGATATTCATTGAGCCAAAGACTGGGGACTAATTGCTGGGCTGTCATGATGGAAGTGAGATACCTGTGTTGTAGTTGTGAACATTTAAGTGGTTAGTTCAGTGAGTAACGTTAATAGTCATGAATGAGTTACTTCCCAGTCTTCCCAAAGCAGAGAGTTATAGCATTCCCTTAAAAAAATAGGCAACTTTTGACAATAGATTTGAAACTGCTGCATCTCATCTTTTTTAGGCAAGCAGCTGTTTTACACATGTTCAGTAAGTTTCATAGCTGTTCACTTCCTCAGTTTGGTTTTTTGGTTAAAGATGCCTGAAACAAAGAAAAACTATTTTGGTTTGGACTGAATTTTGTTAATCTTTTCTGTTGTATTTTAATTGAGAAAACTTGGTTTGAATGAGACAAAGGAAAGTAGTTTTGTTCTGTGTGCTGAAACAAGCTGAGGGAAATTGTTCCTACAAACTTAATGCCAGCTCTTTGAGGGGGGTAAAAAGAGAGAACAGGATTTATCCATGATCTAAAGGTACTGTAGCTGTGCTAGTGGAAACTTGGCATGATCAAACATCTTTTAGGAGCCAGGCATGTTCTGATGGCCTGCCATTTGTACAGCAAAAATTCATTAAAGCTGGGGCAGAGATTACAGAGTCAGAGCTCTCCAGTACTTACATCTGGATTTTATTTACTCTTCTAATTGCTTCCTCACACCCCACGCTGTGTGAAGCAGCTCCTGTCCAGCAGAAGAAAAGCTGTGCATAGGAGATGGCAGTGAAAGAGCTGGGCTTTTTAGCCCTGAGGCAGCTCTCTGCAGATGTAGCAGTGCTGCTGCTGGATCCTGACTAGCTCATCTGTGCAGCGCAGCGTTGGGCTCAGTGAACTTGCCCTGCCCTGGCAGCCGCTCAAGGCTCCCCGCGTCGCACCCTGCTGCAGATACCCAAACGCTCACAGGAAGTCAGCAGGCCAAATGAATGCTTTCTGCAGACCAGCTCTGTACATTGAGCAGATCTCTTAACACTAAACAAAGGCTTGGCTCAGTTTTTTTGCTCCAAATTGTTTCACAACAGTAAAACAAAACAAACCCAGAGGCGTTACCCGAAAGGGTTATGTGAGGAGAACCTTTCTCAGAGAAGCAGAAAGATGTGGATGTCATCTGAAAATGTGTCTTTGGCCCCAACACTGAGGGTGGAAGTGCTTGGCAGTTTAGAAAAGCCAGTCTCAGTTACAGAGCAGCTCGTTGCACTTACACTGTCAGGCAGTTAATGTTTAAAAAATCACTTATTTTCTGTTTTTATTGCTGTACCTCAAGAGAAATATATTCTGTTTTATCTAAACAGAAATAGATCTGACTACTTTGCTTGCAAAAACTTCCTGTAATGTAGTTGAAGGGTCTGTTACTTGCCTTTTTTTTTATTTTCAAAAAAAAAGAATTAATTGCTCAGCTGCTACTCTGAATTCAAGGAAAGCTAACCCATAGAAATCATTCTGACATAGCTTAGAAATGGGCTGGATGCCAACAAGGGAGCACAGGGAAGATAAAAGCAATATAATTTTACTTTATGCAGTTCTCTTATTGCTGCATTACTGCATTGCAGCCTGCTAAGTTGGAGCCTGAGTGTCCTAAACTTCTCTTTCTTGCTCCTAAAGTTATAAGCAGCTTTGGTACATCTTATACAAAGGCTAATAAACTTGATACTCACCATCATAAGAGACTTCAGCATATTCAATGTCTCATAAGCTGGGAAAATTAATTAAGAAAAAAATTACAGACTCAAATCTCACAAACTGTCCTGATAAAGGCAATTTTTTTAACAAATCCTTCACAACTTTTAAAATAACAGAAAACCAAAGAATAACCAGGTCAAGGAGAATAGTAGGGCAGCAGGTTTATTTAGCCTACAAGTTTCAGTACCTAAATCTAGTTTAAGCAAGAGTGTAGTCAACTTCCTCTAGATGTCTCAGAGATTAACAAAAACAAATCTTACTGTCACTGCCTACCTTGAAAAGAACAGAAACTTAACCATCGAATTTGACTACTCCTGGGAAAAACTTAGAAGACCAGGCCATTGGTCTGGCTACCATAATTCATCCCTGCTAAGTCTGAGCAGACTAATACAAGAAAGGTTGTGGATCTGACTTGCTCTCACTTGCAGTGGGTAGAAATCTGATACTCAGAATTGCTTCTTTAGTGTCCTGGTGTGTGAAAAAATTATATCTATAAATGCCACTGAGAGAATGATTTCTTACTGTAGCTCTTTCCAAGGCCCATGCTTTGCGTCTGATTCTCCCTTCAAAGAGATGCCTACTGGCAAACTTGGGTCTATTTTTACAGAGCAATCACTGAAGATGCTGACAAAAAAAAAATATTTAAAGTCTGCTCTTTAGACATAACCAATCAAAAAAAAAAGCCATTTATGTACCCTGCTGACTCTGGTGTCCATAGTCTTTTTTTTTTTTTTAGGGGGGGGACAGGGCAATTTAAAAATAAGTAAAATTCAAGTGTTCCACTATGGCTCTTCTTGTGTTAAGGAAGGGCAACCTGCATTGTGGAGCACTTTTTGGTGCTGGTGGCAGAGAAATAGAAGCATAAGCAACTAGATCCATTTCAAAAGCTACCAGAGGAAAATATGACAGTCTCAGGTATAAAGCATCTTCTGCTCTGTTGAAGAGCTTTGCCTTGACTGTTACCACAGCACGCTGCAGGCAGCCAAACCTCCCGCAGGGGAAATGTGAACAATGAGATTATTTTTGTTTTCAAAGAAAGGGAAGATGGAGAAAACAAAATGAAGATTTCTTAACTTTTGTCTGACTGTAGTCACACCTTGCTTACAGTGTATCATGAGAGTCAATTAAATGCTGCAGGTCTTTTTGGATGCCCTCCTGATTCTCCGTCATTCTCTCCGTGGACTTTTAACTGTGGTTTAACTGCCGCTGCTTTATCTAGAGCTAAGCAGCTTGCACCAATTTCAGGTTGCTTCTGCTTATTAAAAATTGAACTATACCTTTTCCCTGTTCTTAAGGGATATAGCTGAGGTTCTGAGCAGCTCTGAAATTGGGTTTGTAAGTAAGAAATGCACATGGCATTTACTAGACCACACAAGTAAGACTATCACTTGGGGCTGCTTTTGCAAAGCTGGAATGATTTTGACTGAGGGCACTGCCAGCTTTCCACCATTTTGTCAGCAGGAAAAACCTGACTGAAAAAGAAGTATTCTTGTGTAAAGTGCTTCTGTTTGTAGAAATGAAATTAAGTACTTGTCAGTCAGCTGCAACTCAAGGAAGCCACAAACAATCCTGCTGCTTATTGAGCTAACCAAAATCATGTCGTCTGTTCCCTTCCCCCCACTCATGCTTTGCCCATTGCCTTCTCACAAAACAAAATAAAGCTCTTCAAAGACTGTTTTTTGAATCACAACTCATAGCAAAATGAAGACCATGCAGGAGTCTCTAGCTGCTACCACAGTACAAGGGAGGGTGGTGGAATATTGGAACAGGTTGCCAAGGGAGATGGTGGAGGCCCCATTTGTGGAGGCATTCAAGCTCAATCTTGATGGGACTCTGAGCATGGTCTGACTGGGGATGTCTGTGCTTACTGCAGGGTGGTTGGACTAGCTGACTTTTAAAGGCTTCTTCCAACCCAATATACTTTATGATTCTATAATTATTTAAACATATTCATTTCATCATCACTGGCCTTCTTCCTACAGTTCCTGCTCTCCTATTGTCATGGTAATCATCAACAAAATGTATAGAAAAAAAGGTTTATTGAAGATCAGGGTAGGAAGTCAAGACCAATAGCCTAATTTATAATCACCTACTATAATATAAGCTTTTACATTTTGAAAGATAAATTAATTAATTAAAAAAATCTCCCTATTGCCAGGAGCTCAAAAAGCATCTTTTCACATTCCAGGTGTGGATATACATAAGCCAGTCAAGTTGCCTCAAAACACCATCATGTACTTAGGCTGATGAGCTGGCTTCACACTGAAACAAATGAAAAGTATTTCTAGGTTTTGGTTTACAAAGTTCAAATGTACAGGTCATAGTCTCCCCCAAAACCAGTAATAAACAGGGTAGAAAAGAGAATGTCTCAATTTAAGTGGGTTTATTGCCACGTGAATATGCATGTGGCGGTGAGATACCAAGCTGTTTGCTCCCTGTTGGTAGCTAATATGCAAGTGGTGGTATACAAGATTGGTGACATGCTGTTCAATTAATGCTAAGTGATGGCAACATACAGAATTTGAGATGCATGAGAGATATGAGAAGTATAATTGATGCAGATGCTCTGATACTACTTTGATTTTTTTTTTTTTTATTATTTTGTTGGATTGCTTAAGTCGAATTCCATCCCTTAGGCTGGAGAAAAGGAGGCTCAGGGGAGACCTTATTGCAGTCTACAACTACCTGAAGGGAGGTTATAGCCAGGTGGGGGTTGGTCTCTTTTCCCAGGCAACCAGTGATAGAGGACACAGTCTCAAGCTGCACCAGGGGAGGTTTAGGCTGGATGTTAGGAAGAAGCTCTTCACAGAAAGAGAGATTGGCCATTGGAATGGGCTGCCCAGGGAAGTGGTGGAGTCACCATCCCTGGAAGCGTTTAAAATAAGACTGGACAAGGCACTTAGTGTCATGGTTTAGTTGATGAGATGGTGTTGGGTGATAGGTTGGACCTGATGACCTCAAAGATCTTTTCCAACCTGGTTAATTCTGTGATTCTCTGGCTAGATTCTAGTATGTGCCTTTCACACATGTGGTGAGAGCAAGAACGTGTGTGTGATGCAGTCAAATTGACAGTAACTGAGATGGCAACAATATAGAGAGCAGTGTCAGTCTCCTATGTTAGGTATTCTGTGTTTTAAGGCAGATGTTTGCTAAGGCCATGTTAAAACCAGTGTGGGACACACCCTACATTCAGAGGAGCGGGAGCCTCTCGATTTTGTTTGAGGCTTTCTACTACACCGTAATGATTATTTCTCTCTTCAGGCTTGTGACAGTTTTGAGACTGTCTTTAATTTTTCTTCACAAAGTTTGAGCAGAGAAAGTGAAAGAATGTAAATAAATCACTGTGGGGTGTAAGAAAGCAAAACAATGATTATTCTACACACTTCCATTGGGGAGATAGAAACCTTTAAGAACCACTACTCAAAACAAGGTGGGGCAGTCGGGCAGTCTCGCACTCCGTCTCCTCTCAGTCTCAGCTTGCTCAGTTTCTTTCTGCTTCTTCTCTCTCCTGGCTGAAGATAACATACTGACCTTGACAAGCTAAGTCTAAGAGCCTCTCAGCTTTTTGGCTCTCTCTGCCTTCTGCCAGAGGGGTCTGGGGGGAGTCCTTCGGGCTGGGGGAAGGCCCCTTTTGGGGAAAGCCAGGGGGCTTGGTTGTGTTTTTCAATTGATTGTGCATATTTGTAAATGTTGTGAATAGTGTATATTTGTACATATTCATTGCATTTCAGCATAGATTGTAGTTTTGCCTGTAAAATACAGCCTCGTTTGCTTTCAGACTGAGCTAGCCTGGTTATTGTCAGTGTGGGAGGGGGATTTCAGCTCTCACACTGTTACAGTTCATGTTTTGGCGCTCCAACGCGAGGCCATTGCTTGTGTGGTTTATTTCTGCTCAGAAGGATAAATGCAAGGGGACTGCAGCCCTGTGTATAGTTAGGGGTTTTTCCTTTCTTTCAGGTTTTTCCCTTTCTTTCAGATTTTTCCCTTTCTTTCAGTTTTTTCCCTTTCTTTCAGTTTTTTCCCTTTCTTTCAGATTTTTCCCTTTCTTTCAGATTTTTCCCTTTCTTTCAGATTTTTCCCTTTCTTTCAGTTTTTTCCCTTTCTTTCAGATTTTTCCCTTTCTTTCAGTTTTTTCCCTTTCTTTCAGATTTTTTCCCTTTCTTTCAGATTTTTTCCCTTTCTTTTGTCTTTTTAATTGGTTTTTACTGCAGCAGCTTTTGTGGTGCCCTAGTGAATTAACAGGAGTAAAAATGAACCTTCTGGTCATTACACTACCACCACCACCTCTATTTTTTTGACAGGCTTTTTAGAAATAAATTAATATATTCACAATTAATAGTAACACATTCTCCTATGTTTTTGTAGTCAAAGGCAAGAAATGAAATTCAACATTATTTTTTATTCTGTATGCAGTTCCTATATGCCTACCTAAATACAAATTTACAGCTAGATGAAGTCTTCAGTTTCACATCTTCAGTTTCATGTCTCTATTATGAATGCAGAGAGTTATTGAAATCTCACTGAATGCATAAAATATCTAACCTCAGTTCACTTTCTAATCACTGAGGTTTCCTTCATCTGACTCCTCCTCATTTTTCATCTCTAAGGAGACAAGCATTGTCATGAAAATAGTCTCTTGGTTCACTTGTTCCCACTACTGATTCTTCTGTCACCTTGTGCTTTATATTTACCTTCTTGGCCCTCTGCTAGTGACATCAATGGTGATGTTATAGAGAACTCTTATTGGAGGTGCAGCAGATGAGGCAGCAGAGAAAGAGGTGGACTGTCCTCAAAGAAGCTGATTTTAGTCTCAGTGAAATAGAAGGAAAGCACAGAACATATTGGGGGGGGAAGCTGAACTGCTCCTACATAAAAAGATATTTTAAGCTCATATGAGCTGTTAGAAATCCATATACAGACAACTCCATTTCAGGGACTGCTTCCATTACACTAGCACTATGCAAAATGGATCTTAAAAATATTAGCAATAACTTTTTCTCAATAAAACTTAAGAATTTTCCATTCAGGCTGCCTGGCCTGAAATCCCCTTTCTTGTCATGTGGCTCTGATCCTCCTTTCTATTTTTCTGCCCTGTCTTCCTCTCTCCCTACTCTTGTCTGCTTCCGAAAAAGTTCCCCTGCTACACATCCTTCCTACACTCTTCAGCATCTTTTGAAAATGCCCCCCTTGCTGTAGTGAGTGTCTCTGCAGGCTGAGTTTGGTACTTCACTGTGTTCCTCTGTATTTTGTAATATGTAATCTAATGATATGCTTCTGAAAATGAGATTCTAGAAAATGTAAAGACAAAGGATGCCTGTGAGCAAGCAACTAGGCTAATAACCTGTATGCAACAGGGCTGATGATTTAAGACATGGGGTAGATATTTCAAGAACAAGGATTTAAAGTCTGCATATGAAAAGTGCATCTGTGCTTGCAAGTATGTTGCCCAAATCAAACCAAATCTCTTCTGAAATCTCTGTTTGTGCTATTTCTTCCTAGCAGATTGGAACTTACTTTCAAATAGACATGGGGCAGGACCAGTTTTGCTGTCTGTGCCAATACCTTCCTAAGCAATAAGTTTCAAAACAGACTCGTTTTGGTAAAGTTCAGGGATTTGAAGATTCTCTGTTAACCATGATATATGTCCTCATCAAGCTGTGCACATTTTAAATAGCATCACTGACAGCATTGTTAACCACTGGTGGCCATTCATCTGCAGAGCTTCTGGCAAAACAGCACAATGATAAAGTGACAGTGGAGGGGATCTGCTCATCTTCACTGAACGCTAGCAAGTCAGGAGGAAAAAGAAAGACAGAAGTGCCAAATGGAAGAGTGAATCTTCATATATGAGCCACTTTGATCATTATAAAGGTTTTGGTTTTCATTCAGGAGGAGGAACAAGTAGGGTAAGATGGATATAAATTGACACCTATTTGACTGCTGGTGGTGCATAATGAGACTGTTGGCCCAAGTGTCAGCATTTTTAAAATGCTTAAGACAGCAGAGGATTCTGTATGTTAGCATGAGAAATGAGATGATTTTCTAATCATCTAATTTAATACCAAAAATAATTGAATGTTTGTTTCTCTCCTCTGCAACACAGCCTAGGGCAGGTTTGAACACTTCCAGTGCTGTGGGTAGTACTATCAGCAGGGCTCCTACTGCAACTAGAGCTCTTCTTCCTTTGTGGTGTTGCAGCAAGAAGACAATAACCTTCAGTGAGCACTCACAGGCTTCTCTGATTATCTTTAAAATAAAGCAGAGGACCCAGTTCATAGACCTGAGCTATTAAAGGACACCTTTCATGCTTAGACCAAACTTTGGTCTAAAAAACCCAATTTTTAAAAGCCTTTGTACTGCATTTCTATAGATGTTATTGAAAAGATATGTTTTAATTAGGGCAGTCTTTTATTCAGCTGATAGTTTTACTTCTTTTGATAGTGTTTCTAAAACTTTGCATTTTATCATATCCTCTGTGTTAAAGCACTTAAGGATTAAATTTAATGAGCTGTTAGCACTATTATGTAATAGGCTATAAAAGAGCTAAACACATCTGGAACAAGAGAAGGAACTGTGTAACCACATCCAGAGCATCCCAATTACCTAAGGAAGGGAATATAACGTGTTTGGGCATAACACTTAATAGAAAGTTCATTCCTGATACGCTTTCCTGGGTGTGGAAACTTTGGCACAGGTCACTGAAATATATCTGAGGTCATATGGAGAGAGGTTTTTTTTCCTCTCTTAACTCTGTTCAAGTGGAAGGCCAGGTCTTCATGTGACATGAGTAGGTAGTGCCCCAGTGAAGTCACTTATTGCATGTCTTCTTCAGTAAGGTGAAATTCTAGCTGACTTCCCCTTGAAGCTGGACTGATTTTTTTTTTTTTCAAGAGAAATCAGAAACTGATAACAGGCTTCTCTGCTTGCATACTGGCTGATAACATACAGGACTAGTATCCAAGCATGTAATATTTGAGATGTTTATCTCCCTTTACAGAAAAGGCTTTAAAACTGCCTCAGGAAAACAGTTTTAATAGGTTGGGTTTATCAGTCTGCTGCTGAAAGAAACTGAACAGGGAACTAAGGCTTTTTTCTATGCTAGAATAAAAGCCACTTGCTTAAAGGAGGACGATGAGAAGAAATACAGCTGAAACGATGCTGAGTAACTTCTAAATATGTCAGGACAAGGCCCCTTCCAACCCAAACCATTTTATAATTCTCTGCTGCTGACACCTGTTATTAGCAGAGGATATTTCTGTATTACAGTCATGACAAAAGGCATAAATTTTTAGAGCAGGTTAAAGTGATTCTGCCCTGATAACAGACTGACAGATTGACAGTCACAAGATAGACAGGGAGTGGCTGTGATTGGCATATGACTGAAAGCAGCACCTCTGAGTGACATAAATGTGTATGAGCTTCCAGGATTGCAATGTGGGTGTGTTAGCAGACACAGACATGTAGAAGTGGCAAGCAGTTCTTTGATGATGCACAGGATGAAATGTTGAACATGAAACTCTCCAGGAAGCACCCTAAAGATCATACTTCCCTTGTCTTTGTTTGGCTTTCTTCAAGACAATTATAACAACAATAAGAAAAGTAGACCAAAAAAAAGAGAATAATCCACATCCGTGGTTGTTTCTTTTTCTGACAACAAAGAAAAAGCATTGCCAGGGAAGTCGAAATCCCCTTATGCTGCTGAGAGCTGGCACAACTTTAAAGCCTTGGTGGTTTGATCCATGTAAGCATCCAAAAGTTTGGCTGCTGTTTGTTTCCCCCGTCCTCTCAGACTTGAAAAACTAGACTAGAATTACCAGGGTGGGAGGAAATCCTTTCAGCATTTCTGTGTTTTGTCTTACATTGAAAAGCAAATGGAGAGCTCTGAAATGAAAAATGACTGGAAAAACTGACAGATCATTCTTGACTCTCTACAACTGTTTGTTTAGGTTCCATTCCAAATTAAGACAATGGCTTGTCTTTGTGTTTTGTTTCTAAATGAGAATCAGACTCCACTTGATGGACATATTATTCCAATAGCCGTGCTTGGTCATGTCAGGACCAGCTGCAAATTGAAAGACAACAAAGGGGATCTGAATAGCACTGTACTTTAAGGTCTGTCTTAATTCAGGGAAGTTGTATTTAAACCTATCAAAAGAGCTAAAGTAATAACAAAGTGTCAGATAGTAGACATTTTTAATTGATGTTTTGTCCAAGGTTTAAGTTTGTCATCTGCTGTGTATTTGTAGTTGCTTAGCTCTCTGGATCTTAAATCCAAACTTCTGACTATTCCTTCTGACCTGATGAATGTTCAGAAGCCAGCAAAAGGACTCATGGATAGTTTAAAATATGCAGAAGCTGCAAAGTTAGCTACAAAATTAAACAGTGGAGATCAACAGTGATGCTGTCTCTGCGTTCAGAAGGACATCTTCCTGCAACTTCAGTTCTCTTTCCCAGATCTTGTCAAGGAGTGAAATGGTTGTCAAGAGCTGTGGAGTACACAGCATTGCCCTCAATCTGACTGACACATCTGGCAGCAATAGAACTATCTGAGTTCAATACTGGCCTATGTTTAGCTTAAACTTGTGTCTATTGAAAGTCTCTCATTGGAGCTGCCTGGTCAGCGTTTGCATTCCTCTCTTGCTCCAAAACTTCCCTTGCATTATTTCTGTTTTCCAGCCTTGAAGCCTTCCTATTTCTTCACTGTGGCTTATCTCATCCTCTTCAGGCTTGAGAAGACAAAGTCCAGGCTCATGTTTCTGCACAAGTCTGTGTCCCTTCTAGGTGACACACACGTGCCTGTTCTGAGATATCTGCTGCCACTATAATAAATGTGGGCCTGTAAATGCAATTTCAGCATACATAGCAAAATGACCTACCCTTTTGATCTAGTATTCCAGTTCAATCTGGTGGCCATCTTCAGTCAGAATTACGAAGGAGATATGTTAGAATTTACACAAAATACAGTGTTAGATTTACATGAGGAAAATCTGGAATGCTGGCTCTGATCAGCAGAGATATTTCCAAGCCATTTCCAGCAAAAACACAAAGACACTTTCAAGAGAGTAAGGAAAAGGGCTGATCTGCTTCAAATTCAGCACCTGTTTGGGTGATGTTGGAGCTCTGGCACCCCATGGATGAAATGTATTGCTTCAAAACGTAATGTTTAAGTTGAAAGATTTGGGTTGTGTATGCATTTTTTTTCATCTTCATTTCCCCCTAATTTGTCTTTTGAGACTTGCATTGTGTGGGGTGAAGTGGGGGATGTTATGCTAAACCAATTATCATCTCCAAGATATTTTTAAAAAGTGCATTTCATGGCTTAGTGTTGGTAGTTTAGGCAACATTATGATTTTGCTCACTCATGCTCTGCATTGCTTGCCTATCACTTTTCCAGTAAAATATGCTTCGGACTTCTTTTCATGGATTAAGCAGCAGGAAAAAATTAAATCTGGTTACAGAAGGAAAAAAGCTGATTAGGCAACCTACCTGGTGCATGTGTTTAAAGATACAATGTCATGTGAACAACCTGTGCAAAAATATCCTCTTATTTCTTCTTTTAACAACTTCTTCTCTTGAAAACTTTCCCATCGCAATTTCTCCTTCTTCTCTAATCTTCTATCATTTCCTTTCTTCATAATGTTTAGTCCAGTCACAAATAGTCTGGAACATCAGGCTCCAGTGGCCCATGTTGCAATACAGTACAATGCAATACAATACTGTTTGCCTTCTATCAAAAAGGGTCATTTGCCCCCACATTCCCAAGACCCCTCCTTGAAAACTCATGAGGATTTGATTTCCATCTCTACTTCTAGGCCCAGTCTATTATCAAAAAAGATCGTTTGCCCCTAGATTCTGAAGTCCCCTCCCCTAAAACTCATGAGGATTTGGTTTCCATCTCTACTTCCAGGCCCTCTACTCTTAAACACATGTTCAAAATCCCCTAGTTGGATCCATGTTTGACTGCTCCACCAAATTCAAATCCAGTGCTCACCTATCCCATTACCATTGTGCCACAACACAGCAAATTTCCATGTTACTCTGAAGTAACTAGGACTGTAGAGAAAGGTGACTCCCAAGAAATTAGCCCAGTTTACTGCAAAATTACCACATTGCTGCTTTTCACTGAATCTGCCACAATCGCCACAATTCTCTTCCTTTCAGGCCTTAAGTACCTTCTCAGTGTTCTTTGCTGTTCTGTGATGGATTCTAAATTAGTTATTTAGTGCTTGCAAAAAGACACCTTGTCGGTGTCTTGTATAGGTCTATGAAAACATCATCTTGGTGTTGTACAGAGGTGAAAAAGGCAAAGGGAGCGTTAAGATTTACTTAGAAGAGTGTAGAATAAAACAGAAAGCATCATCATACTGTATGAATCCTTGCTGCATTTTTCAACCTTGACTGTTGCAAAGAACTAGAAAGATTGCAGAGAAGGAGAGCAAATGTGATTGAAGGTATAGAGAGGCTTATACAGGAAGAAGTACTAAATGGTTTCATTAGCTTGGAATAAAAGCAGGCAATATTATGCAGATCCATAAAAGACGTGTGGAGCACAGAAAGTGAGTAGGAAATGACTGCTTGTTATTTCTTGCAACACAAGAACTAAAGGGCACCCAATGAATTTATCAGCTCTAATAAATTAGCTTCAATGCAATCTGAACGCGTTCCCCACAGCATATCATTGTGAAACTCGGCACCTCAGGGCTCTTGTGGAGGTCAAGAGCAGAAAGGGGTTCAAAAACCAGACTGCACAAATTCAGAGGATAAATACAGTTATGGCTACTGAAGATGATGCTCTGCGCACAACCTTTGTGTCAGTTCAAGCTATTACATGACTTGAAAATAGAAAATAGTTTCAGGAAAAACCCAGGACTGATCCTGCCTGTTGGAGCCCTTCCCAAGATTGTATTTAAGTTAGAATCATATAATCAGTCAGGGCTGGAAGGGACCACAGGGATCATCTAGTGCCAACCCCCCTGCCATGGGAAGGGACACCTCACACTAGATCAGGCTGGCCAGAGCCTCATCCAGCCTGGCCTTAAACACCTCCAGGGATGGGACCTCAACCACCTCCCTGGACAACCCATTCCAGGCTCTCACCACTCTCATGGGGAAGAACTTCTTCCTCACGTCCAGCCTGAATCTCCCCACTTCCAGCTTTATTCCATTCCCCCCAGTCCTATCACTGCCTGATATCCTCCTGCTTCTGAATAGGGGATACTAAAGTAGGGGAACCTTTGGTCTGATTTTGTACAATTAATCTGGAATTCTCTGCTCAGTGTCATTTTGGCAGCAAACCCAGACACCTATTCCTATACTGAGGTGTAATGAATGATTTATCTCATGGAGATTTGGGGTTCATCTTCCTTCACATCATTTGGATCTCACCAGACCAAAACTCACCAGTTGGTCTTCAGCAAGGCAGGAGCCACAGGTCCCAGGAAATGGAAAGTAACACTGGTTAAGATAAGAGATCTCATTGTAGGTGGACTTTATTAATGGTAGTTTCTTTCTGTGGTTATTTGCATAGATTTATTGAGCACCACAGAGCTATTTTTCCTTGCTCTGGTTTTTGTCTTACAAAACTCTGAAGTATGGAACTGTCACCCATGCTTGTCAGGGATGAAAAGCTGGTGTGATGTAATTTAACTATATACAAAGTGGCTTAATTAACAGTTATGGTTTGTATGAAAATGTATTTTGAGATAAGTTTAGGATCGAGAAGGTGAGCAATGTGGAATTCTTTTTCTTAATGGCTACAGGCACTTTCCAGCTGCTAGTGAGATAATTACAGGAGCTAGATGTGTTTCCAGAGTCCTTAGGTAGATGTCCTTGTAGGGAGTCATGACATTTCCCAGCTTGAAGGCAGAGGAGGGAGATGACAGGAGCATACCATACTTTCAATGTGTCCCAGAACAAGGCTGAGGCTGTAGTGAACCAAAGATTTTGTGAGGGATAATCCTGGGCTACACACTTCATCTGGAAACAGGGATGAAATACATGGATTAGCTTCCATCTGTTTGGCTCACTGCAGGTGATTCTGTCCTCTTTAACTGGCAGAACCAGGGGTAATGGGTACAAACTGAAACATAGAAGGCTGCATCTAAACATCAGAAAACATTTTCTTTACTGTGAGGGTAACCAAACCCTGGCACAGGCTGCCCATAGAGGCTGTAGTGTCCCACCTTGGAGATAATCAAAAGCTGTCTGGACATGGTCCTGGGAGATTACATCCAGGTGGCCCTGCTTAAGCATAGGTTTGAACCAGATGCTCTACAGAGGTCCCTTCCAATCTCAGCCATTTTGCAATCTATTGATTGCAGTGATCATATTAAAGCTGAGGGTCAGTTTGCCAGAATTGTGTTTTTACAGTTTGTTGCTAACTGTACTTCACACCTGCTCTGAGCCACGCTAGGAATAACTGTCAGGATGCATTAGAAGAGGCTGCTCTAGGCATGGTCCATAATCACATCTGAAGTGTGGTCACCCTTCCTTACAAGGAGAACTTCTAATATGGTTCCAGTTGGAGCTCAGGAACATTCTAACATGCAGGCAAGTTAGGTAACTGGGGAACATGGCACAGGATGCAAAAAAAGGGAATGAAATTACCTGTTAGCATTCAAACACCTAATAATCTCTGTGTGTTGCTTACAGTAGTGCTCCCATCAACGATAATTAGGCCCCTAACATCAGGCAGAGTAATGACCACCTTGTATCATTCCTGTTAAAAAGTCAGTGTTTCCCTGATGCTATTGTATTGTGAGAAATCAGAGCAGTTCCCTATTTTAAGAAGAGAAGGGCAAAATATCAGGTATCCTTGTGCAGTACTATGCCTGGAGAGCTCTTACCTTTTTAGGAGAGTTAGTATCTTACAGTGGTATTTAATTAGACACTGAGCTGAAACAGCTTTAAAGTGCTGTCTAAATGCTACACATTAGTATTACAAAGCAAGAAAAAGTAGCCTGCTTTCCTGAAGTCCTGTGGGCTATGCATGGGAATCAGGAAGGACTGAAGCAGGTTTTATCTCCAGCCATTTCTAAAAAGAGATGTGAAAGCTTTGCC
The DNA here is from genome assembly GCF_027791375.1 of Indicator indicator. Lineage (NCBI taxonomy): Eukaryota > Metazoa > Chordata > Aves > Piciformes > Indicatoridae > Indicator > Indicator indicator. Next base: position 7,856,790 of record NC_072023.1, on the reverse strand, counting down.
TGTGCTGACTGAGCAAACACAGACAGGAAGCCTTTACAAAATCCCCTTTTGTAATCAGCCTGCATGTCTTCCTTCAGCACCATGGATCACGTACAAGCCCTTGCACAGCACGTGTGGGCATCGCTAATAAGATTTTCTCTTTATCCATGCCAAGTTTCATCATCGACTGAGAAGGCAGCTTGCTGAGCTGAGGGACAACTTGGATTATGGGGGATGATGCAGATACTAACAAGAAACTTGGCAAGAATATGGTGGAAGATCACTATAATAAAATAATGTTTTTAAAACAAAGATGGAGGCAGGGGGGGGAGTAATTTCCAAACTTCTTTGACTAGCAGGGGGCACAATTTATTGGAAATTATTTGTACTGGAAAAGGCTGCAAACTAGTTACAGAAGGCTTTCACAGAGCCCCCTGAAATAATCATCAGAGACAGCTAGAAATAAGACAGAGATGAAGCTGCCCTCCATTTCCTTGTAAGGTGCAGTGAAATATTTGGGGCTATATTCCTCCCCCCCTGAGTGCATAAAGAATTAGTTGCCTTGGCTGGAGAATATGTCCTCAGAGTCATGCAGTGTTGGGTTATAGCTGGTTACAGTTTGTTTTAAAAGTACAGAGAAAATCTTTGGGGGTTGAATTTTCTTCCTTTTTTTTTTTTTTTTTTATTCCTCTTTTATTTTGCTGCTCTGCAGTTCAATTGCTGCAAATCACATTTACCCAGCAGCTGAATTCTGACCCAGCCATAGTCTGTATTCTCTGCTGTAAACTCTAAGGAATGAGTAGCTGATAACTTCTTTTTTATTTTTTTTTTTCAGTTTGACAGTTTTAATATAGGTAATAGCAGTGCCCTCCCCTATTTCTGATACTAAGGAAAGAGCACAGGAGTGTTTGCTTACCTTGAAGGTTATTGATCCTTCAAGGCTTTGAAATCTTTCAGCACTCTGTCATTATGCACAGACCCTGTCTCATATAGGTGGTGTATTCATGTATGAAACAGTTTGCAACCTGAGCAGTTTAACTGCCCAGGTGAAATATTTTTTAGGCTTGACAGACATTGACAACTAGATACTAATTAATTAGTTTTTACAATGTCTCTTTGTGCAGAAACTAGCAGCCAGGTGTCCAATGCGGCACCAAGGGGGTAAAGAGTTGCCCTGGAACACTCACAAGGTTTAATGGGACAGCAATGTGCCCTTGTGGCCAAGAAGGCCAATGGAATTCTGGGGTGTGTTAAGAAGAATGTGTCCAGCAGATCGAGGGAGGTTCTCCTCCCCCTCTACTCTGCCCTGGTAGGACCTCATCTTGAGTACTGCATTCAGTTTTGGGCTCCCTGGTTTAGGAGGGACAGGGATCTGCTGGAGAGGGTCCAGCAGAGGGCTATGAGGATGATTAGGGAACTGGAGCACTGCCCTATGAGGAGAGGCTGAGGGACCTGGGGCTTTTTAGTCTGGAAAAGAGAAGACTTAGAGGGGATTTAATAAGTGTTTATAAATATCTGAGGGCTGGGGGTCAAGAGGGAGGGGACAGACTCTTCTCAATTGCTCCCTGTGATAAGACAAGGAGCAATGGATGTAAGCTGCAGCACAGGAGGCTCCACCTTAACACAAGGGGGAACTCCTTCACTGTAAGGGTCACAGACCACTGGAACAGGCTCCCCAGAGCGGTTGTAGAGTCTCCTTCTCTGGAGACTTTCAAGGCCCATCTGGATGCATTCCTATGTGACCTGAGCTAGATTGTGTGGTCCTGCTCTGGCAGGGGGGTTGGACTTGATAGTCTCTTTGGGTCCCTTCCAACCCCTGACATCCTGTGATCCTGTGATTAGACATTTAGTCACTATCAGTAAGTTCAGTCCTGCAAATTACACAGTATTTTACTTTCTAGGGGGCTTCCTTTCTGCTGTCTGGTAGCTAGGTAGTAGATACATTTAGTCAACTCACCTAATCCCTTCTCTGTGTCGCTGAGTCAAACTGTGATGTTTTTATTCATATTAGGTAGCACCTGATAGATTTAAACAGGATTACCCATGATGTAAGACAATATTGAATGTCAGGGAGTACATGGCACAATTCAAAAAGGGCATCTCACTGGGATCTCTGAGTGCAGATTTACATTATGAAATCAAATGAATTCCACCCCACAACACCACAGTGCCTAGTAAAAAATATCCTGAAGTATTCTGGACTGCACATCATTCTCAGCAGATCTAACAGGACAGCTGAGGACCCAGAGAAAGCCTTAATGTTCCAACTGTGGAGTTTTATCTCTACTGTAATTTTTAAATGACGGTTTGTACCTTTGTTAAAATAAATGTTTGATTCCTGTCAGTGGAAGCCAGGCAAGAAACTACCACGGCCCCTTGCATTTGAGAATATGGTAGACACTTGGCAAGACATAGTTAAGTTCAGGTTCTTACTGCAATTATACCAGAAGGAAAAGATGACAGATAAAATCACTGCCTTCATTTCAGTTGTTTGGGTCCCACAACTCTTCCCCTGAGATAACATCCTCATTTGGAGTGTTTGACTGCTAACACCATCTGTTTGCTATTTGTTACTTTGAAGGTGGGGGAATAGAATGATGATTAAAAATAAAACTGTTAACTATTCATCAACTCTTCCCTTCTAAATACATCACTGTTACCTTTTAAATAGTTCCATAGTGATTTTACACTTGTCTTTCTTGAGCCAGTGCTGCTTGCCTGGGTACGGGAGAAAGCTGGCTTTGCTGTGACATGGATGCTGCCTTGAAAAAATGTTCTGAGGAGAATTGTGGGGGGTTAATTATTTGGGGGAGGGGAGAGGTAATACTTTCTACACAGGTGTTAAATTTCCTGTGGTTAATCGGGTAGAAAAACGCCTCTGAGGCATCATTTGGTCCATTAACTGCAACGCCAATTGCCGATGGCTGGAGTTGAATACTAACAGATTTTATAACTCTTTATGGTAATTGACAAAGCCAGACAGATTCACAGTTCAGCACAGCCCTCCTGTTCTTACCTGCTGCCTTCTGTGTTTGTATCCCCAGTGTCTGAAACATGCATTCTTTGTTAACTGGGGAGATGTGAATATAAGAAGCCAGGTTGGTTTGTTCGTTTATGTGAAAATTATATGGCTGAGTGAACATCCAGCAAACCAGGAGCAGCATCCCTCCCTCACAGTCAGTTGTGACTCTAAGAGGAACCCTACAGCAACATAACGTCAGATATGTGCTCTATGAACCATGGAGCAGAACAGGAGAGGAGGGAGCTGCTGAAAAACTAATTTTTAAAATTGCAGTTCCCTGAGAGAAATCTTTATTCCTAGAACAAAGGTGGGAAACAGAGAAGGAAAATTCCAAGATGTTGCAGCTGTTTAGTGTGTGTATGTGCTTGTGTTGGCTGCTTCAGATTGTGCTGTGTGAAAGCTTTCAGTATTCTCCATATAGAATCACAGGAGCATTTTTGGTTGGAAAAGACCTTCAAGATCATTGGGTCCGGCTGTTATCTAACTCTGCCAAGTCTGGTGCTAAACCATGTCCCCTAGCACCACATCCCTGCTTCTTGTCCTGAATCATAGTGTCTTGCCCAGAGAAGGTAGCAAGCCCTCATAGTCTTCATTGGAGAATTCAGTTCAGTATGTCAGAGTAGAGCATTCCCTACATTGAATAGGTTGTGTGTGCGCCCACTTTGGATTCTTACCTCTGTATTTCACTTAGACTGTGTCTAAGTCTCAGCTAGGAGTCTCCAAGCAGAACTTTGTTGCAATCAGTCATGACAATACAGTATGCAGAGTATTTCTCTCATTTTCTATTGCACCAACACCCATAGAAGATGCTGGCCTTGCAACTAACTACGGATGAGACATATAACCCAAAATTCCTTACTGCTTAGAGTGCCTCATTATCCCAAATTACACTTAAAAGGAGGTTAATTTTAGTGTCCTGATCATATTACATTGCACAATTAGAAACTCTTCCTTGCACTTTCTACAGAACATATGGGGTTTCTCCCATACCCTCCCATGGTGGGAATCATGAAAGGATCATAGAGCTAACTGTTTGATAGCTTGTTTCCCTGTCTGCTATGTGGTAACTCCACAGCAGTCTTATTTCTGTGTTCAGAGTTTTTTATATGCATGCATTTACAAGGTACTTGGGAACATGAGGATAAAATGCAGCAAATAATGTTGGGAAGCAACAGTGTTTGGAAAAGATGTGTTATACTAAATCACCAAAGGGTAAAGAGTTCCAAAAAGGAGAAGGAAGAAATCTGGCTCCACCCTTAGAAAACGAATGCGAGAGCTGCTGGGTAAAAAGGAACAGTCCTCCAGCTGGGATTTATTAAGTGGAAAGCTTTTCTTGGATTAAAAAAAAAAAAAAAAAAAAAAAGGGGGGGGAGGGGGATGTGGAAGACCAGAAAGCAAAGATCTCTGTATATTTACTGGCTTTCTTGAAGCATCTGTGCTCTAGTATCAGAGTATCTCACAAAGCCTAATCAACTGATTTTCAGAATATCCTTATGAGTTTGAGATGTTAGTTTTGTTTTACCATCAGAGGAATAAAGAGATTATTTGTCCAAGACTACACAGGAAATCTGTGACAGCATAGCAACTCAACCATAAACCCACCCAATCTTCGATGAGGATAAGAAAGCAATAAGAGAGGGCTGTTGGTATAGCCAAAGGAGAGAAGCTGATTAAAGACCCCCCTCAGAACAGATTGAGAGGGCTATATCATTCTGGTTATGGTGGGGCAAATCTACCTTTTTTTCTTGAGATTTGATTAAAGACATATGGAACATTACAAATGTATTTTCAGCTAACTCTTACTGGGCACTTCTGATGGTGAGACCACCTAGAAAAGCCAGGAGCCTTTGCTTGTAATAAAACCTGAGATTGTGTTTTGACCTTTGTCCACATTGTAGGCATTTTATGTAAAGTTAGAAGATTTATATGCCAGTGAAGACAATAACTACTGTGTTACCGGAAGTTAAAGCCTTTCAGACTGATAAAATACAGATATAGCTGACATGCAGAAGGAAAAAAAAGAAACCATCCTCTTTATTGCTCTAAGGGCAGTTTAAATTGGACTATCATATATTTAAAAACTAAGAATGAAAATTTTATTTGTATGTCTTTCTTCAGCTTTTAACCATATGTTGCCAAGGCTGTATAAGGAAAAAAAAGAGTTCTCCCTGTTAAAACTTACTGGGATTGCTGTGTGAGCTGACCACTGTTTGTTGCCTAGCTCCCTAAAGGGACAGTTGTCATGCACTATTATCTGAGCATATTGTATTATTTATGTGACTGCCAGTGACATTGTTTGTAACCACATTTAATCTGGTTAAGTGAGGTTTTGTCCTGCTTTGGCTGGTGTAGAATCATCGAGCAGCCATGGTCTGTAGGCTGTTCGCAGTTTCAAGTCAGCCAGGGCAGATGCCCTGAGCTGGTTATCAGCTGCATCCTATACCATAAATACCACACAATGGTGGAATTTTGCTGAGGATAAGGTCTCCTCCTGCTTTTCCCTATCTGTGAAGGAGCTGCCTTCCCATTTATTGTGGCTACTGTACGTTCCCTGGACTGAGTATAACTTTGTACACTTTATATTTTTCCTAGAAACAGGTAGATTCAGACTGGATGTTAGGAAGAAGTTCTTCACCATAAGGGTGGTGAGAGACTGGAACAGGTTGCCCAGGGAGGTGGTAGAAGCCCCATCCCTGGAGGTTTTTAAGGCCAGGCTGGATGTGGCTCTGAGCAACCTGATCTAGTGTGAGGTGTCCCTGCCCATGGCAGGGGGGTTGGAACTGGATGAGCCTTGAGGTCCCTTCCAACCCTAACAATTCTATGATTCTATATTGGCATTAGTTTTGCTGCTTCACTACATTTGTCTTTGTTTCAATCCCTGTCTCTCCCTCCTTTCCCTGATTCTCCCTTCTTGGCTGGGGAAAGGTCACTGGATAATAGAGCCACTGCTATAGTGTAGCCCCAGATATGAGCTAAATGTAGAGATTTTTATGCTAGAACTTGTGCATACATAACTGCTGCAGAACCTTGAAGAAAGTTGATGCAACTTTTATTTTCAATATTAACTTTTGAAGAGTTCTGAGGCTTTCATCCAAATTTTCAGGGTACATCTACCAGTTCCTATGGGATCTGAGAGCTCAGAACAGTACCATCATTATGTTTACTTTTTCTGTGCAGAAGACTGCAGTTAAACTGTGAAATCTTTAGGGCTCCACTGGTGGGGAAAAAAAAAAAAAAGTGAAAATTCACTGCCTTCTAGGACTTCTCAGTAAACAGAATAAAACTGTCGTGAGCCAGCACATATTCTGTAGGGACAGTTAATCAAAGGAAGCCAGAAGTTACTGAATTTGGTAGTGCTTCTGTCTACTTTTTACTTGCACTATAGTTTTCACATAGTTCTGGCAATATAAAATACTCTTAAGAGAGGGTGCAAATACAGTGCAAATTGCATATGCTTTAAAGTGTCTCATCCTTGTCAGAGTTGTGTAAAAGGCTGTGATTTTGTATTGTAGCTAAATGCATCTCGTGGTTGGCAGTTGTTGAAGTGGGCAATCTCTCAGCTTTCCTTTTTCTTTCCTCTTCCCCAACGTGCAACCCCTGCCCACTTTTCTCTAGAGCTTTAACCATGAGAATAAGGGAGTTATACAGGGGAAAAACCACTTCATCCTTCTGAAAGTTATTAGGCTCTCCACCGGGGTTACATGCATACAGCTTCCTCCTCAAGAGCATAGCTGGAGCTGAGAGGGAGGAATGGGATCATATATTTGGATTACTGCACACAGCTGTAAGAATCATGATGAACAAACCCTTTCTCTTCACTGTGTTGTAAAGAGTTTGCATAGATGTGTCTTTCAGCACCAATTTGCTTTTAAAAGAAAAAATTCACAGGACTAGAAGTGAGAGAGAAAAACTGTTTAAGGCATTGCTATGAGGACAAGCTGGGGGAGCTGGGGTTGTTCAGCCTGGAGAAGAGGAGGCTCTGGGGAGATTTAATATCAGCCTTCCAGTACCTGGAGGGGGCCTACAAGAAGAATGGAGAGAAACTGTTTACAAAGGCCTGGAGTGATAGGAGGGGGCAATGGTTTCAAACTAGAGAAGAGCAGATTTAGACTGGATATTAGGAACAAGTTTTTCACCATGAGTGTAGTGGAACACTGGAATAGGTTGCCCAGGGAGGTAGTTGAGGCCCCTTCCCTGGAGATATTGAAGGTGAGGCTCAACAGGGCTCTGGGCAGCCTGATCTAGTTGAGGATGTCCCTGCTGACTGCAGAGCTGGTTGGACTGGATGAACTTTGGAGGTCCCTTCTAACCCACACCACTCCACCATTATATGTTAGTGGAGCACGCACTAGAGGCATCTTCCTTCTTCAGTTTCTTAGTTTTGGTATGATCATTATTTTTGTTCAATTAACTGTAAATGTAATTTAGTGGGGGGGGGGGGTGGAAAAATCTAAGCATATCAGAGATTCTGGTAATTTCCATGCAAGTCTGTTTGCGCTAATATTTCAACATGAAAGCATTGAAATGAAAAACAAAACCAAAAACAACAAAACCAAAAAGACCTAAACCATAAAATGTTAGGAATTTCTTTTATATCAGGTGGATTTCATCTCCAACAGAAAATTAAATTCTAAAATTTCTTCTGCTAGGAACACAGTGTTCCAAATATTTGAGAAACAGATCACCTGAGCCTATTTGTCTGAAAATGTGTAAGTTTTCTGGAAGAAGGAGAAGGTTATGCTTCCTGTCTGGTGAGAATAAGAAAGCAAGCTTGGGAGGTAGAGAGGAGAAAATCAGCAGATAGTGGTTTTCTCTGTCTTGGGGAAGAAAAATTTAAAAAAAAAAAAAGCCAACCAAGAATAAAAATCTAGTAAGGGACAGTATTTGGAGTCTTAGCTGTTTTTTTTATCAGCCAACAAATAAATTGTGCTGAAACATGAGACTCCCATGGTGATTAGATATTACAGTACATATGGTATGGTAGCATTAAGCTGTGTTTGAAGACCTCACAACGCCTAAACACAGCATGCTTGCCAACTGTTGACCATACGCTGTAGCTGATACAAACAAGGAGTTGCCTCCTGCTATCCTGCACCTGGATTTGCTACACAGATAAATCTTAGATGTAACTGCAGAGGAAGGCCTAGCAAGGACTTCAAATACTTTCTCTCCGCAATAGCTGCAGCAAGCAGACCACACATCCCCACCATAGAAAACAGATGTAATATGCTGTCTGTTTGAAATGAGTTTGTCACGTCACACAAGATTTGTTGTTGCCCTGTCCAAACATTGCAGCACTTCTGGATTTCTCTTGGTGAAACCAGACAACATTATATCCTTTATGCTATACTGACTGCATCTGAAATTCAAAAATACTTAGGAGTGATGGATCAGGGTGGAAGGTGCAGCAGCAGACTAAATGGTGCACAGAGTGACTTTGGTTGGTTTGGACGGTGTGTCAACTTGAATAGTCATGTCCTGCAACTTTGTATTCAATAGCTGGCATTTGAGTCTTAGAAAAACAAGCCAAAAAAATCTGAATTAAACACTGACATCTTTAATGAAGTTTCCTACTGCAACTTCAGCTCAAATGAAATTTACAGCATTTTGGAAGATTGTCTGAACAAAATTAACTCCTGGCAATATTAATTATTCATAAATCTCCTCTCTGTTCATTTTATAGTTTAAATGTTATATGGAATTATTTACTTATGAATAAATAGCCTTATTTTTTTTTAGACCTCTGTAATATCTTATATATGTAAAAGCTGTACAAAAATAACTGAAAATATGCTACCAGTGGGAATTTTGTGGCACAGAGCCTTACTGATTTCATTAACACTAGCATACAGTCATCTTATTCCCATGTTATTTCACACTGAATATCATCTGACATTTAATTCTGAGAGTAGGGATCCACCTAGACCATGAAGGGCTTTTTTGAATCCTAAAACTCAAAGGATTAAATTTCTTCTTTTACCTGTACATCCTATATAATTTATGTGAATGCCAGCAGTCTCCAAGTTACACAAAACATCTCTAGCTGGAATGCAGCATGCTGAAAGCTGTGTTACAGATCTGCTGTAACCACCCCATTGATCTCTACCCACCTTCTCAGAGCATTTAATCTAGAGTTTCCACAGCGTGCCTGTTGTTCTGGTGTTGGTCTCCATATTTTTCAATGCCAATGCTATTGCAGTTTGGACAAGAGTCCATTGAGCTGTCTGCTTGTTATTCCCCTACTGAAGCTCTCTTCCTAGTTCTGCACAGGTTCCTCAGTCTTCACCCAAAGCAACTCTGTGGTTTCCTGGTTGTGGGAACTCAATGCACTTTGCTGTCAAGCTATTTTAAGACTAACCATCAATAGAATCATAGAATCAGTCAGGGCTGGAAGGGACCACAAGGATCATCTAGTTCCAACCCCCCTGCCATGTGCAGGGACACCTCACACTAGATCAGGCTGGCTAGAGCCTCATCCAGCCTGGCCTTAAGCACCTCCAGGGATGGGGCCCCAACCACCTCCCTGGACAACCCATTCCAGGCTCTCACCACTCTCATGGTGAAGAACTTCTTCCTCACGTCCAGCCTGAACCTCCTCACTTCCAGCTTTATTCCATTCCCCCCAGTCCTATCACTACCTGATAGCCTAAAAAGTCTCTCCCCAGCTTTCTTCTAGCCCCCTTCAGATATTGGAAGGCCACAAGAAGGTCACCTCGGAGCCTTCTCTCCTCCAGACTGAACAGCCCCAACTCTCTCAGTCTGTCCTCATAGGAGAGGTGTTCCAGCCCTCTGATCATCCTGGTGGCCCTTCTCTGGACACCTTCCAGCATGTCCATAGTCCTCTTGTAGTAGGGGCTCCAGAACTGGATGTGGTACTTCAGGTGGGGTCTCACCAGAGCTGAGCAGAGGGGGAGAATCACCTCCCTTGACCTGCTGGCCACACTTCTCTTGATGCAGCCCAGGATCTGGTTGGCTTTCTGGGCTGCAAGTGCACATTGACAGCTCATGTTGAGCTTCTCACCCACCAGCACCCCCAAGTCCCTCTCCTCAGGGCTGCTTTCCAGCCAGTCACTGCCCAGCCTGTGTTTGTGCTTGGGATTGCACTGCTATTCCAGTTTTGAATGAAATCTTTTGGTCAGACCAGGTTGTACCAAATAGTGAGTAAGACAATAAACAAACAGACTGAGGTAGAGAAATCTTTCCTATGATTTAAACACTCACAGTACAACTCTATTTGTGACTATACAAGAGACTACTATAACAGACCCATTGCTTCGTTCCTAAGTGCTTCCATTTTCCCCTCTTTCTAAAATCCAGAGGTTTTGGGGGTTTGGATTGTATGGATTTTTAGCATTTATTTTTAACTGACAGCACTTTGTAGCATGGAAAGAATTTTCATTTTTAATTGACTAAAGCTTTAGCACATATCTTCCTAAAATTTGAGCTTGAGCTGTTTAGGTCGAAATTTGTCTGAACTGGGAAATTCTGTAGCAGCTGAGAGAAATATAACAGCCTTTCATAGCAGCCCTCTTAGGGCACAGCTTAATATAGGAGATACAACATGTAGTTATGTTTTAGTTATCTTGATGCCTGTTTGTCATATTACTGTTTCTGATGCTGTCAGGAACCATAGGAAAGGAAAGATAAGACAGATTTTTTTTTTTCCCTAGTTTTGGTATGCTGAGCAGAGATATTAACATATGCTACAGAATGCCTCAGGAGACAGATTGCAGATATTGAAAGACCTCTAGCTTTGTCCTCTCTCAGAATTATAAACCTGAAAATACAGTACTAAGACCTGCTTCTCATGGTATCAATTTTTCTCTTCCAGTTCTTGTTTCTGTTTTTGATCAGTTTTTCAAGCACTGAATCCAATAATGCCTTTAGCATCCCTGTAGTGTCACCTTGATGCCTTCTGGTCTGGGGTATCCTAAATACACTGACCTGTTGGACAAACTAATTGGAGTTGCAGGTGGTAGTTCAGGTGGTTACTTCTGGTCATTGATGAGTATATGGCTATCAAATTTCTTTTCAAAGGGCTTTTGAAGTTGAAATATTTGACTTCACAAATGGGATGAAGACTGTTCATATTGCCAGTCAGCAAAACCCAGGTAAAGGGCAATAGCTGGTTAAGACAGTGATAACACCTCTTAGAAATGAGTGACCAAATGTTAGTTGTTTTTTCTGACTGGTTGTGAAACCACGTTAAACCACATACTAGATTCAAGTTAGGCAGTGATGATGAGGTGGAAATCTGACATCTTTTGCTGACAGAGGAAAACAGGGGCATTTAAATGCAAATTCTCGTGGTATAGTTTGCCTTAGCTAATCTCATAGCCCCCAGATTTTTGTATAATCGTTAAACAGCCTTGAATTTATCTCATGTATCAGCATAAAATCAAGGCAAATCAGTATGCACAGCTGTACTATAGAAGCATCACAATGCCATTATTTCATTGCACAGAGCAGATGCACGTTGTTGGCACCTCAGAGCCAGCAGGAGCTGCATGGAGCTTATATCAGTGGGAATTCACTTTCACATGCATCACTTGGGGACATGACTGTGCAATGTGACAGGCCCATCACCACCAATAATTCATCTCATTTCGTATGGCGAGGTGGGTACTTGATTGTGTCTGAAAGCCAACAGGTCAGTGGCTTCATCTAGCAGCTCATGCTGTTCCCAGCAGTGCTTCACTCCTACTAATAATTTAATCTTGTATTTGAAGTTCAGCTCCTAGCAGTTTACCTCCTCTTTCTCATTTTTTTGCACTTCTACTTAAAAATATAATGGTCCATTTCAGCAAAATTAACTGCAATTTCATGGATCACTACAGCAGGAATAAGTTTTATACATAATACTGTAATCCATCTATCTATTCCCCAGAACACAAATTGAATTGGTGAGCAATTCTGTGTCCTGTGTAAACAACCCTAGCTTTAATTAAGAGTGCTGTATTTTCAGTGTAGAAGAGAGAAGAACAAGAAGATTGTTTCTCTGGATTTGACTTTCTGATAACTGTTGCAGAATATTTCAGTCTTTCATATTAGAAAGTCTATCATATAGAAAGATATAGGCAACAGCTACCTTGATTTCATTTTGAATGAAAACTCTGCTGCTCTTTCTTTTCCTTAGAAAGTCATAGGGGTTCTCATATCATATGCAGGATGACAATATCTAAAACACACAATTCCTCTCCTACTGATGGTAGTTACCAGATGAGCAAGAATAGAATGAGAGTTGTTCTTCCATCAGGGTCAGTAATGTGCAAGAGGAAACGCCCTACAAGAGGATGAGCAATTGGAAATGCACTTTCCATGGCCCCTCTTACATTCAGGTTCTCTGCAGGGATTCCTGGCAGGTGAAATAATTTATATCATTATATGAATAATCGTCTTTATAATGTGGACTTTCTGTTATTAATGGATTGGTATTTTTATTTCCTTTTGCTTATGAAGATGTTAGTAATTATCAACAACTTCTTACAGGTTCAGAGCTAAAAACAGGCATGATACTGAAAATAAAGATAACAGCTTTGATATGCTGTTACAGGTTTCTTAAGCAGTAAAACTTCTCAATCAATTTCATTAATCATAAAATAGGAAAAAAAAATTACTTAAATGTCAGTGTTAAAGACGTTTGAGGGTAAACGTTGAGTCTTGTTTTAAACTTCATCAGACTACTGACTTGAAGATCTTTAAGTTAGTGTAACCCAACATCTCCAGGAGGAACAAGGATACATGATCAAAAAGGCCTGGGTAGTAGTTTATAATAAAAAGAAGGAAGTATTCTTTCATACTATGCATTAAGTGAACTGTGGCATTTATTGCCACAGAGTGTAGTGAAGAGCAAGAACATAGATAGACAAATGTACAGAGAGTAAGTGTCCCTTGCATGTCCTGAAATTATGGAGTGCTTTAGGTTGGAAGGGACATTTAGAGGTCATTTAGCCCACTCCCCCTGCACTGAGCAGTGCTGTCTTCAACCAGATCAGGTTGCTCAGAGCCCTGGCTAACCTGAACTTACAGGTGGGGTTTCTACCACCTCTCTGGGCAACCTGTTTCAGTGTTTCACCATCCCCACTGTAAAAAAAAAATTCTTCCTTGTACTTAGTCTAAATCATCCCTCTTTTAGTTTAAAACCATTACCCCTACTCCAGTGGCACAGGCTTTGCTAAGAAGATTGTTCCTATCTTTCTTTATATGCCACTTTAAAGTACTGGAAGTCCACAATAAGGTGTGTGGTATCTCTGTCCCCCCTCCTAATCTGGCTCATTAGGGTCCTAGATTGTTGCAGGGAACAATTGCTGGAAAGAATGTCAAGAGAAGGCTTACTCTTCTTCCTGCCCTGTAAGTAGATCTTATTGGCACTCTTGGCTAAAAGACATTGGGCCAGGTGGAGCTTTTACCCTGTACATTATGGTAGTGTTCTCGTGTGCATGATGACATCTTGAGGATAATTTCTTGGCAAAATCACATTTGCTTCAAAACCAACTTGGTTCTACCAGCAGCCTCTGTCAGAACTGCAGAATGAGCAAACCTACTGCTTCAGAACTTGCTTCCTAACTGGCATACACCTGGGCTGCTGCTTAGTAGCTTGTCTGGGCTATCATTTGAGCAGCCATATTATTTGTTCTGTCCTCACACTAGTAACTCATGTAGCTAGGAATTTGTATACACACTTTCTGTCTCTCTTCTACAGTGCAATTCCCTTCATTAAATCTAGGAAATTATAGCTATGAGAGAGCAATATAAACCCCAATCTATATTAATATGTGTTTTATAGCCAGGAAATATTAGTTTGTCTTGTTTATTTTCAAGCCATTAATTTTTCAGAAATGCAAAATAGATGCTAATTTCTTTCCCATTTTCAGCTTATTCTGTCTTTACATTAAAAAATGTTTCCACTGATATGTAAACCGAAATTCAGCAGTGATGTCATTTTCCCAAAGTTCTTACTTGTTAAGTACTTTTTTTTTTTTTCTCTGAAGATAACAAGGAAAACTTGAGTTTCCTTACTGTTTGCCTGATTTCTTTGTGCAGCTGTAATTACTTGCTATCTTTCCTGAAGCAAGTAGTTTAAATAATCCCTCTAAACTTCTTAGGACTAAGGCCTTCTCAAGTCATCCTTGATTCCTTCCACTATTATCTATATAATGAAAATTCTTCAGTGTCTCAGTGTTGAAGAAGCCCTGTTGGCATTGGTGTCTGATTTTCTCTGATCCATTATTTGTAAAATAATCCAGCCATGTGAGGCATTCTCAGACATGCCTCCAGTTCTTACTGCAGTCATTCAGCCTGTAACATACCACGTCCCTAATCTCAGAACCCACACTGTGTATCCACTCATGGACGTCTCACACTGGTGAACCAGCCCAAGGAAAGCTAGAGGCTGCTTCTCTGACTTTTACTTTGGCCTCAGGATAATTATTTACAAGTTCTTCATGTGTCTCCTGAGTGCCACAGGTAAAAGTTATTTTGCATCTAGAGTCAGTAGTGATAGCAAATGTGTCGTTTGGTGTTTGTTCTGTCTTCCAAACCAGAAAACTCATCACAAATCTGTGAATGTAACAGCTCAAATATGACATCATCATTTTCTTTAAAATCTGGAGAAAGAAGCAGGGGCAAATAATTTCATTCTCCATTTCTCATTTGCATAAAACATTTACATGAAGCATTTGGACTCCACAGCAGCAAAATCAATGAACAGGGAGAACAGACTTTTTTCTGCAGTAACCTTTTGGTCCCATTCAACTGTCCTTAACCAAAAATACAGCAACTATGATAGACCCAAGGACAAAATGCTGAGAATATGCCTAGTCTCTCCTTTTCATGAGACTGCAGTTTGACACCAGCTAGAAGGAAAGTGGCTTGGTGCTACTTCATAATGTATGCCATAGTAATTAACTGCTTTGGCTATTATAGGTCAAAAGCACCATATTCAGGTGTCTCACAACAAAAAGCCTACCAAGAACATGGAGAGCATTAGTAAGTAAAAGAAGCAATGGCTAATTTCATTTTCCAGTAAGATTGTTTAAATGTAGCCTAACACCATCAACTATCAAACCACAGCTTCAGTCTGTGCTGCTGTACCTAGCATTTTGATCACACCTATAGCAAGACCCAAATGCAAATGTCAGACCCAAAAAAATTTACATTATAGCAAAAGGACAATAGCTGCAACTAGGGAGAAGGGAAGGAAATTTCTCCTGTCAATCTATTGCACTCTTCTGTCTATGGATTGTTGAAGGGCTCTAAACAAGACCAGAGAGGTGAAGGCATTAAAATAAGAGCTTCCATTTGCTGGGAATTGCTTTGATAAACTGTAACAACAGTTTCTAGACCAATTGGCTTGAATCTGTCAGCTTTCACAGCTGGTATACTCAACAGGAGGTGCATTTTAGTCAATGCAGTAATATCATAAAATGGGAATGCAGCCTCCAAATTATTTAAATGATGCCTGTGAATTGTCATTTCACAGCTTTATGAGATGTTCCTATTCCCCTCCCTTTCTTTTATTAGTTAGCATCAGGCTGGGTAAATTTATGTGCTATTCCCAGCTGAGTTGCCAGAGAAGGATCTGCTTTCCTCATGTATCAGTTTGATTTCAAGCCCTGACAAACACCCAGCCTCAAGAAGGGAGACAATCTGTAATACACTTTATGAGAACAAAAGGTAAAACTCCTAATAAACGTTTGGTTTCCATGCAAACTCCCTCCCCACAGCCCCACTTCTGAGCATCCCTCTCCTGTCTGCTAGCTACCACAGTCCAGATTGAGGGCTATTTTTAATGCAAGGATAAGCATGAATTTCAAGCAAAAGATCAAAATGATACCTTTTTAATGTTTTTAAGAATAGAGCTAATTAACCTTTTTATCAAACTACACACATCTTCAAATGACTTAGATGGGAAATATATTGCTTTAATTAAGATTTCACAGGGAGAGACAGTTGCAAACACTTGGAACTGAGAGAAAGTGGGTATCTTTATGAGGAGGGTGCTGCACATTTTACAACTCCGTGTCTCTTTGTTGTTTGCACTTCAAATGGAGTCCATTTTTATCTGTCTCTCCTGCTGAGAGAAACTGATTTTATCATGTGTTTCAATGAAGCTATTGAAAACTTCAATCATGAGACTCCTCTTTTGCCTTTGTACATTTCTATCTCTTCCTGTGTCAGAGTTGCACTGTGACATTGCTTTGTTTTGCAAGTTGATTAGCTAATCCTCCTCCAAGCACAACTTGCTTTAACAGAAAAATTAGTACCCCTGTTTCCCTTAGTCCCCACTTGGTTTGATTTTTAGTAGGCCAAGGCTTTTGGTGGGTATGCCATGCTTTCTTCTGTTTCTTGGCTTTTAGTACATAGTGAAAAGTTCAAGAGTGACAGCTTGAAATTCTGTACTTTAAAAAAGAACAACATAAACCTTGCTCAGGAATACTTCAGAAGTGTAAAAAAGAATGTGCCACAGTGACATGGCATTATAACGTAAGTATTTTAGGGGCATTGCTATATAGGACCTATTACCTGCACTGACAAATTTTAATGGTCAGATGTGGTTATTTATCCATCCAGTACTCTAAGGCACTAGAAGGAAAGGATATGCTAGGGTTAAAAACACATCAAAATAGTTGAACCGTAACTAAACCAATTTATTACCCTAAATCATCCTACTTTGACCAAAAAATAAAAGCAAAACCAAACAGAAAAACAAAACAAAACAAATTGTGAATGGTGCCACGTCCAGCTGGCAGCTTGTGACTAGTGGTGTCCCTCAGGGATCAGTGATGGGCCCCATCCTGTTCAATATCTTTATTGATGAGCTGGATGAGGGGATTGAGTCCATCATCAGTAAATTTGCAGATGACACCAAGCTGGGAGCAGGTGTTGATCTGTTAGAAGGGCTCTGCAGAGGGACCTTGACAGGCTGGACAGATGGGCAGAGTCCAACAGGATGGCATTCAACAAATCCAAGTGCCAGGGGCTGCACTTTGCCCACAACAACCCCATGCAGAGCTACAGGCTGGGGTCAGAGTGGCTGGAGAGCAGCCAGGTAGAAAGGGACCTGGGGGTACTGGTTGAGAGTAGGCTGAACATGAGCCAGCAGTGTGCCCAGGTGGCCAAGAGAGCCAATGGCATCCTGGCCTGCATCAGGAATAGTGTGGCCAGCAGGAGCAGGGAGGTCATTGTACCCCTGTACACAGCACTGGTTAGGCCACACCTTGAGTACTGTGTCCAGTTCTGGGCCCCTCAGTTTAGGAAAGATGTTGAATTGCTGGAGCATGTCCAGAGAAGGGCAACGAGGCTGGGGAGAGGCCTTGAGCACAAGCCCTATGAGGAGAGGCTGAGGGAGCTGGGACTGTTTAGCCTGGAGAAGAGGAGGCTCAGGGGAGACCTCATTGCTGTCTACAACTACCTGAAGGGAGGTTGTAGCCAGGAGGGGGTTGGTCTCTTCTCCCAGGCAACCAGCACCAGAACAAGAGGACACAGTCTCAAGCTGCACCAGGGGAGGTTTAGGCTGGAGGTGAGGAGAAAGTTCTTCACAGAGAGAGTGGTTGGCCATTGGAATGGGCTGCCCAGGGAGGTGGTGGAGTCACCATCCCTGGAGGTGTTCAAGAGGGGATTGGACGTGGCACTTGGTGCCATGGTTTAGATAGTCATGAGGTGTAGGGTGACAGGTTGGACTCGATGATCTTTGAGGTCTCTTCCAACCTTCTTGATTCTATGATTCTATGATTCAAAACCTCTCACACAAAAGCAAAAAAAAAAAAACAAAAAACCAAAACAAACACCAAACCCCCCAAAAAACAAAACAAAAAACCACCCCAAACAAACAAACAACCAAAAAACCCAAACAAACCCACCTTGAAATATAACATTGGGTAGAAGTTTGAATTTAAATATTATTCAAATTGAGCCACTGAGACTATAAAGGCCTGGAGCCGGGATGTAGCCATGAATTAATTTCCTGTCTTGTGCTTTTGTTTGTCAGTTAATGTCAGACAAATGATGTCATATAAATAAAGCTGAACACTGTTTAGGTCTTCGTGTTAGACATCAGCTTTAAATTTGTGCATTCTGTGCCTCTGTTCTTGAGCCAACTCAATCTGATTAGGGCTACAATGCTGCATAAATAACCAATTTTTCTTTGCTTGCAAGATTGACATGTCTAATGCAAAACAGCAACAACAACAGCAACAAAAAACTGGCTGAATAGTTGAATACTTGTAGGCCAAATAGAAAGTTGTATTTTTCCCCAAAAATATTCTTTATTATTTAAGGTGGTTTTACCTTTTTATTCAACGGAAAGTAAATTTGGAGAAAAAGAGCTGTTAGAAGTTGGAAATCAGAACATCTCATATTGGATGTACTTAAATCATTACAAATAGCAAAAGAGTAATTTAATAGAAATTACAAAGCAGCTTAATCCTTTTCTAACTTTTTGGACAAAATATACTATTAAGAATACTGTTTTGAGTATTAGATATTTCAATATTATTGCTAAAATTTTGCCCATTTTTGTCTCTAACACCTGTGGTTTTTGGAAGGACACAGATGGAACCTGAGCTGGCTGGCTGCTTTTTCTTCAAAGTTAACAAGAATTAGAAGCTAAAACATTTGGGTTTTTCTGCTGCTTTTGGGCAGCAGGCTGGAAAAAGCACAGACCATTTGGCCAGGCTCTGAACCATACTCAAAGAAATCAAGTCCCATCCAGACCCTCAGACAAGTACAAAGTCAAGAAAAGTGGCTTCAAGAAGTCAGAGCACATGGGTCTCACAAACTTGATAATTTATTAATCTATTTCAGCTGCAGGAAATGGTCCTTTCCAGTCTACCAGACAGAATTCAGATTATGCTTTTAGGCTAAGATTTTAAGTGGTCTTCATGAGGGCAAGAGGGAGAAATTTCACATGGTGTTGATTCTTCTTTACTTGTCTCTGAAATGCCTGGTATTAACAGCTGCAGGCACCCCACAGGCCAAGGCAAGGGCTGCATTCCCTAAAGGGCCTTTCTGCTCTCCAGTAGCAACCAAATTTCCTACCACCTATGCCCCATCTCCCCCGGGGGCCCTGCTGGGCACCCTTCAAGCAGGAGGAGGGACTAGAGCTCTGAGGGCAGGGAATAAAAGTGGGAGGAAAGCAGCCTTTATGGAAGCCAAGCCCCAGCAGGGACAGACTGAGGGCAGGGCAGGAGTGACTCTTGTTCTAGTGTGTGGAATTAATTCCAAGTGGGGTTGATGTAGGTGAGGACACACAAATGGGCTCGCACTGCCAGGACCAGCCCTCTCTGTGGCCCTCATCCCTGCACCTCCTTACTCCAGGAAGCCTGACCAGCAGTGACATTGGGTAACCTGGGAGATTGAAACTGCTGTCAATCACCTGCAAATACCCACCTCTTTTCTCTCTTAAGCCAACCAGAATGCCTTCAACCAGCCTTCCCTTCCCCCATAGAATCCTTGCATTCAAAGCAGCTGTCAGTCACACATCAAGTCCCACCCCTCCCTGCCTTCCAGCCCCTGTTGTGAGGGATGGGAGACCCCTGCCATTTTCTGTAGCGGTGGGAAGAGGAACTCTCAGAGCCATAGAATCATAGAATGCATTGGGTGGGAAGGGACCCTCAGAGGTCATCTTGTCCAACAACCCTGCAGTGAGCAGAGTCATATTTAACTAGACAGGTTGCTCAAGTTTGACCTTGAATGTCTCCAGAGATGTGGCCTCCACCACCTCTCTGGGCAACCCATTCCAGTATTTCACTACCCTCATTGTGAAGAACTTCCTCCTGATGTCCAGCCTACATCTACCCTGCTCCAGTTTCAAACCATTCCCCCTCGTCCTGTCACTACAAGTCCCTCTAAACAGTCCCACCACAGCTTGCTTGTTGTAGGTCCCCTTCAGATATTGAAATGCTGTTCTAAGTTCTCCCCAGAGCCTTCTCGTCTCCAGGCTGAACAACCCAAGCTCCTTCAGCCTGTTTTCATAGAAGAGGTGCTTCAGCCCTCTGATCATTTTTGTGGCCCTAGGGAGACAGCTTAGTGCAGTAACCCAGCTGTAGCGTTTCAAAGAAACTACTGTAGAGCAGCTGTAACCCTTGCAGTAAGAGAACAAAGCCACACTGAGTTCCACACCCAGCTCAGTAAAGCTACCTTGCCTGTGAGTTCCTGTATGGTTTGTGGTTTGCACCCTGCTGGCTTGATTGGCTACATGTCATGAGGG